>NC_043961.1:16747784-17121951 GCF_902148855.1 Sphaeramia orbicularis | reverse complement strand
TTTAAGAATACTTAAATCAATCATACATTCAGAACGATCAACACAGACACATCAGGGGTTAAAGGGTTAATGAGAGCAGTGCGACCTGAAGCAGAGCTGCAGACAGGTAACAGGTGATGAAGACAGGGGTCATGGCAGTGTGTCCTCCCTGCAGGAGGTGGATGGTGTACAAGAAGAGGAGGTGACCGGGGACGACCAGGATGACCAGGACTCGGGCCGACCTGGAGTTCCCATCTGGATAAACAGAAATATATATAGGTAATAAAGCGCTCATTAATTCCATATAAGATGTTTATTACCAATATTGTGGCTAAGGTTGCTAATTGTGCTGCTGCCTGTCTTCACCACGATGTTTTTATTAAAGACATTTTTCATTTCAAAGAGTCTTCCCTGGTTAAAAATAAACTAACATGTAACTAAGCTGGTATAAATTAATAACAGCATCGTAAATGTGTTTACCAATTTAAAAAAACTCAGGCCTTATTAATGTTTTTACATGGTCTTTAAACTTAATTTTCTTATAAATGTCTTTAAATTCCACAACAAATATTCTTATAATGCTATTATTAATGTAGATATAGTTTTATTGTCTACATAATAATCATGTTAACAATTTTACAAGGACCTTTGATATTAGGGTGAAGTCCTAGAAGTCCTAAAATAACAGTAATGATGATGATTTTTAATAAGGATAATGTATGGATTTACATAATTTTATACCATGGTGATGAAAAACTATTTTGTCAGTTCAATACAATGGAATCACAAACACCACAACATAAATGAACCATAAATGATTTTACACTACATAGTCAGAGCTCTTTGAACTTGTGCATCTTTAACTCATATGTGACCTGAGGAACAGAAGTTATCACATGGTCCTGGACAGTTCACACCCATTTTCAGCGGCAGAGCTCCAGGGACGCTCCAGTAGTGCAGGTACGTGGACATCCTACTGGCCTGGATGGCCACCAGGTTTCCCCCCACACCTGGAGGGTCACAGAAAAGCACTGATATTTATAAAACGTAATCCACTTATTGACATAAAACTTTAGTAAATACTGTAAGTAGTTGAAAGGCTTAAATCATATTTTCAACTGAAACAGGTGTTCCTCAAGGTTTGATCCTGGGCTCAGTGCTATTTAGGTGAACACTGAAGAACTTGGTAATAAGACGTTGACCAGAGTTGTCTACATAGAATTTAATGTACATGCTATGATCAGGGAGGCATCAAAAACAGTCAACAGTTTAGAAACAGAGTTAACTAAGGTCGACAAATGACTGACTCCACACTCAAACAGACAAAAATGCAAGGTAAACACATATATATCATTAGCCTCAGAACATAACTGCCTTAGTCATATTTTTTTTCGGGTCATATCCAGTGATGAAAAATGAAGCAGCAGTGTTAGGAGAGTAAAGTTACAAAGATATCACAATATGACTTAAGCAATTATGCTATGAGGCTAAAGATATGCAAATATTACATACTCAACCAATAGTCATTATGTACAATGATGTGAACTAGCCTAGATACCAACTTAATAGTGGCAGTAAAAGATGTTAAACCAGAAATAAATAAGACTTTTAGTGCTAATAAACCCTGAGGAATCACTATAGATGGACGTAAATACAGTCACTAGACAAGATCACAGAGAGGCATTGCAGAACTCAACATTAAAGCATACCTGTACTGGTCATTCTCACAACATTAACTGTGCTTTGTGTTTTACTTATAAGCAAGAGAGACACAAATTCAGTAAAAAAAAAAAAAAAAAAAAAATCACCATAAATGCACCACACTGGAAGTTTTTATTACGTGAATTGCAGGCAGGGGCAGAACCTATGGGGAGCAGGCATTGTAAGACAAAACAATTAATCATTTATTGTTGGAAAAACCTCAGTTTTGTTATCAACAGCAGAGACAGAAGTAGGTGGTTGAGCATATCAGAATGAACATACAAAGTCCCTGAACATATGAACAGTAGTCCATTCAGTTTCCACTTCCCCAGGACTTTTTTCTCAGAAGCTGTGGAAAAGTCATCCTCCATGTTGTGGTGTATTCATTGTCAACAACCCTCTCCCCTGGCTGATTACATTAGGAGCAGAACAAAAGCTTCTGGTTGCAGCGCCCAGAGCCACATGGATGGTTTGGACGACACCGGAGTGTTTCTGGTCAACAGCGGCTGAATGGGAATGCAAATGCACTTCCTGTACATGCAGGAGCCTTTGGTAGCGCTGATGTTGGCAGAGATGCTGCGGAAGCCAGAGATCGCATAGTTGGCATTCAGATCAGGCCTGTGGTTCATGTAAAGACCATTGTTGTCGCGCTCCGCTTGGAATGCCGCTTTTATGGCAACAAACTTCTGTCAGCGAGAGAAGATCTGGTGACTGTTTGACAAAGTCGAGACTGGAGCTCATGAATGATTAACAGCTCAAATCTGATGCCGACCTCCCCCTTTAACCCTTTAAACCCTGACGTGTCTGTGGTGAATGTTCTGAATGTATGGTTTATTTTAAATACTCATAAAAATTCAACTGTTTGCTCAATAAGAAAAAATTCCAAATGTGTTGATAGAATAGACCTTGTTCTTTCCATAGACATCTGAGCATGCTCAGTTCACCCCTAGCCACCTGTGGAATGGGGGGTAAAACACAGAGCAGTGAGTGAGACTGACTCACTATAAAAATAGACGGTTTGGTCTTTTTTTAAGCCGTTTTCCTTGTTTGTAGTTTTTACTGTTGTTTGCAGTGTTGTCATGATTTTCCTTTATTTTCTTTTTTTTTACTGTATTTTTACTACTTCCGACCGTGTAACTGCTTTTTGGAGTTCAACCAGGAGCCGAAAAACAGCTGGACTGATTTAGAAAAAAAGAGCCAAAAACAAAAACTACTGGGCCTAAATTCAAATCCTTGTTGTTGTTCAGCATGTTCCAGTTCACAGTTCATGTTCAACATCCTAAATCTCTTACTGATGTATATTCTGAGTGCCTTATTTAGTAAAAACCTGTCAAACTTCAATTCCTCTCTGTCTTTTTCTGTTATTCCACCCTGTTTCGACCCTAAAACACACAGTAAAACAAACCCGCTGAAGTAAAGGAACACAAGCACAACAATTCACATCAGCACCTTTACCTGGAATCATGGCTCAGGGGGTAAAGGGTTAACAGTTTTACTACTTCAGCATCAGGGTGTGGAGACACCAGGACTTCCAAAATAATGGGATTAGCTACTGGGCGTCTGCTCGGGCCAACAAATTCCACATGACATCAGCTGGCAGGAGGATCTTTATTGTCAATAATGAAGTAAATAATGAAGCTTAAAAGTCATTCTGTGAAGATTAGAGCGGTGGAAACAACATAACCTCAAATCCCTGCTCTGCTTATTCCTTCAGGAAAACATGTCGCTGTTCATTTCTTTGGCTCTGTTGTCAGAGCATGTGGAAGAAATGCAAATCAAACACGATATCCAATATAGCAGCTATTTTAAGATCAAGTCTTCAAAGTTACTATCCCCACTTTATCACTTAAAGCCTTGATAATGACAATCCAAACAGTCTGAGAACATGTCTGCAAAGCCACAAAGAATTCAATTAAACTTCATGTGTATTTTTTCTCTGTCTTTAAAAATAGACCAGTACTTCAGCAGTACTACATGCCCATGAAACAATTCCTCCACCAAATATTAATTTCTGAACTCTTGCTATGGTACAGCATTAGCATTGTGTTCTTGGACTATGGTCTGGTTTACAGTACTTGAGCTTGTCATTTTCTGCAAATAAATGCTTCTAAATGACAATGTTTTTCTGTCTCTAGTTTCTATAATTGACAAAAATGTTCATTTTATACCAAAAAATGGTAATAAAACATTCTGTTCCAGAGTGGTAGAGAATGAATGCAAGTTACATAACATGCTTTCACTTTTAATCCCCCTTTGCCAAATACAGTGTAAGATTCTGTTGAAAATTACTGCCCTATAATTTAGATTTGATTGTCTTTGTGAAAAACTTATTACATAGATATTTAAATTTGAAAGTACCCAGATATTATAACTGTATAAGGCAAACTTATCACCCCAACAAAGAGGTCATGTCCCCATTTGACACCATTTGACCTTGGAAAAGTAGGTCAAGGTCACGTATTTTCAATAGGTTTCTCCTCCATGCTAAGATGTATCCACAGTATTTATGTGGTGTAGACATCTCTATGCATTCTTCAGATAAAGCGACCACGTTGTTAAATGGACAGACATATAACAAAAAAGAGCCTGAGGGTTCTGCGCAGGATCTTAGCTGTTCCTACGACTGTGCTCTTTTGGACAGAGATCTCTGATGTTGTTCCTGGTATCTGCTGGAGCCATCCTCTCAGCTTGGGGGTCACTGCCCCTAGTGCTTCGATCACTACTGGTACCACTGTTGCCTTCACACCCCACATGTCCTCTTTCAGCCCTTGGTATTTCACGAGCTCCTCGTGATCTTTATTGTCACTGTTGTACAATACTGTACATATTCAGTGATTTGTTTTACTACATTTTTGCATATTTTATGGTAGTTTTTATTTTATACTATTTAGCTTTTATAAATTTTATTTAATATTTTTTTATCTTTTTTCACACTACAAACACTATACCTGGGTAATTATATTTTTCGTTCTATCTTGTCTATTAAATAAAGCGTAGTCTGGTCGATGAAAAGGAACAATGAAAATCCGTTTAGCTGCCCTGTTTGTTTAGCTGCAAACACTTAAGCTGCTAAAAACTGTATAAAATATCACAAAATACTGAAAAATATTGGCAAAATACAAAAACTGCAAGATAAAATATTAGATGTATATATACTACTAAAATTCTAGAGTGTACAAAAAGCTAACTCTATACTACACATAAAAAATATATACAACATATAAGGATGTATACAGGCAGCATTGTACAAAGTAAAATAAATTTTAAAAAATTGGATGTGATTATTATTATAGGGTGAGTACTACACTTTATGCTTTAATGACTATAATACAGCTTTTATTTTTTACTCATTCCTTCATTTGGTAGGGAGACTGCAAATTAAGAAACATCTCTACGCAGATGTAAATATGCTGGATTAAGGCTAAAATGCTCATTTGCATTAGTCCCTACAGTGCAGGTAAAATGGACAAAATGGGAGAAATCTACTCATGTGGAGTGGATTGGGATTCTTTTTCCACCTATTTCTAAAGACCAAATGGACAGAGGTCCAAACTTCTCTGTCAGTTTAGACCTGAATGATCAACATTTGCTTTCTGTGTACATGTTCAGAAATAATTATTTACACACTTTTTTTTTTATAACATATACATTCCCCTTATATGGATGCTCTGTGGGAAAGGCTGAAACAAACACACTTCAAATGCTTTTAGATTAGGTTTGATATTTCTGTGCTGTGAACAGAATATATGTAGCTCTTAAATATTAAGTGTTTTGACCAAGACTCGCAGATCAGATTTATTTAGATTTTACTCACCGTTGATGACTGGAGTGAACACTGCCATACCCTCGAAGTTTGGATTACTCACTGTCTTATCCAAAATCAAACCCCCGATACTGGAAAAACAATCAGTAGAATGTACAATGTCAAAGCTTTTACTCCAATATGTTCTGTTTCTGTAATTAAATGTTCACTATTTATACTTAAGTATTTCCATTTTCTGTTGCCTTATACTCACACAATGCACTTAAATATTATACATAAATAGATTTATCTGCCTTTCCAGTTTTTCATCTCTTCATCTTTTCTGTTCACTGAAAATCCATTAAATCTACTTGTTTTGTTTGTGATGAACTTAAGGATGAAGTGTTTCTTTTATGTGTTGTGAAAATTCTAATCCTCCATGAGTTACTCTATGTAAATCTTTTAAAAACCGCCTTGGATTCATTGTAAAATGTGTCGTCACAAAGCTGAAAACAAGTCTAGTTTTCTGTGTTCAAGACATTTTTATGAAAAAGTTGCTGTCGTGAAACAAATATATGATGATCTTACATAATATGATGCATTACTGCAGAGATTATGAAGTAGTTAAAATCATCTCAACCTTAAACATCAAATAAGAATAAGAAAATTAAGTGCAGTTTTAACAATATTCTTCCTCAACTTATGTATACATGTGCATTACAGATCAAATCTACAAAGGCACAAAACATTTAATAACAGGCAGAATATTGGTAAAATTGCACTTAATTTTCTTTCAGGTTCTTCACATTTTATTGTTAAAGGATAGTTTGTAAAAGTAAATATTTTCATAATGTAATTTTTTTTTTCACATTAAACCAAAAAGAACATTTGGAGTTGTCATTATTTATAGGTTATTGTGTTTGTTTGTATTTATTTATGTATTTATTTGTCCGAGGTGGTTTTACCTGCTGATAGACATGGCCAAGATGACTGGCTGCCAGCCGGACCTCAGCACCTCTCTGATTGGTGGAGAGCGGCGTGCGATGGCGACCCAGGCCGGAATGAGGAGAAGGAAGAATCCACACACCACAGGAGGCAGGTACCACATGTCTGCAGAGTAATGCAACACAACACAACACAACACGACACAGCATGATACAACACAGAGTAATAAGATAAGATAAATTAAGATAAGACAAAATAAGGATTATTTGTCATATGCATAGTAATACCTGAGTGAACAGTGAAATGCATTTTTGTACCTGCAGCCAACAGTAAAATAGAAAAAAGACATGCAGCCCACAAGATAAAAAAAAGTGTATATAAATGTATGTATTAAAACAAACAAACAAAAAATGAGCTCTACTATGTATAAACAATTTACAGTATTCCAGATGTGGATAAGGTGCATATAATGACAAGTTAAAGTTTGGCTTTGTCAATGTATCTGAAATGTTGAAACTATAAAAGAGCGGACAGCTGCTTTAAAAAACTAATAAATAAATAACAGTAGATTCACAGATCCTAAGTATTAATTCTGCAGACTTAAATGCAGAGCTGCTGCCCTCTTGTGGTTGAAACAATCCATCAAATTCATGTCATTTAAAAAAAAATATTATTATTATTATTATTATTATTATTATTATTATTATTATTATTATTATTATTATTATACACTGTTTGTCTTTTGCACTTGCATATGTATGCTGCGCATTGTTTCTAAAACTTTATTCTGGTGCTGCCTTGACCGCTGAATTTCTCCATTATGGGATCAATAAAGTCTCAACTAATCTGATCTAATCTAATCTAATCTAGTCATCCTTTTTATCTAATGGAACCTTTCCAATCCTTTTAAATAATACCCATGTGTCCCTGCATCCCACACTGATGCTTGACCTCTGACCTCTGTAAAAGAAGAAGAGGCTGCTGACCCCAGCGAGCAAAGACAGGGTGATGAGATCACCGAGGCTTGCGGCGATGGGCGTGGCCACGTTGTCGGGGTTGACGCCCACTCTCCTAGAGCCGATGATCACCGCCACCATCACCAGACCTGTGGATGCAGCAGCAGCGTGTTAAAGGTGTGTTCTCAGTGGTCCACCACTTCACGGGGAGGCGGGGTTTATGTCATTGTCAGACCTAGAGACAGAGCGGCGATGAAGGCGGTGGTGACGCTGCTGGCGCACAGAACCGCAGCTTCGACCACGTCCACTCGACCCCGGGTCAGACCCCCCAGACCCACGGCTGCCACGGCTGCCAGGAAGCCCACCACTGTGGCCTGGGCCTGAGGATGGAGGACACAATGGTATTTCAACAGAAACAGAACCAGAACCAGGATCAGAGTCAGAACACTTTATTAATCCAAGGGGGAAGTTAATGTGTGTTACAGTCGCTCTGTTAATCAATATACTGGATAAATACCATGAAGAAAAGTAAAGTTTTGTTTTTTGCTTTTTTTTGAAGAAGGATTCATTTACTGTCGCTCTTTGAAAAGTTCTGCCATTTCTGGAAATTATTCCCTTCAAAGCTCAACAATGCCCCCTGTGGTTCCTGGTGGTACTGCAATATATTCTCTAGGTTTGTATCCACAAACTCCCAGAGGATGGACAGAAACACAGATGTAATGAAGACAGAAGACGAACAGAACGTCCCGTCTATATACGTATGAGTATTTAATGTAGAACATGTATGGGCCTTTAGAGGGTGGGAAGAGGGTGGATGTTTTGTTTGCTAACATGTAATGGAAATGCATCACAGAATACACAATAATAAATGTAAAAGGTCTCCTTCAAACATTTTTTTCTGCTGTATATTTATACATTTATTTTCAGTAATATATTGAGAAGTAAAAACTTGGTAAGTTCATGTGTATGTTTGCATGTTTAAAATGATCTAAAATGTTGGTATTTTAAGCTTTTTTGTTGAGTTTTCCTCCTAAAGTGCATGAATGTCCCCTTTAAGTCAGTCATTGTAAGACCTCTGTGAATGTGTTTACGCAAATATATGCTAAGGCACTTAAAGGGTTAACTCTGACATCATGACTCCTGTTTTCAGCTTGTCTGCATTAGTGAAGTGTTCTCAATGACAGGACGATGCTATCAGCCCAATAAACCTTTCTGACGTCTATCGAACTGTCTCAGGGCAAACACACTGTGACAGATTCTTAATGGGATGTCGAATGTGCGGCGTCACCTGAATCAGAGCCAGATTACACACAACCATCCTCCACTGCTGCTGAGGCTCATCCATCTGCCCCGTGTTGGCCTGGGGACACAAATGAGTTTCTAATGTCAACGCATTTTTCAATCACATAGTGCCGAGAGTGGCTGTTCAATTATTACTGAGATGGAAACATTCAAGTGGAACAGCGGAAATTTGGAGATAAACAAGGAATCGGTTCATGAATAAGAAAATGATCTGCAGTTTTACAAATAGGAACAGATTTCAACTTGCAGAGAAGTGAATAAACCTTCCATGTATTGAGCCTGTTTACATGACCATAAAAGCCAAATAACTGTAATAATCAGATCTGACCCATTTACATGCACTTAAGAAATGTGATAATCGTAAACTCTGGTTTAGATGCTCCAGTCAATTATAGGATTTCTTTCGAAGTTCGTATGTACATAGTGATGGTAGACTCAAACTTCTTGTTATTGTCTTCCACTCACATTTGACTATATAACTTCCATTTTCTATGATTTTAAATGTGTTTACACATGTTCAGATGTAAAAGAACTAAATATATCAGATTAACCTGTATACATGCAGGAAGACATCGGAGTATTGAGGACAAATCTAGGTGTGTTGACCCAAAAAAAAAAACAAACAAACAAACATCCACCATCGACCAAAACCATCTACTGATGTAACGAGATGATTCTATCTGCGGAAGGCCAGAGACACTGGAGCTCCACTTAAGTGAACGCCACTTTCGGAGAAACATCACCCTAAGCCTAACCCTAAGTGGAGAAGTGGGTCACGTGTTGTGAATGGAAGTGGAGGTGTGAAGCTCTACCCTACAGCTTCTGCAGCTAGATCATCTTGGATGGAACTGTTTAATACCTGTTGATCCACTGATCCTATCAATCCATGTAAATACTTGGTGTAAAATGCAGTTTGTCATCTTTTTATGGTCATCAGATATGACCCATTTGGACGTTCAGAGGCTCCGTAGTGAACATGAAAACATCATCATATCTTCTACAACATTAATTCACCAGTAAAACCCATGGAGCTGGATTAATGACAGTGGATGGACACACTGGGTTTATATATATGAAATAAATAAAATGAACAAAAGACATTAAAATGTACAAAATAATAAATTATGTGAAAAAATAAGCAAAAAACTGACTAAAATTAAGTAAAAAAAAAAAAAAAAAAAACACAACAAAATTAACAAAAACAGCTGAAGTGATCAATAAAATGACAGAAATGAAAGCTCAATCAACAAAAAGTAACATGAACAAAATAAGCCACTCAGTGAAGAACTGAAAAAGTCACTTTTTCTTAAGTTTTGTCTGTTTTTGGCAAAATAATCCTCAAACGTAATATCAGCATGATGATTAGATAATTAGAAGTACATAATCAGTAAATTAAATATAGGAAAATATCTGATTTTCACTGAAAAAATGCAAAATAGAGAATTATATTTTGATAAATAGTGATAAATCACGTAAGAAAGGCTAAATACAGAGACAAATAAATTTGGGAAATGACACAAAAGTAGCACTGGGTCTTTATGGGTTAATCTGATTTCTGATAATCAGATTACTGCTGTTATCTGATAAAACAGATCAGGTCACACTGTTTACATGATCAATAATAATCTGATAACTCCAGAACTTGAATAATGATGGGAGTATTGGTGTGGATGTAAACAGGCTCATTGTCTTGTATGTGTGTGAACTGTGGTTGAAGCGTCCACTCACTGCTGTCGACAGTCTGGACGCCAACGTCATCTCCAGATTCCCCTTCAGCCCCACGAGGGCCGGCACCAAGATAAACACCTCGGAGATTTGTCTGAACACGTCCCAGTGCTGAAACACAACACAAGGGCCTTGAATGCACCACAACCACAACCTCACTTTACTATTCTAATAATGAACTGACATGTTGAATACATCTAAACACCTTTCCACATGACTTAATGAATTTAATTTAAATGATCATAAAAACACACATCCAATGACCTGCAGAAACCAAAAGGACAGGTGAACCCTATTTAAACAGGTCCAGTGTCGCCTGTGCTTAACCTGTTACATACAGTGGAGGGTTTAGACCATATCTGAGCACTAATTACTTCAGTGAAACTGAACCTGCAGCCTCTTTATGGTTCAACAAGCCACTGACTGACCTGCTGTTAAATACAGGCTGTCTGCTACGCCGCGTTAACAAGAGATCAGTTGTTTCTGACACTATTTCTCACCTTGCTGCGCTAGTGTCCATGTGCACAGGTAGAGTGGAATACGTCGACTTTATCTGGGGGATTAACTGATAAAAATCTAAGGTCCCTATAAAAATCATCTAAGAATTAAAATACTGTATCTGTGCAATGTTTCTATGCATCTCACACAAACAATATTAATAAGGAGAGTTACATAAATAATGAAAAAATAGTTCCAGTGTCCCTGTATGTTAGTGTCATGTTCTATGTGAATCAATTCCCAGTTGAATTTGTGAGATTGTCAGGTTCTGTTTCTATGTTACAGTCCTGTGGTCTGGATGCAGGAGATCCATCTCCCAGTAGAAGTGGGTGGTCCTTTCACAGGAGAACTCAACTCATTCAATCCAAGTCCATATATGACTTCTATTAGTGATCATTTGGAACTATATTGATATATCTAACCATCTACATGTTATAAACCATCAAAATATGGACCACTGTAAGGAAAAGCACATTTTTATGTTTGAAGAAATTGAAGAATTTGGGTAGTTATGAAATTTATCTTTCAGTTTTTTGTTTTGTTTTTCAGTAACATGTCAGACGTCTGTGTTGCCTGTCCGTCTATGGCATCACGGCGCCGTATATCAGGAGGAAGCGCCAGAGCCCCATTTGGGATTACTTTAAATCTGACCATATTATAGATAAGGGCAAGTGGCCCGCAGAAGTTACAGATAAAATACATGGAACACTCCTCAGGGGAAAAATGGCCCCTCCCACCTTACCCCCTTACACTACAAAAGGCATCTAGTTTACCTCAATAAGATAAGGAAGGACACCTAACTTGCCTAAAATACAAACACTGAAACTTATGAAAATTAAAATTAACATCAAGTACAATACATGGTACTCATACCCTAGTGCTAACATAAAGTCTATGTTGTGTTGGTTTATTGTGGGATGTTCATTTGACATTAGTGAACTCCATTTCCCAGTGAACAGTAAACTAAATACTGTTCTTGTAGAAGGACAGCTCTGAGCACCTGTAAATGTCACACTTTGGATTTTCCATGAGGCAGAAACCATAAGTGTAATACCACTGGTGGCTGCAAACACTGGCTCCAAAACACTCAGACTGAACTTCTATCCAAAATATTAAGATAGTACATTTTTTTCCACTAATCTGGTGGTTATTTTACTGCTGTAGATGTAATTGGCTACACTGACAACATCATCAGATAGTTTACAATTTTAACATGTCCTCAAGTTAGATTTAGCATTAGTATTAGCTTGCCCATTACCCATCATGGTCCAACAGCTAAACTTGTGGCTCCACGAGGCAAACGCAAAGCTTGTATTCGTAATCTGAATAGCAGACTTCTCTTTATACATCATGTTTCACTTTTGTATGGTTCTGCCTGTCTTTTCTGCACTTTGTTTTTTGTATTTTGCTGCTGTTAACACTGAAATTTTCCCACAATGGAGTCAATAAGTCATAGCTTATGTTAAAAATGGAAATTGGGGAAAATTAACAATGAAACATTCCCTTCTTTTACACAGTGAATGGGATTTCAGACTCCAACTCAAGTGGTCTACATAGAAATTAACTAATTAATATAAGGTTGGGGGGGGGGAGTTATTTTATTTAGGTATGTCATGATTCATTGTCACTTTTCCACAATTTCCAATGTGAAAAAAAATACATATTGTACCTTTAAACTAAACTGCAAACTCTGAAATTAGAAAGAAATAGATGAAATGAAAGTAAAATAACTATATACCATATTAATATATAATCACATACTAAAATAACTAATACAACTACAGAAGATTATTGCACAGCTTAAATGCACATAGTTCACAATGTGCAATAACTGTGCAAACGTGTGAACTATGTACAATTAAGTCATGCAATTTTCTGTTCTGCAATAACAATACAAAATTAATTTAATATTTATCAAAATATAAATGCACTATTTATATATAGACTCGAGTTCATAGATATACATACTGTTACATATTAATATTGTAAATATTATGTCTATTCATATTTTATCTATTTTTTTTATCCTCCTTAGCTCTGCTCTTATCTTACTTTTGTAAAAATTTATATTCTCTTTTCTTATCTTATTTTCATTTTTTGTAATTTTATATTCACTCTATTCTTATTTTCTGAAGTATTGGTGTTTTATTCATATTGTTGCACTGACTGGAGTAGCACAATGACAATAAAGATGATTCTATTCTATTCTATTCTATTCTATTCTATTCTATTCTATTCTATTCTATAGTATCTAACCTTGTCTCACACACATCCAAACTCTCTTTCCGTACTTGCACAATATCCATGACAATCCCCGCTGCTACCATGCCAAGGCCGGACACCAGGTACGGCAGCAGGACCTGTGCCACAATAATCCACGAGGTCTCTGGCAGGAAGCCTTGGGCCAGGCGGGTCAGTCTGCACGTGAAGCCCCTCAGCTTGTTCCCCTGAAAACGGAGCTCCAGGGCCAGATGGGTCACCACCACCATGCTGGCTGATCTCCTGTTAACCCATCCCTGCCTGGGAAGCCTGTGGTTGAGCTGCTGTAGGAACGCACAGCTCCTCTACGACACTCTCTGCTTTGTGTTGAATTAGTTAAAAGGACGTGAAAATGTACACATCCATTCCCACAGAGAGAAAAATAGTTCCTCAGTTGTTTCCCTGCGCCTCGCTGCAGTCACAGGTGGTGGTTCAGAGTTGATTTTCTGGAAACAGTCACTCCTTCATTGGTTTTTCCGCCGATAACCTCCACAGAAGAGGACTCAGAACGCTTATTTTGCTTTTCACCTGTCACTCAGGACGGCAACACAAAGTACTTTGGCAAATGGTGAACTAGTAGACGGAGGAATGGAACCAGCTGCTCTATCCACTTGAATGGAGAACACACACATTAGACACATAGGTCCACTTGACAGCAGGTCTGCCAGGCCTCTGCTGACACTCTGCTGCTGACAGACCACCAAACACACTCACACACACTCATTTCAGACACACACACACACACACACACACACACACACACACTCATCATGCTTCACTCTTGAGGAGCCGGATGGCTGAGGTGGAACGCTGGAAGCCTGGGCGCTCGCGGGGCCTGAAGAAGGTCCAGGTCCTGTGGGACAAGGACATCCAGAAGGCCAGCAGCTTCTTCTCAGCCCTCCTGTGCTGCCGCTCTTTCTCCTCCTTCTCCTCCTTCTCCTTCTCCCTCCACACCTCCTCGTCTTTGTCTTCACTGCTGCTGCCCGGACCACTCTGGATCCTCTTCTTCATTTTGGTAAAGGGGGGGATGTCCCTAGAGGAGGATGGAGGAAGGCTGATCAACAGTTTACCATCGAAGGCTGGTCCGTCTGTCGCTGTCGGGGCTTCCCTCCGGCTCCAGACGGATAAGACGAGTAGTGACAGTGCTCTATGGCGGAGGGAGGGACTACCAGAGGGACACGGAGTCTGAGTGTGTGTGTGTGTGAGAGACGACTGATGATGCTGCAGACAAGGTGACTAAACTGCATCAGGAATCTTCTGTCTTCTCCAGCATTAGAGGGTACTGCAGTCACATCAGTGCTCCCCCTCTTCAGTAGCTCCTCCTTCCTCTGCTTTCCAGTGTCCTCACTATAAGTGGGTGACGCACACCGAGCAGCAGCAGGTGATGTACCTGTCACAGCCTGATGCTGATGGAAACAACATGTTTATCCTCCTTAATCACGGGGAACACACACACCAGACCACACATACACCCAAGCTGTCAGTCCATAGGTCCTGTCAATCCCTTACTTTTGGTTTTTTTTTCCACTTAAAGATATATATATATATATATATATATATATATATATATATATATACATATATATATATATATATATATATATATATATATATATACATATATATATATATATATATATATATATGTATATATGTGTGTGTGTGTGTGTGTGTGTGTGTGTGTGTGTGTGTGTGTGTGTATATATATATATATATACTTTCTCACTTTCTCTTTTCTGTTATATTGATAATTTCTTTCCTGCTACTTTTTATTCTACTTGAATGGAGTGACTAACACCCAATAATTTCCCCCTGGGTTTAATAAAGTATTCTAATTCTAATTAATCAGAAGACAAGTTTTGACACCTCAAAGGTTTTGTTTCCTTTTTCCTCCACTTGTACAGCTACAGCCATGTCCTCACACACAAGTCCTGACCATACAAACACCCACACACAGTGACTGTGACTCAGCTGAAAAGTGTCCTTGAGACATGGCTTTGAGTGGGTGCTTTTCTTTCTGCAGCTCCCCCTTCTGACTCAGGATGTAACTCACACCTGCAGGTACCAGTCTTCAGGTCCGCTCAGCTAAGTTCTACCTTTAGTGTGTTTATAATATGGCACAAATATGTGACTTAAACTTTTTGACCTGGGTTTGACTGTCCTAGACCATCTATCTCTTTTTCCATTATGTCTCTCTTAATAAAGCAGAAAACCAAAAAATTCTTAATGTTCTTATGGGTATTGCTTTAAGGTCATGGGTCATCAACTTGCTCTGTAATTTTTCCTTAGCAAGTGCTATGGGGCTCACATTAAAGACATCATGTTTTAGGGCCATTTACTCTATTATTAACATCTCATCTCTTTTATTAGCCTATATTACTATGAACAGAGTAATAAAACATGGGAAATCCATAAAGATGGCTCTAAGACCTCCACACAGACAGCAGTTCACTGAGGAGCAATGGTTGAAATAACATTCTTGGAATGTAATAGATGGATGAGGTCCAGATCAGCAGGAAATATTAACTACATTCAATAGGTTCCAGCAATATTTTAAAGCCTGATAGAAAGATAAATGGATTTATTACATCTTCAGAACCTGCAGGGCCAGGCATAGTAGGATGGGTAAATTGTCCCAAATACATTTTTTTGTACAGCTGAAATGGTGGGGTTTTTTTTGTTTTGTTTTTAATATATAGAAATAAGTATCATGTAACCTATATATCCTGACCATAAAGCTTTTTAAATAGATTTATCAATATTCTGTGGGCCAGATAAGAAAACCACAGTCTTCTGTCCTATTGTGTGCCTCATGTTTGTTCTCATTTTGCAAGCTTCATTTATCAGACCAACTAGGTCACTATGACACTGAAACCCAAACCACATCTCAAACACCACTTTTAACTCGTACAGACATGAGCATCAATATACATCATTTATTATGGACCATCCTGTTAAAACATGCTGTTTCTCACTCAAGCCTTTAGAGACTGAAATAAAATATACATCAGATACCAGATTCATCCATGTCACCTTCGCCCGGTGTGGACTGTATTTATCTGAAAGGTCACTGACCTGAGCCTGGTCCAGCATCATGCCGGCCGTCACCATCCCCAAACCGGCCAACAGGTACGACGGCAGCACCTGCAGGGAGATCACCATGGATGATTCTCTGGTGGAGATGTGGAGCTTCTCCTCTTCTTCCATCTTGTTAGAACTACTAGTACTGCTGCTCATGTCTGTTGTGAAAAGCTGCCAACTCTTTACAAACAACTGCTAACAGCACTTTGACTTCCAATCTGTCAGCCTGACCTGCTGTCAAACCTCCTCGGTCACTAGTGTTTGACATGTCAAAAACAAATTTTATCTGTTGTATAGTTTATGACTGATCTTAGCTCAGGGTTGATGAATATTAAAATTTTTATTACATGTGACAACATGAAGTCATCTGTCACTATTCAGACCACATCACTTCAGCCACTTTAGTTTCTGTAAAATAGATTTTTGTAGATTGTAATACAGTATGTGTTCACTGCCTTTGTGAAACCATATATAATTGTATAATTTCTGTGAATACTCTGAATGCTTTTGCTTTCAATGTGGTATCCAAGAACAGCAATAAATGTTAACATAAAAAAAAAAAAAAAAAAAAAAAAAAAACTTTAGCCACTGTAGCTAATGCTAGCATGATATTTACGCTTACTTGATTAAAATACTTGGCGTGTTAACCTAGCTTTGTTAGCTAATGCTAACAGGAAGTTTACAGTTAATAAATGTACCTCAGCTGTTGGACATTTTTAACGATAGCTAATGTTAATACGTTTACAGTTAGTCACATAGTTATGTTACTCTACACTTGCATCAGCTAATGATATCAGGAGGTTCTCGTTTAATAAAAGTACCTCACCTGTTTGTATGGTGCTGGCTAATGCACTTAATTATGTAAGCTAATGAGGTTAATGGCGTAAGCTAATGAAGCTAACACCATAAAATGTTAGTATTAGCTCTACTGTTTTTTAGTTATAATACCAGGCCTGTTAGCACAACTTCACTGCATCAGTTAATGTTAGCAGCAGGTTTACGTTTATGTAATAAAGTGCCTCACCTGTCTGTATAGCTTAGCTACGTTAGCTAACATCAGTATTTAGTTTGTTAGTTATAATATCCAGCCTGGTTAACACTAGCTAAAACTATATAAAGAGGTCATTGTGTACACATAAATCTCCCGCTAGTTTCATTGATGAAGAATGTGCAAAAACACAGAGACTTATCAGGACTCATCTGTCAAAGTTTCAAAATGGCAGTGACTTTGTTGTTTGTCATTAAACAGCTTTTTACTTAAAGGTCCCATATTATGCAAATCTCACTTTGTGAAAGTTTTCTTATAGTAGTGTGTGTTGCAGTAGCCTCATTATGAGGTTCGAATTTGAAAACTGTCTGTTTCCTCCCTGCCTTGCTACACCACATTTTGTGAAAATGCCTGCTCAAACGGCCGAGTTTGAGTTGTGTCCGCTTATGACGACATAAACGGATTTAACTCCTCCCCCTGACTGTGCCCCCACCCTGCATGAAAAGGTGTGCCCCAAAGTACCTCTTGGACAACAAACATGGCGAAGGCGGGACACGCAAGTTGTGGTGTTGTTGGCTGCACACACCAACACGATAGTTTATTTTTGCTCCCCACTTCCGAGCCTCTCCGTAAAAAGTGGCTGGATTCTATCCTTGATGGTCATGTACCAAACAACATTCCCAAACGCTTGTATGTGTGTGCCCGGCATTTCACGGACGAGTGTTTTTTTAACATGGGCCCATACAGCTCCGGCTTAGCACAAAGACTCCGAATCAAGAAGGACGCAGTACCAACGCTTCGTGACCCAAGTACAAGTGTGGGAGATGTAAGTTCTTATCATTTTTTTGTATCTTTACTGCATAACCCTACATTACGGATAAGCTGGTGGTTGTTGATGTGTACGTCTAATGTTAGCATGGCAGCTAACATAGCTCGGTTACTGCTGCTAACGTTTGCGTCCCCGTTAACATGCAAGAGCTGATAATATCAAGAGACATTCAACAGAACTACTTTGAACACGGGCCTTTTGTGTTTGGCATCAGGATAGTTAGCATCAAGCTTGTTAGTAGCTGCCTGCATTAGTGGCGGCAGGCGTCTTTCTGTGTCAGGTCCACGAACCCGACACAACACCGCCGTTTTCCGTCGGGGCTCAATCACGCCTCAAGACAAAGAAAGCCAGTGTTTGGAAAGACGTTCTGTCTGAGACATGTGTATTGTAGACGAGAGAGGGGCATTTCAGACAGCGCGTAGTACCGCTAGAGTAAGCCGCGTCCTCTCCCAGAGAGGGGAGGGGGAGTGGGCGTGGACAGATGCGTTCATTTGCATACCCGGAAGCAGGCCCAGAAACAACCTGTTCTGAGGAGGGCTGGTGAGAGTGACTTTTTCGACCGCTGAAACTCCGAACAAAGGATGATTTTGGGGCGAACAAACTTAAATACTATGTTTTTGGGCTTCTGAGACCTATATGACGTGACTGAAAAATAGCATAATATGGGACCTTTAAGTCCTCCAACCTGCTAATTCATAACTGATTCTACACTTCACCATCTCAAAGTCACTGCATCAGCATTGAGCTGAAAGTTTGACAAAGCTCTGGCCTTTACTCACCTGAGGTGTTCCTGTGCTTTAACCTGCTGACTCTCCACATGGTGAATATGCTGAGTTTACAACAGGAGCCAGAGTGAAATGAAATGAAAGTCAAAGAAGTCAGTGAAATAAACCAACTTAATATGAATTTTGTTGCACTCGTTCTTTGACTTTTTCATGCTGTCGTATGTGAACACTTAGTGTGTATTAAATTTCTCATAGAAGAACAATAGAAATACAGATGACCTTTGAACCTGGAGTAGGGTGGGACCCTGACTGGCTGGACCTGGAGGGTCTGTTTTAATGCTGCATTCCAAAGTGCTTGGAGGTAGAATATATCTCACTACATCCCACCTCAAAGCATTCCAGACAATCCATGTTGAACATAAACAATAAATATGGAGGACCACAGTTCTAAACTCCTATTTGCTTTGTTACTGAAGAGGCATTTTGACTGTCAACAGTACAGTGTTCTCATATACACAAAGATGGATGAGGTGAAATGACGGATGAGCTAATTATACACTGTGAAGTTGTTTTCATTGCAAAATTCCACACTGTGTGCCGCCATTGTTGTGTTGAAGTCACATTGTAGTTCGCAGTGAGGTCAGGATACTTCGATCTGGCCCCACTTTGCATCTAGGACATTTGGGTTTGACAGGTGTTCCAATGCATTTTACCTAGTTGGATGGGGAAAAAATTCCCACCTCGAAGCACCATTTGGAACGTACCATAAGTCTGTCAAAAGGTCTGTGGGATCATGTTCTGTCCTTTAGTGTCAACATCCATAAAATCAGTGAAGAGGCAAGTGTCCAGTTTCTAAGAAATGACGATACACCTTTTAACATGGCCTTAAAGAACATGTTTGGGTTCTTACAGAAGAATGAGTTTCCCTCATCAGAGTGTCTGAGTTTGTAGTTGACTCTCCTATCTAAACCATCTGCAGCCAGTTTATGTCAACTGTCACACCTCAGAAAAACACAATATTCACAGATTCAAATGGACTGATTAAGCTCCATGTCAATAGAAGAAAGAACTTATTCTAAACTTTGCAGCCATTAAAGCTGGAGTTACTGTTTCTTTAGTAACACAAGACAATTTTGATCAAACATGAGACCACATTGAGGTCTGAAGCCTGAAATGCACAGATTCAGATTAAGGAACAGTTCAGGAAGCTTCATCAGTTTCTCCAAGAGGAAGAGGAGGCCAGGATTAGAACTCTGAGGGAGGAAGATGAAGACTGAGAGATGAGATAGAAGATGTGACCAAAATCAGACCAACAGAGAAACTGAAGATGTTTCATTCTTGCAGAAATACAACCAAACAGTTTTGTTGTCTTAACTTCACCAAGTGATTGAAGATTAGTGCGACAGTTTCTACAATTTTCTTCTTTGAGTAAAAAATATACTGTATAAATTTAGTTTGTAAAGAAGAATACTTTATACTTGGGTCTTAGCATGTCCTGCTTGGTACTGACTGTATGTGGTTAGTTTGAGGCTGTTTTTGTAAAAGACTTTACCAACAAATGGATGATGGACACATATCTACTGCATGTTTCAAATCATTATTCCATAAATCTTGACTCCCTCAAGTCAACCAGGGAATTAAAAACTTAAAGAGAAAAAAAAGACTAAGAAATACAGGTCAAGATCATGCGATTCCACTGTAATCATCCTGTTAATAATACAAATGTCAGTGCAGAGATGTGTCGAACATTCAGTCTATAATGAGACTAAAGGGTGCATAATGTAACGAGTGCATTTTGCAAATGAAAACAATGTGACCGAGTTGGCCCAAGTTAACCTTGTACACAGCTGGCTTTTCATGTCAGTGACGATAAACAAGCAGGAACAGCAGGCATCCTTCAGAACAGAGGGGCGCAGCGTCCACTACCTACTATAAATATTCACTCTACACCACCCATCCCCAGTTAAGGTCTCATGTTATATGTCAAGGGCTGAGTGCTAACCCTAATCAGTTGCGAGACGTAGATTACAGTTTTTTTTCCACTTCTAGTTGTCATTAGACTTCTGTCAGACCACACTATCTCCTGTTTGTGGTTTGCAGATGCTTATTTCACTCTTTTTGCTCATGATGTTGAGTTTGTTTGCTGTTTTGCTGAGTGTTGCTGGTATTTCCTGGCATAGAGAGGCTTCTGTCATCTTGTTGCAGTTAGGTTGAACTTTGCTGCTAGTAACGTCAATGCAAGAGGACAGCTGAAGAACAGAAGACAAGAAATCCTGCTGTAAAGGTTTGGATCTCTTTAAACATGCAACTAAAATCATAAAAAACTTGGTGCTTTGAATTGACCTTTGAGCCTATACAGGTCTAAGGTATGTTTGGGTCATGTATTGGTTTGTTTGTCTCTGAAGGTGTGTTACTGCAGCAAACATGGCTGAAGCTTGTCAGAAATGGCAGCATAGAGGTTCAAGTGAGAAAAGAACCGGATCCAATAGTGTGCACATGCCTCGAAACACCACCATCCGTCTTCGGGACATTTATGACCCCAAGCCTCAACCGCCCAAAGCCCCGGTCCGGATCCGTCCTCCAGCTCCAAGACCCTCCTCAGTCAACCAGCCCGAGTCAAAGCCCAGCCAGTCAGTCAGTCCCCCGACCAAGACCATCATGAGGAGACGGGCTCAGTCGCTTCCTTTGTCTGCAGAAAAGAAGAGGGAGTGCAGGAGTGTGCAGGTACGCTTTGTGGATGCATTGGGTCTTGAACTAGAGGAGGTGAAGCTCTTCCAAGTCCAAGAACACCCTCTAATACCCCAACATGTCATGTTCAGACTACTGATGAGCTCTGAAATGGCCTTTAGGAAATCACTGGAGCTGTCCCTTCCTTATTTCAAACCCTGCTTCCCTGAGAACATGAGAGCTCATCCAGACTTCCTGGGTCGTCTCTGCACTCAGAGTGTCAGTCTGGAGCAGGTTGTGTGTTCAGATCAGGGCATAACAGGCACCATACAAGTACTTAATTTGGCTTACGAGAAGGAGGTCACAGTGCACTACTCCTTCACCAACTGGAGGACGCACACGGATACAACAGCATCCTGGGTATCAAGTGGGGCCCGCTGGGACTGTGATGGTCCAGAAACAGATATGTTCCGATTCCGTCTCCCAGTCCCACCTTTCATTCTGCAGCCAGGAGCCATGCTGGAATTCGCCATCTGCTACCGTGTAAAAGGATCTGATTATTGGGACAACAACAATGGGCAAAATTACAAACTGTCATGCCACAGTTACAAAGTGACTGTCCCGAGGGAGTGTGAGGATAGCATGCTGCATTTTACCTGAGTGGCCACATGGGGGAGCTGTAACACAGATATTAATAACAAGCCAAAGGGCATTCAACTAAGTTTTCTGTACTTTATTAAAGCAGTAATAGAATGTACCTGATTATTGTTACTGCTAAATGTCTGACATATGAACAGTTTAATGTATGTGCATTAAGGCTTTACATTATATATAATGTATGAAGCAATATTCTGGTGATCATATTGCACTCTTACTTTATTAACTCTTACACAAAATTTCCACTAAGGGCAGTTTTTGATGATTGAGAAAAAGTTTAAAGGTGCAGTATGAAGATATTTAAACAATATCTTTATTTCCAATATCTCACCAGATCATAATAGACCTTAACAGATGAGCAACTTCCCTGATTGTCTCAATTGCAGTCTTCCACGGAACATCCTTATGCTCAGTTCTGACTTCTTCAGTTCCTATTTTCTGCTCTTCTACCATGAACAGTGTACAGTGCTAACTACCATTAGCACAAATTTGTGTTAATGTTCAACAAAAGGTTAACAGCAAAATATTATATCAAGTGACTGAATGAATAATGGATCCGATGTAAGCACTTAGTATTAAGAATAGAAAAGCACTACATAATAATAATAATAATAATAATAATAATAATAATAATAATAATAATAATAATAATAATAAATGTTTTGTTGTCTGTTGAATGCAAACAAACTGGAAAAAAGGAATTTCAGGGAAGTAAAAAGGCCTTATATAAACTACATGAATCTTTTTTATATACATAAAAAAGATAAGATAAGATAAAATTAGATAAAAAATAAAGTGCAGGAAAGACAGAAAACAGAAAATATACAGTTGTGGAACAAAATATAAAGACAAAAAAAAAACAAGTATTTATATAAATTTAAATTTAAATGTATAGATTTTCTACATATTTAAAATATATTTGCACATGCACGTGATAATACTTACTTAATGCTTAAAACAGGAGGGGATTTTTGGGTTAAATTCCGATTGGTTTTATACAGAGCTGCAAAATACTTTTACATTTGACCATGTCTGCAGAATTAAACACCTACTGCTGTACCTTAACACGGCATTAGCTACATAAACCCACAAATATTTGCTGATGTCAACCAAAGAGAGGGCTTAGCAATGGCAAACCCAGCGGCTTCTTTGTGCTTGTGGTTGACTTTTCACTCTGACCGACGGGGCTTGACCCCATTCTCCAGGAGCTTGTTTTGTCTCTGGGGGCAGATCGCTGGGAGCAGTGTTGGCTCTGCTGTTGCACTGGGATCCCGACAGGATTGACCTTTCACCACACTTTCCACTGATATGAGAGCCCAGATTCCAGTCAGGGTCCTGGAAGGCTGAGGAGTTTGGCTCAGGAGGAGGGCATATTTCCATCTGTGTTAGGCCTCTAAACACCCCCAAAATACAGAGTGTGTACAGAGTTTTTACTGACACCATGAATGAAAGAAAACTAAAGTGTCTGTTTGTCACAATCCCTCAATAAAATACAAAGAAAGTACCTTCACGTCCCTGTAAGTTTAGTACTTAGTATGTATTAACCCATAAAGACCCAGTGCTACTTTTGTGGTAGTTCTCAAATGATTTTTTTCTCTGTGTTTAGCATTTCTTAAATAATTTTTCACCATTTATTATAAAATAATCACACATATTTTGCATTTTTCCTGTGGAAATTGGGTATTTTCCCATATTTAATACACTGATCATGTAAATGCACATAAAAGCTCAGAGTAAAGTTGAGGGTTATTATTTTTTAAAAAATGAGAAAACTGAAGAAAAAGTGACTTTTTCAGTAAAATCTAACTCCATGGGGTTTACTGGTGAATCAATGTTGTAGAAGATAACAGTGTTTCCACGTTCACTATGGAACCTCTGAACGTCCGAATGGGTCATATCTGATGACCATGAAAAGATGACAAACTGTATTTTACACCAATTATTTATATGTATTGATTAGATTAGTGGATCAACAGTATTAAATAGTTACATCAGTAGATCGTTTTGATCACTGGATGATGTTTGGGTCTTTATGGGTAAATATCTGCTGCTACAGGACTCTCAGTCAAATCAATAACAGAAAACTTGTGGAGTACAGCTGCATCATGGGAGTTGTTGTTTTTAATCACTCGCCACTCAGGAAGAATCCATGTTTACAGTTAATGTAGTAATAACGGAATATGTAGTATATATAACGTATTGTTAGCCTCATAGCATAAACCACTATATGGACAAAGTATTAGGACGCGTTGAATTCAGGTGTTTCTTTTCTAACAAAATAATTATGACAGATGTCATAAAACAAATGTCAAATGTTAGTTTACAAATTGAGGCAGCTCAGATCAATAAATGGTTGATTCCACCACAAAACATACCCCAACACAAACGTCTCATCAACCCATGACCATAAGCAAATGTTGTGATGTTTTCATGTTGTAGCAGATGCATTAGCCTATTTAATGTTAAAGGCAAACTTACTGCTGACTTAATTTGGCATTTTATATAACATTACCATTAGCATCATATCTGTGTTTACCATGATTCAGTAATGAAATGATATTTTGACAAAATGAAAGGAGCTTTTTCAGTTGGAAACATTTGATATAATGATACAAAAAGTGCAGAAGTGAACAAAAAATAACCTTGTCATGTGAGAAATTTTAATGGAGAATTATTACATATTTTAGCTTTAAAATGAATAAATATGGGTGTGCTAGACTGGCCGATGTGTCTTGTAACTAGATCGAGTGGCTAACACTAGAGAGAAGAGATATATTTATTGGTCAGACTCTGCAGAATTTTATTGAAATCTTTTAATTTGTTAAAAAAAAAAAAAAAAAGACAGCAATGGAAAAAGTTTTGAACGCCCATGCATTTGTGATATATTGCATGAAGAATCACTGTTGAGTCATTAAACTTAAGTGAACCAAGTATTGTTCCATTCTGCATGTGCACTGTGCCACAAAGGTCAAAACTGAATGTTTGTTTCAGCAAAATAATGAAACACATCCAGGGCATGACATGCTGAAACTAGCAAGAAATTGTCATTTTTTCTTGTTAACAATAAAAAAAAAAAGAAAAAAATCATTGGCATTTGTTTGTATCTGTCTGATGCAACCAAGCTTTTTGAAACACAAAAGATTTTTCCTTAAATATTTAATAATATTTGTGATGTATGAAAACTTTTTTTCCCCGACTACTGTATTACAGCTTTGAAAACAAAACATATGGAAAATGGCTGTCTGTGACAAAGTTCTTACCACTAGAAAACATTTTTATAGGCCTGTGTTCAGAATTATGATCACTAGAGAGAAAGAACAAACCTATTTTAAGTCAGACTGTGCAGAATTTTACTGAAATCCTTTAATTTATTAAAAATGGACAAATGGCAGCAGTTACAATGGGTGCTGTCCCCGAAAGGCCACTAGATGGCGCCATTACTCAACTCTCTAAAGTCACGTCAGTGGACCTTTTGTGATCCTCAACATCCCACTGTTTTAGAGCAGTGCTAATTTAATGTCCTTTATTTTAATATTTTAAAGGTATTTTATATATTAGCAGCATCTGTTAGAAATCATGGACAGGTGATGAACTTAAGGAGCTGGTGTTAGAAAAATAAAGCTCTGATCATGGACCAGGAGTCCCAGCAGAAACATGCAGCGTCTCTCTTAGGGCGCCCACAGCCTGGCAACACTCTGCTGTTGTTTTATTTGCTGGGTCTCTGTAGGTTGGTGGTAATTACTGGATTCACAGACGATGACACAGTGGGCATTTACACAACTGCATCTACAACTACAACACTGCCAGGCCCCTGCATCTCTTCTGCACTGAGAAGGAGTCAGTGTTTCTTCTAAACCTTTAACCCTTTAACCCCTGAGCCATGATTCCAGGTAAAGGTGCTGCTGTGAATTGTCGTCTGTTTCAGTGTCATAAAAGCTGCTGTGAGTATGTGCTTGTGTTCCTTTTCTTCAGTGGTTTTGCTTTACTGTGTGTTTTAGGGTCAAAACAGGGTGGACTAACAGAAAAAGACAAAGAGAGTAACTGAAGTTTGACAGGTTTGGACTAAATAAGGCACTCAGAATGTACATCAATAAGAGATTTAGGATGTTGAACATGAACTGTGAACTGGAACACAATGAACAAGGATTTGAATTTGGGCCCACCAGTTTTTGTTTAGGGCTTTTTTTTTTTTTTTTTTTTTTTTTTTTTTAATAAATGAGTCCAGTTGCTTTTTGATACCAGGTTGAACTCTAAAAAGCAGCTACATGGTCAAAATTCCATAAAAACACAATAAAAAAATAAATAAATGAAAATCACCACAGCACTGGAAACAACAGTAAAAACAAAAAACACAAGGAAAACAGTGTAAACAAAAAAAAAAAAAACGCTTAAACTATCTACTTTTATAGTATAACACAGGTGTCAAACTCCGGTCCTCGAGGGCTGGTATCCTGCATGTTTTAGATGTTTCCCTCTTCCAGCACACCTGGTTCAATTAATGATCAGCTCATCATCATGCTCTGCAGAAGCCTGATAATGATGTAATGGCTTCCAGGTGTGATGGAAGAGGGAAACATCTAAAACATGCAGGATACCGGCCCTCGAGGATCTGAGTTTGACACCCCTGTAGTATAATCTCACTCACTACTCTGTGTTTTACCCCCCATTTCACAGGTGACAGGGGCTGCACTGAGCATGCTCAGACGTCTATGGAAAGAACAAGATCTATTCTTTCAGCACGTTTTGAAGTTTTTCCTATTGAGCAAACAGTTGCATTTTTATGAACATTTCAAATAAATCATACATTCAGAACGCTCACCACAGACACGTCAGGGGTTAAAGGGTTAAAAGTTGAACCAGAAACAACCCCCTCTACCCCTCTCTGGGTGCCCTGGGGACACCTGGCTTCCCTTTTTACTCTTATTTAATGCTCTTTTGTGTAGCTTTAGCCACTTACGCCAGTGTGGTGTTGTTGTTGTTGTTGTTGTACATGTCCGTGCAGTGCTGTGCCTTTATTTGGGGCTGTCATTTTGCTGCCGGTTGTTATATAAGAAAGCACCATATTAGGAGCCGACATGATATTCAATAATGACGTTCGCTCTGGGGAACGGCTGGGATTAAATTGGGAAAATGAATGCATCTTTATGAGCTTCCACAGCCATTTTGTATTACATCATTAAAATACTATTATAAGTCTGTGTGAATAAAGAACTAAGTCACTGTGATACATGGATATGGTTTGTTTACAGCTTATGTCTTGAAAAGAGTATTTGTTTACTGCCACATTAATATTAATATATTATTTTAGAAAAAAACTTATGCAGACAGATGTTAAGTAACTGACGTTGCGCTTATGCAACACAGGTAAATTAAAGACAAGAAATTTTTTTTCTCTTTTTTAGGAATATACAATCCAGAATGGAGTTATCTGGACAAACTTTTTTTTTTCATCTAATTTAATAATAATGATGAAAAAAAACATCCTACATCACAGTGGCAAGTCATATTATATCAGACACAGCTACTATGGCTTTTGTTTGATTTTTCAATGTTTTAGACTAAGGTATAATGTTGTCAGAAGAACTTAAAACTGCACAAATTCTCAGAGGTGGAAGAAATAGTTAAATCTTTTACTTTCTGTAGTAATGATCTATTCTGTGTTCAAACTTAAAGAATTAAAAGTATGTAAAATCATTTAGTTTTGTTCTTGTCAGTGTTTTACTGTGCAAAAGTCTTAGTCCAACCTTAGCTGTGTTGTTTTTCAGGGTTGAGATGATCGTACATATTTATGTCTGATTCTCTTTTCTTTAGATACAGCAAGAAAATACAGGGAATATGTGCACAGCCTTAAAATACACACACAAAAAAAACTGAATTAAATGGGTTAAAAAGTGACTATTTATTGTGACTTCTGACCCCATGACAAGAAGCAGTGCAAACTAAAGCTATTAGAAACATCTGACGTGTTGAATTAAACCTGGTATAAAACATCAGTAAATTGTCCATAAATCTAATATTGTCTGAACTAAAGGGTTAAAGACATGATAAATACAAAGGGAGGTCACATTAAATACGACCACTTTGGTTTATAGAAGCTGTTTTTACCCTGAAACTGTGGTTTTTCCTGTTGTTTATACTTCACATATATCAGATTGGATCTAAACACAGAGACAAATGCGTATGTGTGGACATTAGAACTATAATAAACCAAAGAACAGAATGATGGACCAGAACTTTTGCACGGGACTGTATGTGCAAATATAAATTAATGCTGAATACTACACTGTAAAAAATGACTGTAGAATTAACACCAAAAAGTTGTAAAATTGCAACATGAAAAAAATGTATGTGACAATACAATGCAAAATTGTTTATTTGAAAAGATTTTTGTGTTAATGATTAAATCAAATATAGATGTAGTTCTTACAGGAAGAGTATTTGAACAAAACCAGATTTGGATGTAGAAATGATGTATTTCTATTGTTTTTAGAAAATAAAACTGTAAATTGAAAAATAATGTGGTACAGTTTAAATTGCAAGACAATGTTGAAATAACAGCATATTTGCTGTTTTCTAATACATATATAAAAAAGTTATAAAAAAAAAAGTAAACATTTAACAATGTAACATTTTATATTTGTAAATTAATGGGTTGGTAGAGTTGGTAGAGCGGCTGGTCCAATAACCAAAGGGTTGGTGGTTCGAATCCTGGCTCTGACTGTCCGTATGTCAAAGTGTTCGTGGAAGACACTGAACCCTGAATTGTTCCCTGGTGGACCTGGTGGATTTGGAAAGTGTTTTGGACACCATGAAGGTGTAGAAAATGTGCTAAATAAGTGCAGTCCATTTACCAGTTAAATCTACATGTTTAAAATGTTAAATCTACATGTTACTCTGTAAATATGTTTACAGTTGGATGTGTTTTTTACAGTATTGTTCTGGAAACCACAGCTGCCAGTTTTTTTCCGTAAAAACAACAGGATTTTTTTTTTTTTTTTTACAGTGTAGCTAAGCAGCTAATGGCTAGCCAATCTATGTAACTCACAAACATAAATTGCAGAAATATGCATGGACATTAGAACTTCACTAAACCAACAAATATGATGCTGGACGAGGAATTTTTGTTGATTATTTTGGTAATTTTCAATTTGTTGATTTTGTTTGTTCTTTTAGGTGCTTTTTAAAAGTCATTTTTACTCATGTTGCTTGTTATTTTTTAAATTTTTGTTGAATTTCCTGATTTTTTGGCTCATTTTGTTCATTTGTTGATTAGTTTTGTCCATTTTTTGCTTCATTTTGATTGATGATTTAGTAAATTAATGCCATAAATGTCATATTATCTGGGTTAAAGACATGACAAATACAAAGGGAGGCCAACTAAATATGACCACTGTGGTTTATAGAAGCTGTTTTTACCTTAAAACTGTAGTTTTTCCTGCAGTTCATACTTCACATATCAGATTGGCTCTAAATACAGAGACAAATGCATAATGTGGACATTAGAACTAGGCTATAATAAACCAACAAACAGAATGATGGACAAGGAATTTGGTTGATCATTTTGGTTATTTTTGTTCAATTTGTTGATTATTTTGTTGATTATTTTTGTTTATTTTCATTCATTTTGTTGATTATTTTATTCACTTTTGTTCATTTTCTTGATTAGTTTTGTTCATTTTTGCTCCATTTTGATGGATGACTCGGGAAGTTAATGAGGTGGAAGAGGGTCTGTATATGTGATTTAATATCACTGCCACATATATAAATGCTTTATCATTCAACAAAGTAGTCTATGAATATATACATTAAACATGTGACTAAAAAATGTAGTCAATAAAGAAAAAGAAAATTGTAGTATCTACCTATGAAATATATTGGTGTTAAAGTAAAGTTGCATAAGATAGAAGTATGAGTACAAGTACGTCACCTTCCATGGGGTGGACTGTATAGAAAAAAAGATGTTATAAAATATGACAGGACTTATGCCCAGAAACCTATTCTGAACCACAAACTCGTCACGACAACGGGCCGTAAACTGAACATATGGTCGGTGAGTGTGTCCACCTTTGGCCCAAACCCAGAATATCCCACTCATGTATGTATTATCAGCATAATGTACAGTAAAAGTCAGTCCTGTGATGTTTTGGATTAATATTTCCGCAGTGTTCATGAATTCCTGGAGCTATTATCAACTTTTCCGTTTAATTACTGATTATTGCTGGAAAGTAAGGAATGCTAATTAGGCCAACTTAACTAATAAATATGGGTCAAGCTGCAACACAAATACTGAACCTAGTTACTGTACTTAAAGTAAATTTTTAGGTGTCTGTTACTTCATTTTTATTTATTATTTTATTTTTTTTTTTTTTTTATCAGTCTTTCATTTTAACCTCCTGAGACCCTGCAATGCATTTTTGTCCTCTGTAGGGGACAAGAATTTCACAGCTTTACTAAAAAAAAAAAAAAAGCCCACTGCAAAGGATATAAAATAATAATAATAATTTTAACATATCTGTGGCATCATGTTGTTTCCAAACAAGGCAATTGATTGGAGAAAAAAAATGAAATGAAAAAACCCCCAAAACTTTTACTTCTCTGGGTCTCAGGAGGTTAATCCCTACATTTCCACACAAATGTCTATGTTTTCTACTCAATATAATTAATTCGACTTTATTCTCATAATGTTATGGCTTTATTCTCGAAATATTACATCTTTATTCTTGTAGTGACAGGTGTTTTTATTTTTCCTATTTTCAAATATTACGACTATAAGTATATTTTCGTAAATTTCTTTTTTAAACCACAATTTTATTCGCATAATATAATGGCATTATTCTTGCAGTGATATTATTTTTCCTACGTGGCCCTAATATACCATCGTATCAATTGATTTTGTCATAAACGTTATAAATTGTAAAAACACTTAGCTAGTGGACACACTTTACTTTACCTGAGTGTTTGTATTCAAGTACAGTATTTAGTATTATTTACTTACTTTCTGTCACTGTGACTGTTGGACTGCATGGAAAAGGGGATGCAGTCCAACAAAATGACGCTACTTACGATCTGAACCCTGTTTAGACACAGATAGTCATCACGCTTACAGTTGGTTACAAAAGACTGAACATATGGTCATGGAGTGTGTCCACTTTTGGACATTGCCCATATGAGAAACACCCGGAAGTCAGGATATCCCATTCACACCAATGGGAGCATCCCGTCCTCCCACGCCCCCCCTGCAGGTCACGGCCAGGCAGTGCTGGTGTCATTACTCCAGACAGTGAGCGGTCCTGTCGTACAGTGGGATGGAAACTGGACTGGCCATCTGTCTGCCATGTGACTCACCTCACATGCATGAAGCTCAAACCTGCCAACCTTCACCTGCCTGACACAGATGTGTTTCCTCAATACTTTAAATTTAATACCACCTAAGAGGATTTCCAATGACCTCACGTGTAACTATGGTAACTAATTTTCTAATGTTCGTCTGGGGAATGAGTACATTTTTAAGCTCAGGGAGAAGTGTGAGGCCAAATCTCAGTAAACCAAACACAACGGCTTATTTATTAATCTGCCTGTGTTACATAGCAGCGCAAATCTTATTTATTCGACCAAATATTTGCCCTTAATCAGGGGTTTCAAACATGAGGCCCGTGGGACAAAACCAGCCCACCAAAGGGTCCAATCCGACCCATCAGTGCAAAAATTACACTGAGATATTAACAGACAAGGATGTAGAACTGGTTTTAATTCAGGTTCCACGAACAAACCAATATGATCTAAAGTAAAATAACATCATAACATAAATAATGACTCCAAATCTTCATGTTGGTTTAATAATAAATAAAATAATAATAAAAAATAATAATATTACATTATGCCTATAAATAATGACAACTCCATATTTTTTTGTTTTAGTGCAAAAAAAATGACATTAAATTGTGAAAATATTTACATTTACAAACGATCCTTTAACCCCAAAAAATGAATAAACTGAAGAAATATAAACAACCTGTCTGAAATGTCTAAAGAAAATTAAATGTAATTTTACCAATATTCTGCCTGTTATTAAATGATTTGTGCCTTGTACAAATATAAACGATAGGGATGTAGCGATACACTCAACTCATGATTTGATATGATTTTCGATACTGGGTTAACGATACGATCTTCTCATGATTTTTTTACAGAATGAGCTTGCAGACAAATTATGACTGAAAAAGATTCCTTTAATTATTTCTCAGATAAAAAGCACATTTCTGAGGTAGGGTGTAATTGCAAAACACAAACTATGCAATGAATGCATATAAAAAAAAACATATATAAAAACTACAAAATAGATTTGTCTTGTCTTTAACAAATTAAAGAGACCCTTTTTAATCCCTTTTTATTTCTCTAAGGTAGGGTAAACTGTGCAAAGACCGATTCAGTTTGTGACACCTGAAGTCACACTCGCAAAAAACTACTGCATTCTGGGTAGCTGTTGCCATTTTGAAGGGTAAAGTGATAAACAAAGCTGCAGGTCAGAGGCTGGATGAGAGAGTTAAGGATTGTTTTTTTGTGTGATATAAAATAACATTGACTTGTTATTTATGCATCATATCTTTCCATGTGAACATATACTTTAAGATGATTTAGTGTGAATGTAGGAAAAGAAACAAAACATCATCACAGTTTGCAGGGTGGTACACTGACTAGGTTTTCTTACCTTTGCAGTGATGACTGTGTTTGCACAATTCTCCGATTGAAATGAGTAAAGATCCTGCACCCAGCCACTGGAGAAGTGTCCATGAGCCTCAAGAGATCTGTAATTTTAAACTCTTGAAAAATGTAAGCCCTTATGCTGTAAATCAGATAGTAAAGTCCATGGAAGATGTTGGAGGCAGCAGTGCTGTGTAGGCTTTCCAGCTGTTTTTTTTTTTTTTTTTTTTTACAGGTTATATAGATTGTTGATAGAGGCCAACTTAGCAAAGTGCCTATCCCTGGCATCTTTGCTGAGTTTCTCTTGGTATCCATTTGTTCTTCTTTCTCCTCTCCATTATTACATTTCCTTACCTCCTCTCCATTGATAAATAGTGTTTGTTGTTCGCTTCCTCACTAAAATGGCGCTGGGGGTGTGTCTGTGACGTCAGTGTCAAAGAACTGACAGAGACGTCAGATGTCGAACACGTAGTGACGTCCGACGTCGAACAAGTGAAATAAAAATTACAGTACGCTCTCCGCTGTTTAAAAAAGGCATCGCGATTCATTTTTCATCTCAGCCAATTTGCATTGTGACACATTTGTAGCAATTTTTAACTGTGATGCATGTTACATCTCAAATAAATGATAAATTGAGGAATAATATTGTTAAAACTTTGCACTTAAAAATTGTTAAAAATTGCACTTAATTTCAAAAGGAATGTTTTTCAGGTTATTCACATTTTTTGTTTGGATAGTTGGTAAATGTTAATATTTTCATGCTTTAATGTTGTTTTTTTCAATAAATCAGAGAAAAAATTTTGGAGTTGTCATTTATAGATTACTATGCTATCATTTTTACTGGTCTGACCCATTTGAGCTCAAACTGGCCTGAATGTGGAACCTGAACTAAAATGAGTTTGACGTCCATGGTCCAAAGGGATGATGTGAGGGCTTTAGTTACATCACCTGTAGTATCTGGAACGACTGTGACAAAAAAGTAATTTGGGTATTTTAATGGTTGGAGTTAGTCATTTCCTGGGAAACTAAATAAAACTGGATGACTCATCCTGTAGTTGGGCTTGGACTAAATTTGTATCTTGAAGTTTTCTGGCCCTGTGAGTGGGCTTAGTATCCAGTGTGTGTTATGGGTTTGGGTTCCACATGTGGGTTCACTGACCACACTAAACTTTCTACGGCAGGACAGCCTCTGTAGAGCCCAGATTATACTGAAAACATGTAAATACGTAGAAGCAGAGATCATTCTAGTAGCTGTCTGATGGGTCCTCAAAGGAGAACCTACATGCATTTGATAATATTCAAAGGAGCAATTTGTAAACTTGTTAGCTAGCTAGTTTTCTATTTTCTTAATTGATTCAACTTTTGCTCATTTACATTATGTAACTGAAATGTGAGGTGGTCCACATGGAGGCGAGTTTAAGAGTGTCCACAAAAGTTTTTTTTTTATCATGAGGCTGTTTCGTCCACATGGAACCAGTGTTTGGGGAGCCTGAATATGGTCATTTTTGGAGTTGGGTCACGTATACAACTCTTGTGTTTGTCAAGTTTTATATATATATGTTCCATGAAATCAATCAATCAATCAATCTGTCTCTCTCCATCCATCCATCCATCCATCCATCCTATATTTCAACCTTTTTTTGGTGATATTCAGAAATCTTGTATGGTTTTGCGCTCAACTGAAATCTTTAGACTGTTGAGAAACATTTCTATGTATATAATTGATAATTCAGTTTTCTGCTTTTTGAATTATTATTATTATTTTTTATTTTGTACGAATTTCTCAATCCTTTTATGTCGATTTTATTATTTTGTACTGAATTTTAAAAATCATTTTACAGTTTTTTTTTTTATTTGTGTCAATCATTTTTTACACATCCTTTTTATTTTCTACTAAAATTTTTATATGCCATTGAAATATTCTGCCAAAATATACTGAGATGTTTTTTTGTCCACGTCAACCAGGCTCGTCCCTGTATGAAATCACACATTTCTGTCATGACTCAATATTAACCCTTAAAGACCCAGTGCTACTTTTGTGGCAGTTCCAAAAAATTTTTTGTTCTCTATATTTAATTTTTCTTAAGTGATTTATCACCATTTATTATGACAGTATCCTCTGTATTTTCCATTTTTTCAGTGAATATCAGGTATTTTCCTATAATTTACTGATCATGTAGATGTTCATTAACGCTCAGATTAAAGTTGAGGGTTATTATAGCAAAAACAGAGAAAACTGAAGAAAGTGACTTTTTCAGTAAAATCTCGCATTAATTGAACGTAAACTCAGTGTGTCCATCCACTGTCATCGATCCAACTCCATGGGTTTTACCGGTGAGCCAATGTTGTAGAAGATGATGATGTTTCTACATTCACTATGGAGCCTCTGAACGTCCAGATGGGTCATATCTGATGACCATGAAAAGATGGCAAACTGTATTTGACACCAATGATTTACATGTATTGATAGGATTAGTGGATCAACAGGTAATAAACATTTTATATCACTAGATGGGTTTGGTTGTTGGTGGATGTTTGGGTCTTCATGGGTTAAAATTACATTAAACATAAAATCAGTCAAAACATGACACAGTTTGTTACAAATTGAAAACCTGTATTGTGCAGACAATAAATAGTGCTTACAAAGGGAGTTTTGTCTTGTACACAGACAAGGTTTCTGTTTAAGAACATGTACACTGTCGATATGAAACGCATCATTAACTGAATCGGTGAGACCCAGACACAGCGCGGGGATGTGACTACTGATACTGGTGTGGGATTGGTCAACTTGGTCACATGCACATTTCCCCTTTGTGGCATCAAAAGAACATCTTTCAAAAGAGTCTGTTTACAAAAAAAAGTCTCTGCTCGTCTATGGCGATCACATGACCTTGGTTCCTGCTGCTCCTCTGAAAGGTGAAGTGAGAGTAAAGCAGATGTTCCTGGTGGAGCTCACTGCATGCGTCCCTGTCTATGGTAGCTCATTTCTAGAGACATAGCCTCCAAGGTGCGCTGGACCCAAATATCAGGACACCCACTGACTGTGGGCCAGGGCGCCGGAAGACTCAAGGTCTTCACTGACAAAACCAAATATCAGCAAGTCTTCACAGAAGAAACCTTGCTAAGGCCGGTGGAACCTGTGAAGGAATAAAAAAAGAGTGTGGGTTAAAACACACATACAAGGAATTCATCAATCAAACTCCTATTTTTAAAATAGAATAGAACAGATCTTGATTGTCACTGTCACAGGAATGATCAGAATCAGTTCAGCAGCAAAAACAATTAGTGCAAAAAAGACTGTATAAAAATATCATAAATACTGAAAAATATAGGCATGTGCTAAAAGCTGCAAAGATTAAAAAAATTAAATACACATATCATCACTGTTGGGCAGAAACCTCTTTTGTCCAAAAAGGTTATTTTTCAGGAACCTGAAAAAAATTATGTATATTCTAAATAAATGAATTGAGTTAAGAGATGTAGTCACAAGCTGTTTTCAACACTTTTCATTGGTTAAATATTTCTAAAACCGTCACACCAATATAAAGACTGACCAGTAGAATCATTTTATCACTGTAGAAAAGACCAAAAATGGACTTAAGAGGTTTTCACCTTGCAGCAACGATATGCTAGTAAAGTACTTCTAAAACTACTGAGATACACAAACGTGGGGGGTGGTGGTTGTTGGGTCAGTGTGTGTGTGTGTGTGTGTGTGGTGGTGGTGGGGGGCACATTTAACCGCTTGTGGGTAAAAACTGTGTTTGAGTCTGTTTGTTATTGTTTTTAATGTTTTGAATCTCCTTGAATGGGAGGGGGAAGCTGAGGGGGTGTCCAGGGCGTGAGGGGATGATTTTGCCAGTTTTCTGCTGTAGATGCCACCGGAAGGTCACTGTCCTGATAACCCACTCACTGCAGGTCCTTCCTGTCCTCTGCAGTACAGCCAATGGACATTATTCTTCAAAAGCAGCGAGTGTCTTTTCTTAGAAAACGGGGTCTCATATAAGCTCCGCCCAGTTAATTCAAGGTCTTTTTTTAGCCGCAGAAACAGCTACTGTCTTACCATAAGCATAAACGTAAGCTAAAAATACATGGACATCCATTACAATGGAAAGGTGGTGCAAAAGGGAGCAACTTTCCCATCTCCAGGGATCTGCTTGCAGCTAAAATTGGCCCTACTCTGCAGGGTGTGCACTCATCAATGTTGATAATGCACCTCTGCACAATGTCGCAGCAACCCTCGCAGGCGCCATCCTCCAGCAGAAAATGCGACAAAAAGCAGCAGAAGTAACGCATCACGTTGACACTGACCTTGTCAGATGTTTGCTTGAAGAATGAACTTCCATCTCATTACTTTTGAACTCATTCAGCTCCTTCCGAATCGCTGCCTGCAGGAGAAAAAGCAACAGCAACAGTGAGCCCAGGTGTGTCTGTTTACACTTGGAGTTCAGTTGCTCAGGTGTTGAATGAGGATGTTATGTCAGAGGAAGCATCAGCTGTTTAGGTGTCACTTATATAAGCTCAACCTGATTCGAAGGAAAATAGAAGAACTGCAAATTCATGAGTCTGGAGGTGATGGTAGATTCATGTAAACAAGGCTGACACTAACATACAAATCTATGAAACTGGTGTAAACTGTGTCCCATAATCATAAAACAGCTTTAAAAAGGATAATCCCATTAAAACCTAAAATAGTATTGTTAGCCTCATAGCATAACTGCCAAACTCATACACAAATGGACAAAAGTATGTGGACATGTTGAATTCAGGTGATTCTTTTCTAACAGGGGTCTGGGACACAAAACAATAATGACAAATGTCATAATGTAGTTTTATATTGGGATAAATATCATATTGATTATTAATGTTGATGTTTTTATCTCAACCCATCATGAACAGGACATCTTACAGCTGTAGACATGATGTGTCCCAATATTTTTGTCAATATAGTTTATAAATATCAATATTTCCTTAAGTAAAATTAAATAAAATCCATTAAAATGAAATAAAATAAAGTATAATAGTGGTTGTATGTACCTTATCAGCTGCTGACAGTCTGGTCCAGGGTTTATCTGCTCGTCGGTCATAGTCCTGAGCTTTGGCCACTTCCACATAGTCACTGAAACGAATGAGGATCTTTCTGTCCCGCAGTTCGTCTACCGTGGGACGCTGGTTCAGCTACGAGAAAAAAATAAATAAAATAAACAAATAAATAAATAGCAGTCAGCTGTAGCTCTGATCATCTTATCAATGCATCCAATCAGGCTGAAGGGAGCAACAAACAGCAGCAGGCTGGGTATTAAGGCTCTGTTTTCATTGTCCTGAAACAAACATTTTAGGAAATTGCTGGAATCAGAGCCGCCACCTACCTTTCTGTTCAGACGCTGTTTGATTTCCCGCCTCTCTTCCTGTTCCGTCTGATCATTTCTTTCTGTAGGTGAAAGAAAAAAAAAAAGTCAGAAATTATACCACATTTTGAGCTGCTCGGTCACAGCATTAACCCTTTACTGCCTACATTTATTCATAATTATAGAAAAAAATAATTATTTGTATTGTTGCTGTGATTCAGACGCTAAATTCAGTGAATATTATTAATTTGAATGTAACACATACAATAACTATGATGCAAATTAGTGACATTAGGCATATTAATAATGACAGTAATTTTCCAATCTCACGTATGTAGATTATTTCATTGATGCTAATATTGATCATTGACTCCAGTCAATAATCCAAACAAACAAAAATGATCTAAAAATCAGTAGAATGCCATAAATTTAATAACTGACTGAATCAGGTTCTGCTTTGAGATGTTATACTTTTAGTACCAAAATTATTGATGGTGTTTTAGATGTATGTTATTAGTTTAGTGTTTTATGTATGTTTTTAGTGTGGATGTATGAATTAAATCTCTATTTTTTGTAACCTCTGCTGCTGCTGCTGCCTTGGCCACAACACTCTGGAAAAGAGGTTTTTAATTTCAATGAGTTTTTTCCTGGTTATAGACACAGGGGGCTGAAATTGATCCATAAATGTCAGGGATCATAGATAACCAAGTAACATATCGCTAGCCTCCTAGCATTAAAGCCATACACTATATGGACAAAAGTATGTGGACACGTTGAATTCCGGTGTTTCTTTTCTAACAGGGGTCTGGGATACAAAACAATAATAACAAATGTCATAATATAGTTTTATATTGGGATAAATATCATAAATATTGATATTTCTATGTCAGATAATCATGAACAGGACATCTTACAGTTGTAGACACGATGTGTCCCAATGTTTATGTCCATATAGTTTAAAAACATCAATATTTCCTTAAGGATTAATGGAAAATTTTTCTTCCTCAGTGACATGTGAAGAAAGTTGATGGTTAGTTGTGGTAAAAGAAATTATCAATTGCAGTCAGAGCATGAAAAATATTTTAGAAATTTAGAGGTAGAACATTTAAAATCATAATCATGGATAAAAAAAAAAGAAATCAATTTTGAGAGAAATTAAGTCAAAACCATCCCTGAGGCATTTTGGAAGCAAAGATAATAATTTAAACCAAACTAACCAATGCAATAATATTTATTTATGATATTGTTTTGTGTCTCAGACCCCTGCTAGAAAAGAAAGACCTGAATTCAACATGTCCCAATACTTTTGTCCATGTAGTGTATCATTATTATTATTATGATATGCGGATAACGATACGAACATTCAAGCGTGTTGAACAACATCTCATTATTAAAAACGGGAATATTGAGGAGAATACTGGGGCTAAATATAACTCCTGTGCTTTGATTACAGGACGGTGTGATGGTCTGATCCTCCTTACAATTGATTCTCTTAAGTGAGTTCGGGACAGGATTGACTTAAAAACCCTTGATGGGAGTTCGATGGCAGATGCAGACAGATGAACAGGATCTAACAGGATCGGCCTTCATTAGACACAGCAGAAACATCAGTAGATGTCACTAATCTCAGACCCTTTTCATTCTGAAAAATGTTGGCGCTGTTGAACTAGTTTTGACAGATTAAAACGAGGCTGGCACCTGTTACCCAGAATGCATTTCACTCCATCTGTGGATGAATGTAGCAGAACAGGAACATGCAGTTATTCAATACTCCAGGTTGTTGTTTTTTTTTTTTTTGGGGGGGGGGGGTCTTGTTGTGGCGGCTCTCGTCGTATGCGGGTTGGTCAGAGTTCATGTCGTGGTGGTTAAGGGTTGAGTTTAGGTTGAACACTTGCTCCTGAGGCGGGACGGGGTGGGGGGTCAGAGATGAGGCCGACAGCTGCATGGACCTCACAGGTGGCCGCTCTTTGCCGAGACGACTCGGTCCGGGACAAATGTGGGACTTGAAGCCCGGCTGTTTCATAATGTGCTCTGGTTTTTGCAGCTCAGCAGGGAAGCAGAAGCTCAGTTTAGTGGGTTTGTAGTGTTACAATCAGTCCCAGCGGAAAGCCAGGTTTTGGAATGAAACGGTGTCGTCATCACACATGAGTTTTAATAGTGTAAATGTGTGGGAAAGATAAAACAACATTAACCGATTAAGACCCATTGTTACTTTTATGGTAGTTCCTAAATGATTTTTTCTCTCTATTTATCAGTCAAGTGACTATTTTTGGTCTTTTCCGCACACATTCTCATTACAAGACAGTGACGGCACCAGTTCCAATGAGGATGGTGAGACAACAATCTTAGGTCCAATGTGGTCTACAGGGTCTGTAAGGTCCACCTCTGCATGAACAGTGAGTGTACCTGCTTTGTTAGGTACCATGAAGTAACGGTACTAATGTAAGGAATGATGTTCAAAGGGATAATGTGGATGTGGACAGGGGTCTGGATCAGCACTGATGTTGGTCTAATGTTCTAAAGGGGAAGTTCCTTCCACCTTACATGTGTTTTTCTTCTATTTTTTTTATATATACTTCTTGGATTTTTTTTATTTTGCCACATATGGGAAAGAAACTAAATATGGTAACTTCATTGACCTTGATTTTCTACATAACAATACAATTTTTTTTTTAAATTTCACAAAAGTGATAAAATCTTATGTCCTCTGATGACACAATGAAGTTGAAATTTTGAATTTCAGAATATTTCTGAGTGAACTATAAAGGATTAAGTGATTTATCACCATTTATTGTAATATTATCCTCTGTATTTTGTATTTTTCAATGTGACTCATGTATTTTTCTCTATATTTAATTAGCTGGTCATGTAGATGTTCATGAAAACTCAGAGTGAATTCCAAGGTTATTATATCAAAACAGAGAAAACTGATATAAGCGACTTTTTCAGCAAATCTGTTAATAACTGATCATAAAACAACTGTCTCCATCCACTGCCATTTGTCAAAATCCATGGGTTTTTATTATTTCATTATTACTATTAAACATTACAGATCAGGGGATTGTTTTCATTTCTGGTATTTAGGTCTTTGAGGGTTAAATTAACAACAATGCTATTAAATTTACATTTGGAACTTTTGCTTTTGTACAAAACAAGATAATCCCCCCCCCCCCCCCCAAAAAAAAGAAGCTAAAAATCTGCTGTTTATATGGAAGGAATGTGGGATTTTTACATTGATGCAATCTGCAAAAGCCACCAAACTACTGATGTAAATGACATTTATTCAGAATATGACTTTCCTTCAAACTCAACCACATGTAAATCCCAAAAAAATAACTTTTTCAGCAAAATCTATCATTAACTGAACATAAACCCAGTGTCTCCATCCACTGTCACTGATCCAACTCCATGGGTTTTACTGGTGAGTCAATGTTGTAGAAGATGACTGTGTTTCCATGGTAACTACAGAGCCTCTGAACATTCAAATGGGTCATATCTGATGACCATGAAAAAATGACAAACTGTATTTTACACCAGTTATTTACATGTATTGACAGGATTAGTGGATCAACAGGTATTAAACAGTTTAGATCAGTAGATGCTTTTGGTTAAAGGTGGACGTTTGGGTCTTTATGGGTTAAAGTGACACGACTGTATTTAATCTATTATTAAGTTATGACATTTCAGAGATTTTTAACATTCTGATATTTAATTATAAAACTTAATCACAAGAATTTCATGGTGCTGGTTGTTTAACAATTGACAATAATGGACAATGGATACTGTGTCTTGAGTTTTCTTTTTCTAACATTTTTATTATATTTTGTATTTATATTTTACAAGACAATTAGACACCATCTACCAGTAAGAAATTCTTTGTATGTGTTCATGTATTTGGCAAATAAAGATGTTTCTGAAAGTTGGATCATAAAACCTAAAAACTTGATATTCATTTATAATAATACATAAATGACACAGTAACCAGTAATAAAACTAATACTGGTATGTGAATAGTATTGTTTTGGTATTTTTGTTACAGTATCGGTTCATGTACTGATGAATTTCAAAACGTAGATGTTACATCCAATATGTGCTAAAGATTTGGAATAGTTTGACATTTTTATCTTAAAAAATTCAAACAAACTTAATACACTTGTGCCTTTTAGCCATGATAAAAAGATCTCAAACCTCCTTTATCCTATTTGTAATTGTCTTAATATAATATTAATTCTTATTTTAGTTATTTGAATTTATTTCAACTACTTTTTTTTTTTTTTTTTTTACTTTTGTTACCTTTCATTATTACTTTTTTTTTTGTCATGCATCGTTGCTTTTTCATGGCAAATAATCTCTTGCAGATGGTGAAAATGCTTATTAATTTTGTAATCATTCATTTTCAGTCATTCAAGTTATAACCAGCTCTAAAAATAGTTTGAGAATATTATTAATAAGAAGAATATGGGCCACAAATCCGATTAATGAAATGAGTAAAGTGGTGTAATGTAGTCAATTGCATTAAAATCTAATAGAATTTTTGGAAAGATAATGTATGTATTTGTTGCTTTGTTAATTTGAAGGAGACAATATATGCGTAAAATGAGTCCAGACCCCATCACAGTTACAGACACTTCAGTAACCCAACCTTCTGTCCATGCATCCACACTTACGTTTGAGGATGTTCCGGCTCTCCAGCTCCTCCACCGCCGGCCTCTGGCTCAGTCTCCTGCGGAAAAACACCAAAATTACGTTCTGGACCATATCGTTCCTGCGCTGCCTGTTTGCGTTTCCCCCGGATTTCTTTTCTTTGTCGCTCCTCCTTACGCGTAAAGTCCTTTTATAAAAGTCTTTTACTAATACTAGCACATTGGGTGTTTGAGCCGGTGTGCAGAGCGCCAAGTTCCGCACATCCAAAGCGCAAACACCGCGTCCCACCTCGAGTCCAAACTGATTCGGTTGTTATGACATTTAAAGCTCCACATCGGGAAAGAAAGTCCGATTGCGCGCTTGGAATCACGCGTCAAAGCCTGGTTAATGGATTTTTTTTTTTTTTTTTTAAAGGGAAGGTTTCCTGTTAAAAATCAGCTTTTGGATTTAATTTTCCAGACGCTGCGTAAAAGTTGAGCTCCAGGCGCGTTGTGTGTTCGGTGTTGGAGGATGCTCTGCGCACTGAGCCGTGGTGTGGATGAGTGAGAGGCGCAGCGCAGCCTCCCTCCTTTTCACCACATGCGCTCAGTTCTACTGTGAAGGGGTGGGACCGAGGAGGAGATTCCCTCCGTTACGCACACACACACACACACACACACACACACACACACACACACACACACACACACTAGGCGCTGAGGAGGTGTAACCAGGCAGATAAAACCTCCTCAAGCACCTCCTGTTTGATTGGCCTCCCTGATAATCCCAATGTAATCTCAAAATATGGACTTTATTTGAAAGAAAAAAAAAAATCATTGAGAAACAGATGGATCATGAGATTATAATGAACAGAACATATGTCCTCGTGAGCGGAGGTTATGTTTAGGGGAAATTCTGCTTTATTTCCTGCAGCAATTTGGGCCATTTCTGCAGCATTTTATTGTGCACATGTTGAATTTATGCAAAGAAATCAACAATATTCTGTAGTAAGTAAAATATAAAATCCATCCATTGGAAAGTTACTTAAATTTGAATTTGTTTCAGCTCGAAACAATGTTTGTTTGTTTTTTGTTAGAATAGAATAGAATAGAATAGAATAGAATAGAAAAGAATAGAATACAGGGTGGGGAAGCAAAATTTACAATATTTTGAGGCAGGGATTGAAAGACAGTGTATGACCAATTAGTTTATTGAAAGTCATGAGAATTTATTTGCCACAAGAAAATTTACATAATAGAAAAATGTTTTTATTCTATGTGTCCTCCTTCTTTCTCAATAACTGCCTTCACACGCTTCCTGAAACTTGCGCAAGTGTTCCTCAAATATTCGGGTGACAACTTCTCCCATTCTTCTTTAATAGTATCTTCCAGACTTTCTTGTAATAGTTCTGCTCATAGTCATTCTCTTCTTTCCATTATAAACAGTCTTTATGGACACTCCAACTATTTTTGAAATCTCCTTTGGTGTGACGAGTGCATTCAGCAAATCACACACTCTTTGACGTTTGCTTTCCTGATTACTCATATGGGCAAAAGTTTGTGAAAAGGTATGGATAATAGTGTTAGGTATGATTATGACATCAATATATGTTTGGTTTCAAAACAATTGACGTAGTGCCTGCTGAGAAAAAACAACTAAATGTTCATTGTAAATTTTGCTTCCCCACCCTGTAGAATAGAAGCTTTTTTTGTCATTGCATAATAAATGCAACGAAATTGCAAATGCCCCCCACATAAAAAACCCCCCCACAATAACATTCATACTACATACTTCTCACTCATAAATACATCCAGTAAGCACAACACACACACACCGAAACACATCAAAATGAAAATACTACTATATTTTTAACCCTTTAACCCCTGACGTGTCTGTGGTGAGCATTCTGAATGTATGATTTATTTTAAATATTCTTAAAAATTCAATCATTTGCTCAATAGGAAAATTTTAAAACATGCCACTAGATGAGACCTTGTGCTTTCCATAGACATCTGAGCATGCTCAGTGCACCCCCTGTCGCCTGAGGAATGGGGGGTAAAATACAGAGCAGTGAATGAGGCAGACTCATTATAAAAAAAAAAGACTGTTTGGGCTTTTTTTTTTTTTTTTTTTCTTTACAGTTTTTCTTGTCATTTTTTGTTTTAACTGTTGTTTGCAGTGTTGTGGTGATTTTCCTTTATATGTTCTTTACTGTGTTTTTACTAAATTTTGACCGTGTAACTGGTTTTTGGAGTTCAACCAGGTGTCAAAAAACAGCTGGACTGATTTAGAAAAAAAGAGCCAAAAGAAAAACTACTGGGCCCAAATTCAAATCCTTGTTGTTCAGTGTGTTCCAGTTCACAGTTCATGTTCAACATCCTAAATCACTTATTGATGTACATTCTGAGTGCCTTATTTAGTCTAAACCTGTCAAACTTCATTTCTTCTCTTTGTCTTGTTCTGTTATTCCACCTGTTTTGACCCTAAAACACACAGTAAAGCAAAACCACTGAAGAAAAGGAACACAAGCACATACTCACAGCAGCTTTTATGAACCTGAAACAGACGACACTTCACAGCAGCACCTTTACCTGGAATCTTGGCTCAGGGGTTAAAGGGTTAACTGATGCAGTGAGGAGCTCATTCTATGGAAATGCTCTTTTTTACAGTTTTAACTTGCATTTACCCAGATTGTTTCTATGTTTATTACTCAGACATATGATGTGCAGTCTATGGCTATAATTTATTTAGGAAATCTAATTATGACAAATGTATCATAGAATAACGCAAACACACCCTCAGATTACAGTATAGTGCTTCATTGGCCAAACAAACTGGACTTAAAATGTTCAACTGGACAATTCCCAACTCAACTTTCTCTTCTCTCTTACCTTCTCTCCTGCACTTCTAAAAATATTTGTATATTTTCAATAAATCACTGAATGTCCTTTGTTTCATTTTCAGTTTAGACACATAGGGTCACAAGGCAGGGGGAGGAACTTAACAGTTTCCAGAAGATTTGACCTTTTCTCTCACTTTAGGAAAATTGGTCAATCATTTTCCAGGTTTTTCAGGTTTTCCAGGACATGTAGGAACCCTGTGTTAATACTACTCATAGACATACATACTGTTACATTCTATTAATACTGTAAATATTGTGTCTATTTATATTTTATGTGTATTTTTTTAATATATTTTATTTAACTTCACTATATTCTTATCTTCCTTTTGTACTATACATATATATATATATATCCAAAGAATAATATTATAATAAATGTTGATAAATCACTTGGGAAAGGTTAGATGCAGAGAAAAAACAAACAGTTTTGGGTTAATCAAAGTATAATCACATGAAATATGACAAATTCCTATTGACTGAATTAAGGTGCATCGTTGTCATTTATTAAAAACCTGTAATTAAGCCAAGAACAGATAAAACAAATGGATGTAACAACAGATTTTTGTGTTTTTAATGAAATACTGTTGCCCTTATTAATCTGTCCCTAATAATATTGACGACAGGTAAAACTGGAGACAATATTCTGTTATTTTTCTGTTTTTCTGACATTAACTTTATCAGATTGTACTTACTTCAGCCTTTAAATTCCTTGAAAAGCCTATCTATATGTCAAAGGTCACATGTATTGATTATTTTCCCAATCAGTTCCTTGTGTTTTTCCTGCTGATTAACTAATGAGGCTCTGTCTGTTATCTGTGTGGAAACAGAGCGCTATGTGCATTCAGTCTGAGTCAGCATTCCACATCACCTGAGCTTTTCAGATTCCTCACATGACTTTCCAGGATGAGTCTTCACCCCACACCCAACAAACTCACTGACACTATATTTGCCACACAGCTGTCAACACAGGCATGTTTCCGCAAAGTAAAACGCCTGCTAGCAAAGAGGAAATGATGCTAAGACATGGCTCTGAATGTTGTAGATTATGTTGAAAAAAACATTAGCCTGAAAACCAGATGATGTTTACATAAGTTTTCACCATTTTATTTTAATCTGTTATCGAGCTGATATTAACTAATAAACACTGGACACACAACACAGCAGACACTGATGGGAATGTCACCTGTTTTGAGGTTAAATAGTCACAAACCAAACAGCTGATATCGATAATTGTGATAATAAATATCAAATAATAATTTCTTTCCAATTTAAAGGCTGAGTTTTGGCTGCAACAACATGAAAACAGTGAAAAGATGTAACAGGACAAGTCACTGTAAAAGACGTGACAACATGTATCAAGATAAAAATACACAGTTTTTGTCTCTGATTTCATCTTTTAGTTCTAATTTTGTAAATTTCCATCAGTTTAACAGACACCAGCCATGTTACATTTGTTTCTCCTTTTGTCCATCTACTGATTATTTATTGTCCAAAAACACAAATACATGGTAGAATATAAATGTGTGATAAAGGGTTAAATGTCTAGAGTAAAATCAACTAGATTCAAACTCTGAAACATTTTGTGCTTTATTTAACAATGTCCACAAAATAAGCTCTAAAGCTCTGAAAATATTTTTATTAAGATAATGGTAATTTAATTTATTAACAGGATCAGCTCGCATCTTAACATTTAACGTTAGAATAGAATAGAATAGGATAGAATAGAATAGTACATTATTTTAAAAGTATCATGGAGAATGCAGTGAAGGAGGAATGTCACTGTTTTTCTTGATGCCATTATGGCTGATTAGTTGTTATTGTGGTTTATTCATTTATTCATTGTGTATCATGTATGTGTTTTCTGTTGTTTGGACTTTGCATGGCTGCTACCTTGGCCTGGTCTCCCTTGCAAAAGAGATTTCTAATCTCAATGGGACTTTGTGGTTAAATAAAGGAAAAAAAAAAAAATTAAAAAAATTGTCATAGTGTGAGTGCTACTCCAGTCAGCGCAACAATTTGAATAAAAAAAAAGTAGAAAATGAGAATAGAGCAAATATAAAATTACAAAAACTAAACAGTAAAATAAGAAAATGGAATATAAAATTTTACAAAAAGTAAAATAAGAATAGAACTAAAAGTCAAATAAAATAAAACTAGACATAAAATATGAATAATATGTGAACAACAGCATGTATGTGTATGAACAGGTTTATAAAAATAGTGCATCATCTCATCATAGTTACATCATCCAGTGAGGTGCTATATCCAGCATATGGAAATGTACATTCCAGGTTGATTACATTTTAACCAAACACTGTAATCTCATCTCTTTCTGCTCAACAGTCACTGTGGTACAGATAAGACAGTTACCTCTGTGTAAAGTCCTATCTCAGACTATTATCAACCCACAGGCACTGTTCTACTGTCTGAGATGCCTTGACTGGATGATCCTGTTTGGAACACCTGAAGTAACACACCTCAGTAAATGCAGCAAAATGCACAGATTCACTGCACTGAAGGGGTTTTGGTTTGAATTTAGAAGAATGTGACGATCCAGTGGTTGTTCTAGTTTTGGTCCAGATGAAGGCCCATTAATGCTCGTTTTACTGTTTCAAACGCCGTCAAACGTCACAGCCTTCATACTCAGTTGTGTCCATTACCTTGGAATGAATATTTGTCAATCGGCCCACGAGAGGGCGGCGCTCTGAATTTAACATACTGGACAAATACCAAGAAGACGAAGAAGAAGAGGAAAGTCAATAATAACAAACATGGTGCCGATAGAGGACATTTTACTAATGTAGATAATAATGTTGATATTGTTGAGGATCGTTGCCATAAATACATTGGTAGTTTTTCACGAACTCACACAGTCACTCTTCGAAAAATTCCATCATTTCTGGAAATTACTCTCCTCAAATCTCAACGCTACCCCCTGTGGTTACTGATGGTGCAGCAACATATTCTCTGCTTGGGTTCACATCTGCAAACTCCCAGAGGATGGACAGAAATACAGACGTAATGAATTCAGAGGACGATCAGAACGCTGCTTCTGTATACATATGAGTATTTAACATGAATGGGCCTTTAAAATTATAGTCTTGTCTAAAAAGAAAACAGTCTCAAATCTGCTAAATCCTGGTGCTTCTAGGTGTGCAGTCCAATCCAACAGCCCTGGTGGCAGATGGTTCAGATAGTTCAGATGGTTGTAGCAGTGAACGCGCCTCATTTAGAACATGATACAAACTGTTGCTAAATACAACCCCGTCTCCTGAATAAATATTCGCATAATTGTCACGACTCTACTGAAGCTACTGGAGTGTTTGTACAATCCTCTATTGTAATGAAGCTGATGAGTGACAGACACAGTCCAAGTGTTGGGAGACGATTCACAGCAGCAGTGCGAACGGTCCACAGTAGAAAATTACATCAGCTGTTGTACAGATCAGCTGAACCAGGAACCCAGAGACATGACAATGGTCAGTACATTATGTAATTTCTTTCCCTGGATGTGACACCCCCCTTCTTATCCATTAAATGAATGAGTGGGAGTCTGGGTTCACACCAGGGTGATCTGGAATCACCTCTAAAATATCCAAATTACCTCTAGAGAACCTCCTGTCCTCTTCTACAAAAGGGCTGTCAAACTCATTTTCTTTCGGGGGCCACATCCAATCCAATATGATCTCAACCGGGCCACACCGGTAAAATAATATATAATAATGATAACCTATTAATAGAATAGAATAGAATAGAATAGGTCTTTATTGTCACTAGAAGAACACTGAAAATCAATTTAGCAGCAAAAACACTTGAAGTGTAAAGAGACTGTATAAAAATATCACACAAAATTATACTGAACACTATATATACACACACACACATCCACACACACACACACACACACACACACACACACACACACACACACACACACACATTCACACACACATACATAATGAAAAGTATTGACAATATACAAAAAATAAGAAATACTAAAATGCTAAACACACTAAAAATCCACTGCTAGAATAGAATTTTAAACAGATGTTAGACTTTTAAAACAGTATTTTATAGTAATCATATGCGCAGAGCATTTTTTATATCATAAAGTGCTTTTATTGAGATTGAACATTTGACAACTGTATTTATTTTTTACAGTGTGTTTGAGTCATTCAATGGCATTTCATTCTACATGGTTTCTATTGCACATGTGATCTATCTATCTATCTATCTATCTATCTATCTATCTATCTATCTATCTATCTATCTATCTATCTATCTATCTATCTATCTATCTATCTATCTATCTATCTATCTATCTATCTATCTATCTATCTATCTATCTATCTATCTATCTATCTATCTTTAACTGTATACTACAAATGAAAGAAATATATACAAAATATAAAGGATATATACAGGATATAAATAAAGACAACTCCATTTCTCCAACTACCAAAATTTTCTCGCAAAAAAATTACTTATTTACAAACAATCCAAACAAAAAATGTGAATAATCTGAAAAATTTTTCTTAAGAAAAATAAGTGCAATTTTAACAATATTATGCCTCAATTTAGCATTTCTACATGTACATTATAGATCAGATCAACAAAGGCAAAAACATATTTAGTTATTCACATTTTGTCAAAGGATAGTTTGTTAATGTAAATATTTTCTAATTTAATGGGGTTTTTTTTGCACTAAAACACAGAGAAAAATTTGGAGTTGTTATTTAGCATTTATAGGCATAATGTAATGTTTTTTTCACATTAAACCAAGAAGAAAATTTGGAGTCATTATTTATAGGCTATTAGGTTATTATTTTATTTGAGATCATATTGGTCTGAATGTGGACCCTGAACTAAAATGACTTTGACAACTTTGATTGTTAAAATCTTCCGTGTAATTTTTACACTTTGCAAAATTATCTTAAATTGTCCTGAAATGGAACCTTTGGCGGACCGGTTTTGGCCCACGTGCCGCATGTTTGACACCCCTGTTCTACAACATCCAAAAGCAGAATCTTAGAAAACCTACATACTTTAACTATTGTCTTGTGTGATTAAAGTAACTAGAGGAAGAGAAGGTGGAAATCCTTTTTAAGCCATTAAGTATTGGCGTCTTTACAGTGTTTCCAAAATAAGCCCAGTGTCCTGCTGACTGGAACCACTCCGGGCAAAGAAAAAAGCAGTGATATACATGGAAATACTGGAAGCTCAGAGGAGTCAATGTGTTAAATGGAGCAGAGATGTAGTAGGATGTGTTTTCTGCAGCAGGAAACATTTATGTCAATAGCATTTGCTTCGCTGCACAGCCAGGATCAAAGCAGCTACAAACCCACTCTGATGTATTTTATATTAACCCATAAAGACCCAAATATACACCAGTGACCAAAAAAAAGCATCTACTGATGTAACTGTTTAATACCTGTTGATCCACTAATCCTATCAATACATGTAAATAATTGGTGTAAAATACAGTTTGTCACCTTTTCATGGTCATCAGATATGACCCATTTGGACGTTCAGAGGCTCTGTAGTTACCATGGAAACACTGTCATCTTCTACAACACTGATTCACCAGTAAAACCCATAGAGTTGGATCAATGACAGTGGATGGACACACTGGGTTTATGTTCAGTTAATGATAGATTTTGCAAAGAAAAAGTCAATTTTGGTGGGGATATATATGTAGTTGACTTGGAAGGAAGGTCATATTCTCTATAAATGTCATTTACATCAGTTGTTTGGTGACTTTTGCAGACTTTATCAATGTAAAAATCACACATTCCTTCCATATAAACAGCAGATTTTGCATTTTTTTTTGTTTATTTTAAGGGGAAAATGATCTTGTTTTGTACAAAAGCAAAAGTTCCAAATGTAAATTTAACAGCACTGTTGTCCATTTAACTCTCAAAGACCTAACACACATTTGGTTTATGTTCATTTAATGATATGTTTTACTAAAAAGGTCACTTTTTCTTCAGTTTTCTCTCTTTTTGTTATAATAACCCTCAAATGTAATCTCAGCATGATGATTAAAGTACATGATCAGTAAATCAAATACAGGAAAATATTTGATTTTCACTGAAAAAATGCAAAATACAGAGGATAATATTATGATAACTGGTGATAAATCGCATAAGAAATGTTAAATAAAGAGAAACAATAATTTGGGAACTGACACAAAAGTAGCTCTGGGTCTTTATGGGTTAAAAGATTAAGGTGCAGAATGAAGGCAAAAACAAAATCCCCCCTCCCTCCCAAAAAAGAGAGGAAAACCTGGCATAAAAGCGCAAGTGAGTCAGCTTGTTTCTATTTTTCCAAACAGTCCTAATGGGCCTTTAGTCACAGACTCCTGCAGTGCTTTGAGCTTCACCCACTCTAACTTGGTCAGAGGTAAAAGTTCCTCGTTTGTTGGAGAACTCACCAGCATGTCAAAGCAATGAGCCGCCTGTAAGAGCAAGGGCTGATGGGAATGTCAGCCCATGAAAACGTGGAGGAGAATGGGATGAGTCAGGCGCCACAGGCCGGGCGGCGGCCATGCTACTGCCCACTGAGGTGTGCCCTAATCCTTGAATCCTCGCTCATTCCCTTTGGTGGAAGAGCCTGGGGACAGGGGCACCACGTTCACTTGCATGTGGAGGGGGGGTGACGGTGGGGAGGGGAGGGGGTGCAGTTGGAGGCCGGTTGCCAGGACTAATTAAAGGAATGTTTTTTAATCGTAGCCTCCCAGAGGATCTGCATTTATGTAACTCAGTTTAAGTGCTGACCTGAATGTCTACCTCTGGTATTAGGTCAAGTATTTTCATCTTTTAACCCTTTAGCCCCTGACGTGTCTGGTGACCGTTCTGAATGTATGATTTATTTCAAATATTCATAACAATTCAACCATTTACTCAATAGGAAAAATTTCCAAACATGCTGATAGAATAGACCTTGTTCTTTCCATAGACATCTGAGCATGCTCAGTGCACCCCCTGCACACCTGTGGAATGGGGGTAAAACCCAGATCAGCAAGGGAGAGCGACTTGCTATAAAAATGGACAGTTTGAACCTTTTTTTTTTTTTACCCCATTTTCCTTGTTTTTTGTTTTTACTGTTGTTTGCAGAGTTGTGGTGATTTTAAATAAAGTTTGCAACCGCACATCGGCTGTAGTGGGTGAACGTAAATGTGGAATGCACTTTTTCTCATTGGCTTTTAATCAATGACTGACATGTTTTTCTTTTTTTTTTTTATGCTGTTTTTATCAGATTTTAATTTGCCTTTGTTTTTATGATGGTTGTATTTTGTTGTTCTTAGCCTACTTTGCATCCTATGTTATCACTGTTTTTACTTACTTATTTACTTATTTAATCCCTTGTTTTATGTTTCGTGTATGGCACTTTGGCCAGCTGTAAAGTTCTTAAAGTGCATTATAAATAAAGTTGGTATGGTATGGTATGGTATGGTGGAACGTGGAAGTGTGCTCCACCAATCAGCGTTCTTTAGCACACAGCCCTGCCCCCCAGAATTCCAAGGAATCTTAATAGTCCAACACCCTTTTAAGAACTTTTTTGGGATCGAGGCAGTTTTCTATTTGGTAATTTTGGTGGAAATGTACCAAAGTTCTTTGTAAATTAAAAGTTGTTATGGTGGAAAAGTGCCTATTCAGAGATAAAGCAAAAGAACAGTAATCACTTCTTTGTCTGGCCATTTGATTGTGGCCTTTATTTCAGGAAGAATCATGAATGAGGATCATGTCTGGTTCTCTATTGTCCTGGTGCATAGGCCCAGGTTTGTTTTAATCCACCGTTCACGTCTGTTATGTTGCAGAGTCTGCATCTGCGCTGAGTATCTTTTTCTGTCAAAGTTCCCCAACTGTCCTGACTTTACTGTACAGTCATTGATTACCTGAAACGATGGACATCCATTAGCTAACGTAGTAGATGAAACCTATTTAAAAATCAATTTCTGATTCTCTTTGCATAATGAACACTCTCGCAGTCAAATGGAAAAGCCAGGATCAATGCAGCAGATAGAAAAGGAGCAGACCAACAGAAGATATGTGCAACAAATAGTCCAGTTTCTGCTGTTATTCCAGGTCATATTCATACTACCATGGCTAATGTAACATAATAGTCCACTTTAAATACTGCTGTGCATCCTCTCATTAATCTAAGACTTTTCTCTTCCATTCCTTCAACCTCCTTCTTCATAAAGATGATGCTGTGATCTCTGCATGATATTCAGGTCTTTCATGATGTTTAAAAGCAGGTGTTTTTCTTCTTCCAACTGGAAATGTGGGCTTTTTTTCATTAGGTCATGCATCTCTTCCTCAACTTTTCACACATATATCCAAACGTATATATTCTTATATCGTGGACATCAGGTTTTCTGTGCTGAGTTACTAATACTAATGCTAATGCTAATGCTAGGTGCTGTGTCTATTGGAATGGGTAAAATGCAAAGACCCAGTTTTCTTCCAGAGTTGAACCTTTAATGATCTGTACACTTCGTTAGCTCTGTGCTGGTCCTGTAGATATGTTTGCCTCCATCCACTGTCACTCTCTTATCTGGGTTGTTCCATCAGCCTAACCTCTACTCAGAGACAAACACAGCACATACAACCTCTAACCCAACAAAACGGACAGTATATATAGTATATATATATATATATATATATATATATATATATATATATATGTATATATATATATTATAGAAAACATGGTTTTACAATAGTTTTTTCCCCCTGCTGCGGTGATATTTAGGGCATATTTTGGGTGTTCCTTTTGCTTTTATTTGGAAACTTCACATTAGCGACAAATAACTATCAAACACACAACAGACAGTTAATGTTAAGTGTTTTGTGCTTGACTGGACTGATCGGTTGAGTTCTGTTACGTCTCTTTGTTTTAGATCAGCTGTTTTTTTTAAGTTACTTTGTATTGGCCTGAGGTCAGTTCTGTTTATTTAAAAGGTTAAATGTTAACTCGCTTTATTATCCCCCTAGGGAAATTAATTCAGTCTCTGTATTTTACTCATGTGATTTGTCCTCCTTTATGGGTCTTGGAACTAAATTTTATTTATTTACTTATTTATTTATTTATTTATTTATTCATTCGTTCATTCATTCAGATTTTTTGGTTTAACCCATAAGGACCCAGTGTGACTTATGTGTGAGTTCCGAAATGAATGTTCCTCTCTATTTAACCTTTCCTAAATAATTTATCACCATTTATTATAATATTATCCGCTGAATTTTGCAATTTCCAGGTGTGTTAATCTGATTTCTTATAATCAGATTACTGCTGTTATCTGATAAAACAGATCACATTATACTGTTTGCATGACCTCTTGAATAATCTGATCATTTCAGATATCGGACAATGATCTAAGTATTGGTGTGCATGTAAACAGGCTCAGTGTCTGAATAGTACAACCAGAATATCTCTGTATGTCATGTCTTATTCTGAAAATGCAGCCTCATTAATAAAGGCTAATTTGGAAAATCCAAGCAGAATATGCTGTTGTCATATCTGGAATTACAGTGGAATATTAATGCACATGTAAACAGAATGATTCATTGTACGATACGTGCCCATTTATAGTGAAAAACACACGTAGCAGTGACGGCAAATAGAATGAGCCACATATGTGACAATTCTATTTACTAATCTGAACCTAATGTGGCATCGGTACAGTTCCTCTCCTGCAGCTGTTAGTGCTGCAGGAGTAAATCCACTGTTATGTCTAAGTTATAAAATACATGTGTAAATAAAAAGCGAAGGTTAATATTGTTAAAATTGCACTTATTTTTCTCCAGAAATTTCAGGTCCTTCACATGTTTTGTTTAAGGATAGTTTATAAATGTTAACATTTTCATACTGTAATTTCATTTTTTTGCACTAGAACAAAGAGAAATTTGGAGTTGTCACTATTTTTAAGTTATTATGTTATTATATTACTGGTCTGACCCATTTGAGATCATACTGGGCTGAATGTGGAACCGGAACTAAAATGAGTTTGACAGCCCTGTGTTAGTGGATTCAAGCTGAGGTTGGAGGTCGATTGTGGAGAACAAATGCGCTCACAATTTGCTTTCTTTGACGACTGAGGGTTAGAGAGAAGAGAAAAAAACAACCAACGTTCAGTGCGTGGGTGCAGAGGCTTTGAGACTTTTGACATTTCAATTAGGAGGTACTCGCAGCAAGATCCCGCCAAAAAAAGCCATTGTGTTCCATTAATTACTGTATGTGGGAATAGGATGGTCCGTGGTGGTGACAACATGTAATTTGTGGATTTTGCTTCATGCCATATATGTGCAGCCTGTGTCATTTGGTGCTTACGTCTCTCCAACTGTTTCACAGTAAGTGCCAGCTCTAGTCGTGTAGTTGGACTGATGCCCAGCTGTGATGCTGCTCGATATAAAAAGGTACAAATAAAGACCGAAGAGGCTTATCTCAACAAAAAGACCAACATGTGAAACCAAGACGCCTCCATTTATTAACCCTTAGCTACCTGGGAACATGGTCGCACTTCGAGCAATGGGTAGAGGTGGAATGAAAATGAGTATGACAACATGAAACATCTACTAAACCATGACACCTACAGGACAGGTAATGATATAGCAACGCTGTACGAAGACTGTCTGAAATATAATGGGTGATGTTGTGGTTTATCCTTTACACAAGTGATCATTTCAGGAAATCAACTACTTTTAACCAGTGGTGGAAGACGATAGGAGTTACATAAAATAATTTTACAAAAACACAAATATTTAAATAAAGGAGCTATACATGATACAGGCCCTGAGTACTGTGTATAATCTACATTCAAGGGGAGTTTAAACATGTTTTCGGCCGTTTAGTGAACAGTCAAGTGACGTGTTTCCTGTTTGGACCCGAGGCTCTAACTTTACCATAATAGACTCTATTTATAAATGGACCAGTAGACCCCCCCCCTCCAATACAAGCGATAGGAGAGACTTAAGGACCACCCACTGGAGCCTTAAGGACCGCCCACAGGAGGAAACCTCACATCCACAAAAGAATCAAGATCGTCCTCAGATATGCAATGTCACACAAGATTGAACACACTTTTAAAATGACCAAGACAATATTTCCTCCTCTCCATTTAAACAAAAAAAACCTTGCGCACACATGATCATTTTACAGAAAAATTATGGTTTACACGGCCCTGTACATCTACACCATCAAGAGCATGCCAAGCTTGTAGATGGCAGTGTGGTGAGATGATCAAGTACCATTAACTAATCAGAAACCTGAAAAGAATCACAACAAAATGTTACTTCCATGCAAACGGATTTCCATCAAAAACTGACATCTGCCCTAAATCTCCATTTCCCTCTGTTTACATGCAAACACGAAAACAGAGATTTGCCGAAATTTCCACTTTGACTGGAATTTTTAGAAACCATTGTTTTCGGTGGGTGTGGCCATCATTGTCGTGTAAACAATAAGCACAAACAAAGAAAAAATCTCAGTTTTCCCAGATACTTACCTCATGTAAACAGCCCAAATCAGATTGGATTTGAAAAAATATAATTATTTAGCTCCCACAATTAAAAATCAAGTGTAAAGTTTTCATTGATGCCGAGTGTATCATAACTAAAAACGGCGCCTACGTGTCAGAAAGTTACGATAGCTCCTAATAAGATGGTTTTGGAGGCTTTTGTGGAAATTTTACTGTAACCTTTTACAGCTGCAGCATTTCCATTTCAAGTGTAGATCTTCTCAAACTAAACTAAATAAATAAAAATGTTAAACTCATGCCATTTATTTTAATTTTCCAAACATCTCCAGGCTAAAACACAATTCAAGTCACAGACATAATCGAAGTCCGGACGCCCACTTTCCTTTTCCTCTGGAGGACACATGACGCACTCTTCTGTTACTCTTCTCTTTTATTTTTTTGTTGTATATATCATTCTTAACCAATTCAGTTTTCGTGCTCCATCTTTGTCAGAACAGCTGTGAAAACTCAGACGTTTCCAGGAGTTTCCTTGCCTGCAGGAGGGATAAAAATTGAAAGGAGGGAAGCCCGAGTGGAGGCTGCATTAATATTTCATGTCATTTGAAGAGGATTATGAAAGTGGAAAAATTCTGTACAGCTCCACAGCAAAGAGCAGCCGGCCGCCATCTGACAGCCTTGGTTGCCTGGAAACGGTCTTTGTGTTGAATGAATACAGCTCAAATAATATGCTGATGAAAGATCCTGCTGTGAGGACACTTTAGGAGACAGAGGAGATGATGTACCTGCTCGAACTTTTGTTTATTCATACCTTTGCACTTCATTTATCAGCTAAAAAAGAGAAATGTAGATGAGCAAATGAAACTAATGACAGTATTGATTTTACAGGTATATACGTAAGTAGCTTTTAGCAGAACCAGAGCACACTCGCACTTCCAAAACCACCCACAAATCAACCCTTGGTATCCACAGACTGTATCAGTCACTGAATAAAGGATAAATTTCATTGTGTCCACACATCTGTATTATGGAGTCATCAAGTTTTCTTCTTCCAACTAAAACTCAAAGACGCTTATTTTAACAGTCGTTCAAAATAACACTGTGTCTTATAATATCCAGGTGCTGCATCAGCTGATAGTTTACATTATAGCTCTGTTAGCTTAGCTCTGTTTTCAGACTGAAAACAGCCACAGTAAAACCACAAATCACCTGTTTTCTGTTCAGTTTATGTTGTCAGTAGCCAAACTAAAGATCTGTTTGGAATCCAACAAACAAGTTTAGAACTGTCACAATTTTGTCTGAAACATGGATTAACAAACGGCAACAACGTCTTTTAATTTTATCTTAAAGGGGTCTTATTTTGCTAAACCCACTTTTATTAGCCTTTGATTCATTTATTTGTGTATTAGGACCCTAATGGTTCAAAAAGTTTGAATTTAAACCCTCCAGGTGCTGCAAAGCTATCTTTATATTCATTTTGGCAAAAATCGAGTGGATTTCTACAACCTGTTTTAATTCCTTCCTAATTTGTTGTGTCTATAACTAGTTACGTCGTGACATTTGCCCATATAAGGTTCAGACTTCCGACGAAAATTTCTCTGAGTACGACATAATTGTTTATCGGTTGTAGTCCGTACTGAAAATGTGTCCAAACTTCGAGCCGATTACATAAATGTTCAGTTGTTGGTTGAACAGGACAGAGCAGCACAGCCAACAACCTGGAGGGGGTGGAGCATGAAGTGGCTCATGTGCATTTAAAGGGCCAGCGCTCAAAACCACCTTTCTGGTGTCATTACTCAGAAATAGGGTTGAAGATGGACCTGTGGAGTTGAATTAATGAAGAATTCAGACCCAAGCATAGTATCCGCAGTTTATGTAGACCACAGGGAAATGTTTGAAAATGCATAATTCCATTTAAAAAAAGCAAAATATCACCCCTTTAAGACATGTTTGCAGGAAAAACAGGACAAAAATATACCTGAAATGCTTTGTCATTGGGTGTCTTCAGTTTTTTTATTAGAATATTTTGCAAGAATAAGTCAAATCAAGCTGCTTAATTTGAAAAAAACAATGCGATTCATGAGGCTTAAAGGTCACATAAAGTTTTGTTGCATCGTTTTCATTAGTCAAAAATAATTAACTATTTTATTTATTTACTTTTTCTGACTTGGGGTTGCACATTCTCAGCTCAGAGACTCTAAAGTCATGGATGCGCTGTTCTTTAACTCACACCACTGGGATTCCTGGATGCTAATATTGCTGTCTTGCAGTCAGCTGCTGTGTTGCCAATGCAATACTGGGTTATTTATAGCGGTCCTGGACAGCAGCTGTGGTTCGTCTCTGTCCCGTTTCACACACTGAGCTGTGGTGTCAGCAGAAATGGCTCTATGTGCCACAAATATCCAATTATTGGTGCCTCAGAGGGGAACAGTGAGTGGGCTCCCGTCGCCGCCCCACTTCCACATGTATGTGTCCCTTCCACTGCTCATCTTTGCCCTGTCACGACCTGCCATATATGAACCCAAAAGCAACAAAAATGTAGACCGAGTTTGACTCATGCAGACATTTCAATGACGCACAAGCAGTGGCAGAAACAGTCGAAAACCCTAATGAGCAGAGGAGGTTCCCTCCTACAGACAGAACTGAAATCTCCAAGAATGTGGTTCAGAGCAGATCCATGAGTCCACAAACCTCCTATTGAAGATGTTATGTCAGCTATAATCTGTAAACAGCTTTACATTGCATCATGTGCTACACGTCTAGACTGTAAAATCAGACTAGGTAATCTGCTTAGAAACACCGATAGGTTGAATTTTATCAGAAATGCAAATTTTTTGCACTTTATGCATTGGATTCTCAATTAGAAAAAAAACAAACATAAAAGTCATGCAGTAGATGTGAAGTCATATCGCATGTGTATAAAATTCACATGAAGTGAATTCAGTGTTGCATGAAACAACAAGAGAATCAGGTGCTTGTGAAAAACATTAGACCTTGCATTTTATCATTGTCACTCATAAAATAATCACATTTCTGTCTTGTAAATGAGAAACATCTACACATTCATGCATCTTGATACAACTAAATTTAATATCAATTTCTTCACTTTATTTCTACTAGAATTTGGATTAGAATGAAAACCTCTTAAATATTTAACTCAATTTTCTGAATCTAATTCAGGTGTTTGTTTTTTGTAACAGGGGTCTGGGAAACAAAAATGACAAATGTTATAATATAGTTTTATATTGGGATAAATATCATATTGATTATTAATATTGATGTTTCTATGTCAAATCATCATGAACAGGACATCTTACAGCTGTAGACATGTGTCCCAATATTTATGTCCATATAGTTTATAAACATCAATTTTTCCTCAAAGTTTAATGGGAGATTTTTCTTCCTTAGTGAGATATGAAGAAAGTACATGGTTAGTTGTAGCAGAAAATTATTTACATATTAAAAAATATTTTTAACATTTAGAGGTAGAACATTTAAAATCATAGTCATGGATTTAAAAAAAAAAAAGTCAACGTTGAGATAAATTAAGTAAAAACCATCTCCAAGGCATTTTGGAAGCAAAGATAACAATTTAAACCAAACTAACCAATGCAATGATATTTATCCCAATATGAAACTATATTCTGATGTTTGTCATTATTGTTTTGTATCCCAGACCCCTGTTAGAAAAGAAATACCTGAATTCAATGTGTCCACATACTTTTGTCCATACAGTGTATGACTTAGGCAATTATTCTATGTGGATCACAATATGTGGGAATGGTAACGCAATTCAATCAGGATCAAAACATGTTTTTCTTTCCACTCATTGACTCGTGTTATATCCCATGGGTGACACTAGAATGCTTGGGTCTTTGGCTCTGTTTAAAGTGAGTTGACCTTTAACCTTTGGTCTTTTATAAAATAGCTCTGCAGGGGTTCTGCCACTGAGTCAGACCTAATGGACCATAGAATAGAACAGTACAGTCATTTCTGCTGCTGCATGTTGTATCGTATCCAACACTGCACCATAGTGTTAAACTGAGACTCCATGAGATCAGTTACACTGTGGTGGGTGTTTTTTGGAGATTATGATATAGACGAGGTGCTGGTCCATTTTATGTAACATGTAAACAAACATGGAAGATCTTGTTCAGACCTCAGCTTAACATTCCAACAGAATTTGTTCAGAATGTCTAATCCATCAGTAAGCACTAAATGAGCTGCAGCTTTACAGTATTTACTATTTGGTCTCATTGTTATGGTGACTTTAGTGGGTTTCACTGCAACAACCAGTGCTTTGGCTTAATACACTGAGTGGGCAGTTTTCCCTCTAGTGTAGCTCTGCTGCCAAAAAATATATGCGTATAATTATCCTTCCAATCTGTTCAGTCACACTCAAAAAACAGACTCAGATCTAAACTCTCAGTCCGTTTTCACAGCCATCACAGCTACAAACGATGAAATAAAGAAGTCTTTATTGATTCACCAGTAAAACTCATGTAGTTGGATAAATAAGAGGGGTTGTAGAAACTTGTTTTTATGTTCAGTTAATGATAGGTTTTGCAGAAAACATCACTTTTTCCTCTGTTTTTTCTGTTCTGATAGAATAACCTCTGAATTTACTCTGAGTTTTAATAAACATCTACATGATCAGTACATTAAATATAGGAGAATATCTGATTTTCATTGAAAAATGCAAAATGCAGGGGATAATGTTATAATAAATGACTTAGAAAAGGTTTAATGTGGAGAAAGATTCATTTGGAAGTTGCCATGAAAATAGTTGTAGGTCAGGAAACATGCAATATTGCTAGTAACATTAAGCATTAACTAATAAAGTAGTGACGGTACAAAAAGGTTAGAAGATGCATTTAAGTCAGATTAAATGGAAATGTTTAGCTTTTGCAGGACAGTAACTGTAAAAGAAGAGCTGCAATTTCTGCTGCATTTAAAAATAACAACCACACGTTTCTACTGGGAATCTAAGGTTTTGTCGCTTTCTTTCATCAGATACGTCAGGGATGTCAAACATGCGGTCTGCGGGCCAAAACCAGCTCACCAAAGGGTCCAATCTGGTCTGTGGGATGAATTTGTTAAAGCAAAAATGACACTGAAGATATTAACATTCATTTAAGTTCAGGTTCTACATTCAGACCAATATGATCTAAAGTGGGTCAGACCACTAAAATACTATCATTTTAACATACATATAATGACAACTACCAATTTTTGTCTCTGTTTGAGTCTAAAAAAGTAAAATTATATGAAAATGTTGACATGTACAAACTATCCTTTCACAAAAAATGTGAATAACATGAACAAATGTGAACAAGTGAATTTTTACCAATATTCTGCCTGTTATTAAATGTTTTGTGTATTTGTAGATCCACTGTGATCTGTAAGTTGTAATGTACATATAGAAATGATAAACTGAGGCAGAATATTCATTAAATTCCACTGATTTTTCATTAAAAAAAATTCAGGTTGTTTGTTATTCACATTTCCTTTAAAGGAGACCTTATAGACATAAACATTTTCAAAATGTAATTTAGCTTTTTTCACACTATAAGAGAGAAACATTTGGAATTGTCATTATTTCTAGGTTATTATGTTTGAGATCATATTGGGATGAATGTGGAACCTGAATCAGTGTCCTCTCACAGCTTTACAAAGGGTCATGGGGGTTATGGGTGTTATGGGTGGGTTCTGTTATGATCCCAGTGGTGTAATAAAGGAGCCTCTTTTATATAACGGCGTCCTGGTGGAAGGCAGTCAGCTGAGGCTGCATGTTTGAAATGGAGCTCATTGCAGTAAACTGTGAACAGCCCCGGGTGAGCGTGGATGGTTCAATCAGAGGGGAACATAGGAGAGAAAAGCCAATCTCCTCCTCAGCAGGGATGGGAGCCCAGCTCTGACGTAGAGAGGACATCGATTATGGCTGCTGCTGCAGTATTTGGCCGATGGGAGCTAAATTTAGAAAGCGAGGGTTCCCTTCTGCTGTCCCGGCCCGGCCCACTGCTCTGCATTCTGCTGCAGCGGACGCTTCACTAATGTACGCAAATCAATTCAGCATGCCAATAGAATGGCTGTGTTGCATCAGAGCAGGAATAGAAATAAGGCCAACCCACCAAATGCACCATTAGAGGCAGATTTAACCCATACACAACCAGTATGTGACAGTTCCCAGTTGAATTTTTCTCTGCATTTAACTTTTTTTTAAAAAAAAGTGATTTATCACCATTTATTGTAATATTATCCTCTGTATTTATCATTTTCAGTGAGAAGAGAAGAGAAGACAAGAGAAGACAAGAGAAGAGAAGACAAGAGAATGACACGACTGTCATTGTGTGTGCAATGAAAGTAGGAGTGCTGCTCCAGTCAGTGCAACAATACTAAAGAAAACAGAGTAAATAACAAATTACAAAAACTTACTATTCTAACTTACTAATCTTACTATTATAAATTTTTATATAATAAGTAAAATAAAATATAAAAAACAGACATAAAATATGAATAGACATAATATTTACAGTTTTATCAGTATGTATATCTATGAACTCAAGTCTATATATAAATAGTGCATTTTTATTTTTGATAAATATTGCTATTGCAGAACAGAAGATTATTGCATGACTTATTGCACATGGTTCACCTTTTGCAGGGCTATTGCACATTACCGTAAGTGAATGTATGAGGATATACTGAGGGAAATCATGTATTTTCCAATATTTAATTCACTGATCATGTAGATGTTCATAAAAGCTCAAGTACAGTTGAGGGTTATTATATTACAAACAGCGAAAACTGAAGAAAATTTTACTTTACAATCAAAATCTATCATTAACTGAACATAAACCCAGTGTGTCCATCCACTGTCATTGATCTAACTCTATGGGTTTTACTGGTGAATCAATGTTGTAGAAGATGACGGTGTTTCTACTGTAACTACTGAGCCAGATGGGTCATATCTGATGACCATGAAAAGATGACAAACTGTATTTTACACCAATTATTTACAGGTATTGATAGGATTAGAGGATCAACAGGTATTAAAAAGTTTACATCAGTAGACAGTGGAGGTTTGGGTCTTTATGGGTTAAGACTATTCTCATGCCTGTTGGCGTTTTGCAGAAGCTGCTCTCTTCATTGAGCCTCACAAATACTTTTGGTTTTCACAGCCATCTGTTAGGTTTCTCTCAGTTTATCCGAGAACATTTCAGATCAGGTGATGAGCCTTATCTGAATTTCCAAGCATTTACAACATGGATCATATTCAATATGTCGTTCTCATATCAAAGTCACCCTTTATTTCTGTAGAGTCATTTTTAATGTGATGTTAAGACTCTAAAAATCATGAGAAGTCACTTTTGCAGCAGATTGTTCTGTAGTGTCACAACAAAATACAAATAAAAAGTGTTTGTAGAAGAATGAGAAGCTGCATGTTCCTCATAGTTCAATCTCAAACTGAGTGTTAAATATTGTATTACTTTTTTACACCTAAATAAGATTTGGACTAAATTTACTGACCTGGATGTGTTTTTAGTTCTCATGTATTTATTCATTTTCTTTTTGAAGTGTCGCATGGACAATAAGCCCCCCCCCCCCCCCCCCCAAAAAAAAAAAGTTTTTTTGTTACACGAATGATATTAATATGTAAAAACACTAGAAAAGCATCTTGTAAACGCTTTGTAGAAATTGATGTGAATGTATTTGTATTGATTTTTCAAATAATAATAATACAAAAAAAGCCTAAATCATGATTATTCCTTTGTTGCTCAACAGTTTTTTTTTCTTGTTATATATTAACTGTGACTGTTTCTCTGGTCACATATCGCATGTGGTTTTAGTAGAGTATTTCGGAGTAATGTTTTGTCTTCAGTTCATGTAGCCACAAAACAATCCATTAAAATCATAAAACACTGAAGAAAATCAGGTTTTAATATCTTGGCCCAGCTGGATTATTTATATCCCTGTATCACAAATCACACTTTGGAGCCATATTTAGTGACATTTGGACAAGTGAGATTTGGCAAATCAGTTTCCACGTGGGAGGTTTTCCTTAGTCACTGCTGGAGTTTGTCTTCTGTTTTTAACTCGTGTGTCGGCTCATTTGTTTTTGTTTCTTTTTGGCTCAAAAATAAAAGGAGAAATAATACAGTGTGATGAAGTAGTTTATAGTTATGTTAAATCATTTCATAGTTGAACAAATATGGCGTTGTCTTATCATTACTTTTAAGATGTTATAACAAAGCATTTTGGACACATGGGACACCCTTAAATGGAAAGTGATTTTTCTTTTAACCCTTTAACCCCTGACGTGTCTGTGGTGAGCATTCTGAATGTATGATTTATTTCAAATATTCATAAAAATTCACCCGTTTGCTCAATAGGAAAATTTTCAAAATACGCGGATACAATAGACATTGTTCTTTCCATAGACATCTGAGCATGCTCAGTTCACACCAACTGTGTAATGAGGAGTAAAACACAGAACAGTGAGTGAGACCAACTCACTATAAAGATAGACGGTTTAGGCATTTCTTTTTACACCATTTTCCTTGTTCCTTGTTCCTTCCTTTGTTTTTACTGTTGTTTGCAGTGTTGTAGTGATTTTCCTTTTTTTTTTTTTTTTTAACTGAGTTTTGACCGTGTAACTGCTTTTTGGAGTTCAACCTGGTGTCAAAAAGCAGCTGGACTGATTTAGAAAAAAAAAAGTACCAAAACAAAAAGTATTGGGCCAAAACTCAAATCCTTGTTGTTCAGTGTGTTCCAGTTCACAGTTCATGTCCAACATCTTAAATCTCTTATTGATGTACATTCTGAGTGCCTTATTTAGTCCAAACCTGTCAAACTTTAATTTCTCTCTGTCTTTTTCTGTTATTCCACCCTGTTTTGACCCTAACACACACAGTAAAACAAAACCACTGCAGAAAAGGAACACAAGCACATACCCACAGCAGCTTTTATGACACTGAAACAGATGACAATCCACAGCAGCAACTTTTACCTGGCAGCTTGGCTCAGGGGTTAAAGGGTTAAAGGTGATTTTACAGTTCAGATTCTATTAATGGGTATTGTAGATGGCTACAGTATGTGTATAATGTACAGAAAAATCATTTAGCTCAAGTAAAGCTAAGCATGTGAGTTGGTTTAGATATAAGACATAAAAAAACATATTTGCATATATACTGGAAAGAAAAATTATTATTCCTATTTTTTCTTTTTGTACTTACGCTTCCGTTTTAAAAAAAATTGTGTTTACCATTATTTTTTACAACTTTCCAACTTTTTTGTTGCATTGATAATTTCTTTCTTGCTATCTTTTATTATATGTGAATAGAGCCAATGTAACACCCAATAATCTCCCCCTGGGATTAATAAAGTATTCTGATAGCTACCACATATCTGTTCCCTGAGTTAAAATGGCCATAGACTACACCGATGTTCAATGTGTATCTTGTTCTTCTACAAATAGAAACCATTTTATTGCAGTCATTTGAAATGTGCTATGAGTGACAAAGCATTCTATCCACAGTGCTATTAAAATCATAACTGTTCAGCCTAATGTGTCCATTCATTTGCAGATGAATGCATCTGTAATACTTTTTCTGATATAAATGCTGCTGCGCTGTGTAGAAGTCAAGGTGAGGTTGACTGATTATTCTGCCTCAGATGAAGGCTGTTCTGTACCTGATGTTCTCCAAACATCACTGTGCCCAAGGCCTTCCCATCCCTTGAACACAGCCACGAGTCCTCCTGTCAGGACGCCGTGTGCTGACCGCCTCCACAAACACCGCTCTGTTCAGTTCCACTCATTCACTGTGATTCATCCACAGTGGACGGGGTCACTGCAACATGTTTACGGAGCCCCGTTAGAGGAGGGTCCGGTCTTTGTTGAGCTGCAGGGAGGGTCTGATCACATCCATGTGCTCAGCAGGACAGAGACGGCGGCAGACGAGCCATCGGTGCCGTCGTCTCAGACAAAGTTGAGTCTCAGCTGTTTTCAGCTCTGACTCAGTCCACACTCATGACTCCTGTTTGTCCAGTCAGTCTAAGAACTGCAGCACCGGTGGGAACCAGCCCAACTACAAATAGACCATCCACAGTGGACAACCAGACAATAAAGACTATATCTGTGACAAACAGTTATTCACATTACACCTGGACCTACATCCACAAAATCAGTCAGAGCTCTGGTAATGCGCAAAAAATACAAAAAACAAGGTACTCTCTTATAATTTTAAAATGCCTTTATTAATTATGGCATGTCTCAATGGACCTCCATTGAGACATGCCATAATTAATAACGGCATTTTAAAATCCACCTTATAACCTCATAACTACAATGAGACTTATACTGTCGGGGGCCGACAGCAAGGGTATATCCCTGAAATCCCCCCAGTCCTCTGCTCCCCCAACCATTTGGAAAAAATGCACTACCTGGTGTCAAAATATGACATCATGTAAACTCGAGGTAGTGGCATGAAGAAAGAGAATTGATAGACAATCGATATAAACACAATTTGAGCTACATTGACCTGATAGCGGCAGAATAATGGTCAGAAAACCTATTTTTCCTCACAAAACTCCACCTAGAGAATGAAAATGACACCATATGAACTCTGGATGGCAGCCAGAAAATGGACATTTGTAAGATAATCAATTTGAACCAAATTTTATCTCAATCGGCCTATTATTGCTTGATTTATGTCCAAAAAATTGATTTTCAACTAAAGCGCCCCCATTTGGATGACTTTAAATACTCATAGAGAAACTGAAATCGATAGGGTTCTCCCACTAGGGGTCCACTATGTTGGTTATCAAGGAAAAAGAAATCCAACCAAATCTGTCCTAGTTATCGCCAAAACACCAAGGAGATCCGGTGGCGGAATTCAGGGTAAAACCATTGTATCCCAGAAACTCCATTTCAGGGATATAATTACAATTATATACAACAATATTTTTTCACACCTATTTATGTATACTCTTTAATTATATTGATAATATACATATATTCTATATTTTTTGCATATTTTATGGTAGTTTTATTGTATTCTATTTAGCTTTTATATATTTTATTCTATATTTTATCCTTTATCTTTTTTTCATACTACAAACACTGAGCCCTTACTATATTTCATTCTGTCAAGTACTATTAACTGAATCACAATAAAAATGAATCTGAGTCTGAGATACAACAAGAACATGTATAGACTAGTTGTTTCCGAACTTCTGCCACTGCATGTACAGTAATCCCTCTGAATGCAGAACCAGTGCAGGGAAAATCTTTGTTGTCTGCCTTTTTCTTAACATTGCAGGGCTTCCACCGATAAAACCCCTGTTTGACGTAACAATGCTGTGAATTGTGGGTAAGTGTGGGTCCCTCAGGCATCCTGCAGACTTATGTAAAATCTGCAAAAAACTCTCATACCCCTGACAATGTGACAGCAGGACTGCCCACGGGAACACTCCTCACTGTCTGAACACTGAGAAACGCTACAGAAAAGGCACAAAAAAATGTGTCATCAAGAGTCCCTACATTGGTGTTATTTTCTCCCTGGCACAGTAAACCTCAGTTGTCCCCATAACGAGTGTAAAGCAAGTTATTAAACATTACAGATCAGTCTTTAAGGGTTAAAACGGCATAAAGGTAGATGAATTTATCTCAACATAAAGCTCAATCCAAATGAAACAAATACCACCAGACTAATTCTTTAAATGTCTATGATTCTTTTATGATCAAACTCTAATCACAAACAGTTGCTGCAGTTGTTATTTCAATCTAAAGACATGTTATGCATTAATGATTGATGTCTCCTCAATGACGTGGACAAAGCTGAACCACCACATACTCATGTAACAAACAGCAGCTCCAGTGCTTCATAACAGAGCTGATGTTTTGCCCTTTTTCCTTATCTGCCACTGTGCACATCCACCCCAGCGTCCCACTGTCACAGTTCCCCATTATCACACATAATTGATTGCATCCTGTTTTTATTATGCAAGTACAGTCAGGAGTCCATTTACATAAGCAGTGTGATATGTTTTAGTTTCAATAACTGACTGAGTAAAGGTCAAAGAGCGTCCACCATCTTCTCACCGATGGTGGCTCGTCAGTAGAGGGCGCTAGGGCGACGCCCCACCTGTCTCATCTGTCTCACATGAAGACGATGATGATCGAAATCACATCAAATAATTTTACAAAACCATGAATATTTCAACATATAAGCTATACATGATCCAATACAAGGGATAGGAGACTTAAGGGCCACCCACAGGAGCCTTAAGCATCACCCACAGGAGGAAATGTCACATCCCCAAAAGAATCAAGACCGTCCTCAGAAATGCAATGTCACACAAAAGTGTCTAAACCAGGGGTGAACACTTTTTTAACCCATAAAGACCCAAACACCCACTAGTGACCAAAACCATCTACTGATCTAAAACCTTTAATATCTGTTGATCCACTAATCCTATCAATACATGTAAATAATTGGTGTCAAATACAGTTTATCATCATTTCATGGTCATCAGATATGACCCATTTGGACGGTCAGAGGCTCCATAGTTACCGTGGAAACACTATCATCTTCTACAACATTGATTCACCAGTAAAACCCATGGAGTTGGATCAGTTACAGTGAATGGACACACTGGATTTATGTTCAGTTATTTATATTTTTGCTGATTAAGTCACTTTTTCTTCAGTTTTCTCTGATTCTGATATAATAACCCTCAACTTTACAGTGAGCTTTTATGAACATCTACATGATCAGAAAATTAAATGCAGGAAAATTCCTGATTTTCACTGAAAAAAAGAAGATATTACAATAAATGGTGATAAATCACTTAAGAAATGGTTAATACAGAGAAAAATTCATTTGGGAACTGCCACAAAAGTAGCACTGGGTCTTTATGGGTTAAAATTACCAAGACAAAATGATGAGCGTCCACTATAAATTAATATATATCAGTAAAATAAATCAGTAGGTAAAACTACTGACTATGATGCAGGAGTTCAGGGTTTGTATCCTGGCAGGAACGGTGACAGTAATCTTATTTAACTTGTAGGTTAACTTCGATTTTTTGCTTTTTTTAATACCATGTGATCTACCTGTCCTACATCCACCCCTGGTCTAAATAGTCCATACTATCAGTGGAAAAGACACTCGTCAGGGACATGTCTGACTTTAACAATAGAGTCATGAAAAAATGTGCATGTTTGAAGGATAAATGGGTGAAATTTACACATAAAAACTAAATGACTGAAAACACATGCTGTGTATTTAATATTTTAAAATAGTGGTGCATGTGCTTTAGTGTACCCTAGTGGTGATATGTGGTTATAACACATCTGAAAACTGACTTGTGGACTGTGCCCCACAGCCCCCCCAGCCGTCGCTGCTTCTCACTGCTCCTTCTCTGACATTATTATTACTTTTGTCAGTAATATTATTATACAATTATATTATTTAGTTTGATATGTGTAGGATTTTTACATTACTTATGGGATCTGACATGGGAATTAGGCTAGGTAGAAGGAAGGGGTAAGGGGGCAGGAGATGATAAGTTAAACTTCATCCCGCTCCTTTTCGAACGCTTTCCTTTCTTCTTATATAAATCTTTTTGTGGTTTGGTTTGAATGTTATATTTGAAATAAATAAACAAACAAAAAAATATATATAATTTGACTGGAAGGTGTCCACGTGAACAGAGAGGACGTCACATGGAACGAGGCATGTTTGGCTCAGACTCTGTTTAGCACGACGTCACATACATACACAGCTCCAGATTGACACGCAGCTGCGAAATGCCTCAGGCGAGGGTGTTGATAAAAAAAAAAAAAAAAAGCACATGGAGGAGCATGATGCCAGGCTGAAGACGCTGAGGGACGGTGTTATTATTTACCAGGTCTGAATGTCACCAGGTCTTACTCATCCCTCACACGTCCGTTACAAAGCGCAGCGCCAAAAGGCTTAGCTGTGAATTCATCCAGCTTCATCAAACGCTTTCTGCTGCGACAGGATTTGAACCCAGCTCTATCTATTCTCAGAGGGTTTCATCTGACTAATAAGCGGCGTGACCTGTTTTGGCCCTGTCTATGTAATGAAACCACATCCGGGAGGCTGGTCTCTGTGGAGTTCACCCACTCTGACGGCGACCTTTACAATCTGAAATTATGCAATGACTGTTACACACAGGAATATTATTTCACTTCCTCTTACATTCCCTTTTTGTTTAATTTGTAAATCTGCATGTTTACTATCTCTTTCCAACGAGTACCATTTCATATTTTATCCATATTTTACTCCAAATGCAACTTATTCAAGCGTGAGAGTCTGGATGAAGTAAACCATCTGCGATGTTATGTCACATTCTGGAGCTGTTCCACAAACAACTAAACACAGATTGACTTCTTATGAGTTTGATTCCACCGTGACGACACTAAAAACTCCTCTTCATCGTCAAAACAGTCCAAATTTAGTTCGGTGCAATGGAAGTTTCTGCACAGACGTAAACACAAACGCAGAGAAAAGCACCGATAGCTGATGGTTTTAAGCAAAACAAAGTCCTTTTAAAGCAGTGCTTCCCAACCTTTTTTGGCTCGTAACCCCATTTTAACATCGGAAATTTCTAGCGACCACAGACATTCAAAACTGAGACATCTTTCTCTTTGAGATGTCTTAGCGGGGCCAGGCAGGCGAAGAAATCTTTCCATTCTCTGTTCGGCCTGTTTTTTTTTTTTGACTGCAACTGTGTCTGGGCAGGTTGAAGCATAGTAATGCATGCGGTCAATCAAGATATGCCCTCTCAGATATTATACTGAACAAAAATATAAACGCACCACTTTTGTTTTTGCTCCCATTTTTCATGAGCTGAACTCAAAGATCTAAAACTTTTTCTGTGTACACACAAGGTTTATTTCTCTCAAATATTGTTCACAAATCTGTCTAAATTTGTGTTAGTGAACACTTCTTCTTTGCTGAGATAATCCATCCACCTCACAGGTGTGGCATATCAAGATGCTGATTAGACAGCATGATTTTTGCACAGGTGTGCCTTAGGCTGGCCACAATAAAAGGCCACTCCAAAATGTGCAGTTTTATCACACAGCACAATACCACAGATGTCACAAGTTTTGAGGGAATATGCAATTGGCATGCTGACTTCAGGAATCTCCACCAGAGCTTTTGCCTGTGAATTGAATGTTCATTTCTCTACCATAAGCCATCTCCAAAGCTGTTTCAGAGAATTCATGAAGAAGACTGTGCGAGGAAAATGGTGGTCACACCAAATACTGACTGGTTTTCTGACCCCCTGGACCACCCAATACAGTAAAAGTGCACATTTTAGAGTGGCCTTTTATTGTGGCCAGCCTAAATCACACCTGTGCAATAATCCTGCTGTCTAATCAGCATCTGGATCTGCCACACCTGTGAGGTGGATGGATTATCTCAGCAAAGGACAAAGGAGAAGTGCTCACTAACACAGATTTAGACAAATTTATGAACAATATTTGAGAGAAATAGGCCTTTTGTGTACATAGAAAAAGTTTTAGATCTTTGAGTTCAGCTCATGAAAAATGGGAGCAAAAACAAAAGTGGTGCGTTTATATTTTTGTTCAGTGTATATCCTGCATTTTATTTGAACTTGATTTTTAGAAGGAAAAATGTGTGGTGTTTTAATTATAAGGAAAAATACATTGAATCATTTAAAAAAAAAAACATTTTTATTAGTGATTTTTTTTTTTTTTTTTTTTTTTTCAATTACTAGAAATTTCAGGCAACCCCATGTGGGGTCCCGACCCCAAGGTTGAAAAACACTGTTTTAAAGGGTCTGCAGTGGGTAATATCAGTTCAATGTTAGACAAGAGAAGTAAACTGGCCCTGCATCCAAATACAAGGAAGGAAAAAGGAGGAAAAAGTGACAGTATTACAATCCCTGGCAGTGACTTTGGTTTGTTTGGCAGGAACATCCTCATTTCAAGTGAAGATAAGACTCTGAAGTGGACATTTGACCCGGTACTGAACATTCCATGAGAAAACAACAGAATGTTCTCTGTGCCGTTTGCCCCAATTATTGTAGAAAAGTACAAAGTGAGAAGCAAACGGAAATGTTCTTTTTAAGTCTGATTTTACACCTTGGTCTAGTGAGACCTGGTGTTGATTCTTTTGCTTTGTTCTAACACCTGATTGGCTAGAATGTGCGCATTTTTACAGTTTTAATTACAGGTCACTGATCATGCAGGTCATGTCAGTAAATAAATCATGGTGTCAGATCTGTTAACTTGAGAAATTGGTGTTTTATTATGTAATCTCATCTTTAGAGGCAAGTTTATGAATTACAAAAAAAGTCATGTTAAAGGTGAAGGATCAGATTCAAGTTGTAGTTTCATATTTACTTCCAAAACAGGTTATTCTAGCAAACTATGGGTACATTTCCTTTAAATCTAATAAAAGAGCAGGCCTTTTGTCTAGTTTTTATGTACTTATCAGTCATATGTTTCACGTTAGTATCCTCATACTAAGGACACTCACTGGCCACTTTATTAGGTACATCTGCTCGACTGTTCTTTAATGCAAACGTGTGATTATTACATGTTTGTATATCATGCAGGTCATGTCAGTAAATAAATCACAGTGTCAGATCTGCTGTGTTAACTTGAGAAATCAGTGGTTTATTACGTAATCTTAGCTTTCCAGGCCTGCTTGAAGGCGACCAGCTGCTACTTAAGGTGAAGTGTTTTCCGTCTGTTACACACAGTGTGAGGTCTGCATTTCTTTTGCATGACATGTATTGATGTTTCTCTGGATTTTGTGAACTCTGGATGCTGGAATTCCTCACAGAGAAAAAGCAGCAAAGATGTAGTATCACTCAGCTAGCACCATGTACATAAAAATGTAGTACATAAATAAAACATGTAAATCAGTTATGTGCCCTGAGTTTATTGCTCTTAAATTTAAAGTACACATAAAATGCATACTTTTATGAACAACCATTGAATTCAGGTGTTTCTTTTCTAACAGGGGTCTGGGATACAAAACAATAATGATAAATGTCATAATATAGTTTTATATTGGGATAAATATCATTGCATTTGTAAGTTTGGTTTAAGTTGTTATCTTTGTTTCCAAAATGCCTCAGAGATGGTTTTGACTTAATTTCTCTCAACACTGATTTTTTTTTAGATTTTTTTTATCCATGGCTATGATTTTCAATGTTCTACCTCTAAATTTAAAAAATATTTTTCGTCTTCTGACTATAAATAATAATTTTCCACCATGTACTCTCTTCACATCTCACTAAGGAAGAAAAATGTCCCATTAATTGTTAAGGGAATACTGATGTTAATAAACTATATGGACATAAATATTGGGACTCATCATGTTAGCAGCTATAAGATGTCCTGTTCATGATAATTTGACATATAAACATCAATATTAATAATCAATATGACATTTATCCCAACATAAAACAATATTATGACATTTGTAATTATTGTTTTGTATCCCAGACTCCTGTTAGAAAAGAAACACCTGAATTCAACGTGTCCACATACTTTTGTCCATATGTGTATGAGTTAGATAATTATGCTGTGAGGCTAATGATATTACTTAGACTCTAAAGTACACTTTGATATACTTGAGCTTTACTTGTAGATAAGTTAGTTTAGTTTATAAAATCAACTTGACTTTTCATTCAGTGAAGGTAATGCGTCAGTTATAATGTGCTTTGAGTGCTCTGTATGATGGAATGCTCTAAACATAGTGATTTAAAAGGATGCATGTGTGATGATTTCTGGGTTCTGTCAAAGGGCTGTGCAGTTACATTGAGCTGAGAGGCGTTAAAGGTGACGACGCATTAGAACATTTTCATTAGAAGCTGTAGCTTTGTTTGTTCTTCCCTTTAAAATAAAACAGGCTCCAATGAAAATACTCATGATTCAGCACAGGGTGAAATGTCACCTTTATGCCAACAGGTTCTAATCATATCTGCACACTTTAACAAAGGTTTAGGAGGAAACAGGAAAAGAGCAAATGGCTCTAAAGTATCTTCAACTCTGTTAGTCTGATTTTATGACTTACATTTTGCATTTATGACATTCAAATTACCGTAACTCCTGAACTGTTTGCGCTTTTCACAAAATTCAAATGGCATCAAAAAGCTGAGATTCTGAGCTTATCTATCTGTCTGTCTATCTATCTATCTATCTATCTATCTATCTATCTATCTATCTATCTATCTATCTATCTATCTATCTATCTATCTATCTATCTATCTATCTATCTATCTATCTATCTGTCTATCTGTCTGTCTATTTGTCTATCTGTCTATCTATCTATCTATAAAAATCTATATGCAGATCTATCCAGGGCAAAGAGAGATACAGTGTCTGTAAAAAAAATCAGATGATGGATGTTTTTGTCAGTGAAATGAGGGGCTCTGTCTACAACTACACAGAAAGTAAACAGAGGCTATCACAGCATAAAAATGACTAGAAAGAAAGAAAAATAAGAAGAACATGGAAAGAATGACCTAGACAAACTAAAATGCTTGAGTACATGGACAATAGTTGCAAGTTTATTTCTATAATCTCTTAAAATTTTGTTAAGAATATTTTCAGTCATTTTCATAATAAATATGATTTTAAAAATGCAAGTCCAATTTTTCTTTTTTTGCTATAACACACTATTTTCAGCGTTTATTACATATTCATTCATTCTCCATCTGAACCCGCTTTATCCTCATTAGGGTCGCGGAGGTCACTGGAGCCTATTCCAGCTACTTATGGGTGAAGCCGGGGTGCACCCTAGACGAGCCGCCAGTTAATCACAGGACAGACACAGAGACAAACAACCAGTCACCCCCCACATTCACACCTATGGGCAATTTAGATGAACCAATTAACCTATCAGTGCATGTCTTTGGATGGTGGGAGGAAGCTGGAGGACCCGGTGAGAACCCACACAGACATGGGAAGAACATGCAAACTTTTATTACATATAATAATGATATTTAATGGCCAGATATTGACAGTTAAGTTCTTTCTAAAAAGAAACCAAAAACAAAACAAAAAAACCCCAAATAAATCTAGGCGGCCTGTTACAATGGTAGTCTTAAAAGGGTTAATACTAGAAGTGCTGTTTTCCTGTTCAGATCTATGAGACACTGCTGTCTTATTTCAGTCCAAGTGAGTTTTTTTCCATCAGTAGATTTAGTGTTGAGTGCCTTTTCAGACAGGAGTAAACCCCCTCCGCCTACTCCCAACATTGCATAAGCCGACCAGCCCTCCCTGCCACTGTATTATTCATTTAACAACCAACCTGATTCCACTGTTAATCCTATTAAAGTCACCATAATAACAGCCTATTGCCTTTTACATAACATGACAAATACGATTATGCCCTGTGTTGCATTCCTCCTCTGCCTTTCAGAATATCCTGTTCCACACTCCCAAAATCAGACCGCTTGACCCAGAAAAACTACATCAGAGGAACAAAAGTTGAAAAAATCTCTTTTTGTATGCACCATAAGAAACAGCCTCAAAGTGTATCCACTAAAACTACAGGCTTAGCCTTCAAAGTCTTACATGATATGAAAAATGAAGTGAACTAAGTTATTTATTTCACCAGATACACTAACACACTCACCAGTGAGTAAGCTGCTTATTGTGTATTTTCCTTCTTCTGCTTCAGTGTAATGAAAAGTATTTCACAAAACCACAAAATCCAGCCTATAACAGGAGCACAGAGCTGTTTAACACCAATCTGAGTCTCTGCAAAAATGATTCGAGTCAACAAAGCCACAGAAGACACTTGTAAGGTCTGCATGATTTTTATGCAAGAGTTAAAATAAATGAGTATAATACAAAACACTATGAATACTGTAATATAGTCTGGAGATAGGAGCTTTTAACCCTTGGGGGTCTGAGCAGTTTTTGAATACGTTTGATTGTGCCTTTAAATATCCCATTACAAATGTTTTCCATACCTATGTTTGGTATCCTTTTTCAGCACATCTTGTCCTATATGATCTGATAATTATTTCTTACTTTAGCCTACTTTATTAACATAAAAAAATAAATAATAAAAAATCTAATCTGAATTGACAATATATGCTATTTATTACATTAAAAAACACAAATATCAATGAACAGCATGATCATGGGGAAAATCTGGATATATACATGTATAAGAATTAAAGCTGCTCTTGTTAATATCTTTGCATTACGAATGGATCAAATGACTAACAGTGTTTCTCTCCAGATCCTCACTTTTCTTTTGTGGTTTATTGACAAAGATCTTTTATTATTATTATTATTATTATTATTATTATTATTATTATTATTATTATTATTATTATTATTATTATTATTCAGTGTCAGAACTCAATAGCTCATTATGCACCAAAAGTGGAACAGAAATAAATATTTGACTAATATTTCACAGTAATCCAAACTTCACATACAGGTTTGTTTCCTGTTTGAACAGGTAACGTGTTTACTATGTGGTTTTATGTAACATGTTGGATGTTGTGGAGTTATTTAAAACAACTGATAAATGCTTTGTCTTTTTCATTCTAAGGCTTACTTCCTTCTCATTTGGGCTTCTCGACATATTTGAATAAGTTGCCTTTCTGTAGAAAATATTTTCTTTCTGTTTTTCATGGTTGCATAATCACAGCTAAAGTTAGAGACAAAAAAGATGCCCTCTACCCTCTGCCATCCTAAATTGTAGCTTTCAAAGTTGCTGACACTGTGTAAGGAGCCTGGATGTGGGTTTTAAAGTGTAAATAATTAATGACAAAGGTTAAACCACTGAAATCCCCCTTGAGTTGTCAGTTTTAGGTTGTTGCATAATATTGCCTAGTAGCAACCAATAATGAAATAATAGCCACCAACATAATACCTGCCAATAACCTAATATTATGGCTATTTTACATGAAATAAAGCCAATAGTGCAATAAAATGTTTGAGACATAATTAAAGAAAGGAATGAATATGACGACTATGCAATCCACTATTCCTATTTTTTCATCAGCAAAATGCACAAAAACTGCATAAAATACATTTTATTTCCAAGAAATGCAGTCCTATTTATGTATTAGTACATATTGGCTGCAGTTACTACATTTTCAAAGGCTTATTTTTAACGCTAATAATGGAATAATGTAGCTCAAAGGTGGCTAAAGTAGCACATGTTAGCTTCTTTCAAGCTAATGTGATCAGTACCTGATTTGTACTGAAAACCCAGTTTGTTCTTCTCATGTGTGCTATTCCCTTTCATTTGCATTTCTAAATAGTTTATCATATTTTCCAGGATTTACAGACAATGGCTGAAAAACTAATTCTACATTTCATAGCATATGTATAGTCAAGTGTTTTTTCCAAACAGCTCTTATCATTAGCAAAAAAGCTAACAGTAGCTAGTGTTAGCCAGTAAGCTAACTGAGGGGAAATTATAAAATAAGTTGAAGTTTTGTTTGTTTGTTTTTTTTAATAATAATACTGCTAATAACCACTGGGTGATGCTCCAAAAAGCCCTGGGTTTCACAGACTTACAATAACTTTCTCTCTAAAAGAAGTCAATATTTTTCCAGTATTTGCTTATTTTATCTGGACACTCTTAGCGTTTCAGCTCAAATAGAGGGTATGCACGTGACGTCACTGCTAGCGGAAGTCACCGTGGTTACGTCTGCTGAGTGGCAGAAAGAGGAAGATGAGTAGCGGCTTTGGCTTGAATACTGCGAAAACTTTAGAACAATCTAAAAAATGGGGAAGAGCTGTTGTGCCACTGATTGCACAAATAGGTTTAAAAAGCCCTTGGAGCTATTGTTTTAGCGGCGACCTAAAGCCAAAGACAGAAGAAGCAGATGGATCGCTGCAATTCGTAGAAATCACTGGAATCCAGACAACAAAACCTGGATTCGTGTCAGGTAACATTAATTTATGCTGTGTTCGTGCGTAAAGTCATACCTTCAATTACATGTTGTTTTGGCTAACGTTACTTCTTAGTAAAGCTCTTAATGTTAGCATCTGTCATTAGTTCTATATTTCATAAATGAAACGTTTTTGTCTTCAATTGTGTGATTATGAACTTTGTGCTCTACATAATTTGTGAACTAGCTTAAACTGAGGCTAACCTAGTTTTCCAAATAAATGGGTACTCTAGCACAAAGCTGCTGTAGCTGTGTTGTATCAAGTATTTGATGTTAACTCTACTTAAATCTCCACAGTACCAGTAGATCATCCACTCACTTGGGTCAATACTAAGGGTTCAACTCCAGTAAATCAGTAGTAAACTGTGAACACTACTGCTGGGCCTTTACCTTGGCAATCACCGCCAAGAAAATACGTCTGCACTGACATACAACCTCAAAAACAATAGTATGTTGAATTGAAAGCACTCACCAGCTGTAATCCTCTAATTAACGATGACGAGGATGTCAACAACTCTTTGGCTTTTGTATGCTTTCAGCCTTTGCATTGGGGGTTTTCCCGGCGTTGAAATCACGTTCATATAAATGTCAGGATACGTGCCACATATCAATGTTCGTAGACCACTTGTTGTTTGGTAGCTTGTATGGATCCATGTCCAGTCCAATTGTCTTTAATTTCATGTTATGTTCCACATTTTTCCTGGTCTCGCTGTGTTAACTGCAATACTCCGCCATGTTGAGCCGTTTTGTTTTTGCCACTCAGTCTGACTTAGAGGGGTGTGGCCCAGGGTGGAAGTGACGTATGTGCATTCCCTCTATACATCTGCTTGATATCTGCCTACAAAAATAGTATGGCCATTCTCTTTATTAGATTAAAGGTAGTTTTTCCTCATCTGTGGTTGTGGTTAGTAAATCACTCTAGCAAGAATGTGGACTGACTTTGTTGTGCAAATTCTTGATGAGGTTTACCATTTTACCAAATCAGGAAGCTAGCGTTTAGCATTAGCTCCCCCAAAACCCCTTGCACTCCTGCAACTCCACCCCTTTTGTCCAAATATGGTGACCTCTGGCAGAATAAAGCATATGGAGATGTGTTTATGTGTTGATATCCCCAAAAATCAACAGCTTTTTTCTCTAAAGCTTTGGTTTAGTCCTTTATCAGGCTAACCCAACAGCATTTAAATAATTATCCATAACACTTAAACGGAGCAACTGTAACACACAATAATTTTCACCCGGGATTAATGAAGTATTCTGATACAAGCACTTTTAATGCTTAGACATACAACTAATGCTGTAGAAAACATATGTACTATGTGCTGTTTCTATTTTTTTTTTTACCCTGAGGTTACCAGGTTTTGATTCCATTAAAAAGTAACTTCTCAGATCACCGAAGCCATTTATCAACTCATTATTAAACACTGTGTGGACGGAGCTCATTAAAAGAACCAGTATTTTCAACATGTGACTTCATAGTTCAAGGTCTTGATTGTTAGCAGCTGTCATACATGTAGGTGTGGTGGACAACAGTGGTGTTAAGTGATGAAACAGACATACATGGGACGGAGGAGGGTGGGGGTCGGATGTGTTTGGGGGGAGCTGATGGCAGGATGATGCGGGTCCACACAGATCCACTCACTTGGCCAACTTCATCTCGATCTGCTGGCGGATTTCCTGCCGCTCCTGGTCGCTGCGGACGGGGAAGATGTTGCGGTCCTCCAGCTCCTGCTTACTGGGCCGGTTCCGAAGCTTCACAGCCAGCAGTTCCTTCCTCATCCTGCGTGGGAGGGTCCCTGTTGTTGTTGTTGAGCACAAATTGAGGTCAATAACTACACAGTGTTTTGGAGCTGCCACACATATTTTTGCAGATAAACCCAATGAACTGATGCTAATCACCACACAGTGTGCTTTTGTGCTTTCCAAGAGCTGAAACACAACACCTTATGAGTTACATATACACACATCTCAGGGTGTGAAACTATATATTTAAGCTTAGATATGGATTTTACAACACACAGCATATGATTGTTGTTTTAAAGCCATTCATGTGAAGGTTTCCTGCATATTTGGGGTTTATTTTTCATGAAAATACCATACTCATCTGTACTGTGGCATTTTACTTTTTGTAATTCTACTGCAATATTCCATTATGTTGTAAATATGTATATAGTATACATACATACATACATACATACATATATATATATAGTCTGTATAGTTCTTATTACTATTATTATTTTTACCCCACCCCCTGAAGGGGAGGCAAAGGGTATTGTTTTTGGTTCAATTTGTCTGTTTCTTTGTTTCTTAACACTCTAGCAGCAAAACAATTGGTTGAAATCATACCAAATTGGGTTTATAGATAACCAGTGACTGAGAATAGATCTCATTACATATTGGGCACAGTAGGTCAAAGTTCACATTTTTTTTAAATGAATTTTTTAAATCTTTTTTTCCCATGTACTTATAATGGGCAAAATTTCACATGTCTGTAGCAGCAAAACTATCAGTTGAATTCACACCAAATTGGGTTTATAGATTGCCAGTGACCCAGAATAGATGTAGCTACATTTTGGGAAAACTAGGTCAAAGTTCAAATTTTTTAATGAATTTTTAATTTTTTTTTTTCCTCCCATTTACTTATAATGGGCCGAAATTTCACATGTCTGTAAAAACATCAGTTTTGTTTTAATTGACTTTAAACTTGGCACATATGTAGAGGCAGTTGATATGCTAACATCAGCATACACATAAACATGATGACAACAGCTGGATCGAAGCCAAAATAAGCTACAATACATGTGAGGGGCGGGGTTTGTTGTGACTGGCACCACTTGTTTTATATTGTTTTATGCATGTACACTTTTTCTTTTTCTTGCAGTTTATTTTGTTGCTGCTTTGACTGTTGAATTTCTGTCCTGTGGGATCACTGAAGTCTAATCTAGTCTAATGTAATGTAATGTAATCTAATGTAATTTACAGTGGTGGAAAAAACAATTGGACACCCCATGCATTTGTGATAAATTGCATTAAGAATCACTATTAAAGTGTACCTATACTGGTCATGCTTATGACATTAATTGTGCTTTGTGTTTTACTTATAAGTAACAGAGGCACAAATTCAGAAAAAAATTGCTATAAATGCTCCACACTGGACCTTTTTATTGGGGTTAGGGTGAATTTTAGGCCGGGGCAGAACCTATGGGAGCTGCCAGCTTGAAGTGATGTACCATCTTCTTTTCTGGGTGATTAGTGCAAGTAAACAAGCAGCAGTCAGTGAGCAGGACTGAGTTAAAGCATGTGTTCGTGCTTGTTTGTTGAGCCATAAGCTTTACATTCCGCCATTGTCCTGGGGACGCTTTGGAAATAGCAATAAAAATTCACAACAGGTACCCTTTAAGTCACTGAACTGTGCCAAGTATTGTTCCATTCTCCAAACCCACATGCTCATTCTGCACGTGCTCGGTTCAATCCAAGTCAAAACTGGATATTTCAGCAAAATAATGGAAGGCATCCAGGATACAACATGTTGAAACTATCAAGGATTTAACTTTGTCATTTTTTCTTTTTAACAAAAAACAAAAACAATTATTTGCATTTGTTTGTTTGTCTGATGCAGCCACACTTTTAGAAACACAAAAAATTATTTTCCCCAAATATTTCACAATAATATTTGAGATTGTACAAAATTTAAAGAGTGTCGGAAACCTTTCGTCCACTACTGTATTTTGATGCTCACTTCTTATATCAGCCTACACCTTCATAACCTTTTCAACAGCTGCTGCATACGTTTTTTCATATCATGACGCCCTGATGGTCATATGCTCCCACTACAAAAACACTTCTCTCCAGGTCTCCTTCTTCCCTCCTGCAAATACTACTGAGACATGATTTGTGACTAACATTAGCCACTGATATAAACCTCAGATTAGGCCTGTCGATGGCCTCAGTTAATTACAAACACACTCTTGACAGTTTACATCTCAGCAGTGCCACTAAGGCATTTTCATTTCCTAGACAGCTTAACTTGTATGCGTTCCCGACTGGTACTGTTCAGCACATTAGGCTTAAATGTGCCTATGCTTTCATGATATTAACTCCATCAGGAAACTGAGCAGCCTGCTGTTGGAGTTTTAATATTTCCAATATGTTCATGAGGCGTTGAAGGTAGTTTTAAGACATGAGTTGTTACCTCACGACCCCGAAGGGGAGGCAAGGGTTATGTTTTTTGGTTCGGTTTGTTTCGTTGTTGTTAACACTTTAGCAGCAAAACTATTGGTGAATTCATACCAAATTGGGTTTATCTATTGACAGTGACCCAGAATAGATGTGATTACATTTTGGGAAAAGTAGGTCAAATTTCAAATTCTTTATGAATTTTTAATTTTTTTTTTTCCCCATTTGCTTTTATTGGCCAAAATTTGTCTATGCTGTCTATGTCTATGTTGGCATCAGCTCGATCGATGCCAAAATAAGCTACAGTACGTGTGAGGGGCGGAGTTTGTTGTGCCTGGCACCACTTGTTTTATTTTTACTTTGGGGAATTAACTACTTCTACATGAGTTTTGTTGTTTGAGTTTTAGAGGTATTATGAGGAAAGCGTAGGATGACAGAATAGATGACATTCGATCTCTTGATGACAGTCTTCTGACAAACTCCTGGAACTTCTCGTGAGCTCCTTACATGAACTTTCAAATTAAAGTGGTTTGTACTTTTGATTACTGTCAGTCTTCGTCACGACACATCTACTTTTGTCAAATAACAGTGTAGTTCCACAGAGGACTGTGCCACTGTCTACTTCAGACAGAAATGTTCATCCATCAAAACCTCTTGTTTTTCTGAGTTTATAGGAACCAATAACTGTAATGCAGCACTCCTGACATCCTCTGGAAATAGTCTGTTACTCAGTCTCCTTTGTTCTAAATGGTTTTTTATTAGCAAAAACAGTACAAATTGAGCAGGAAAACAAAGATTAGTGTTTCCCATTAATGATCATGACTATAACACTACATTATTGTCTATTTTGCTCCATCATCGTCAACCAAAAAAGTTCACCAAATGTATCATGGCGAGATAGTCATACTCAACCATGTTGCTAATGAAGTACAATCATTTTGGAACAATATTAACATCAGGTTTTGCTGCTTCTGTTAATCTCAGCTACTTTCACTTCTATCTCCTCCACCCAAACATTTACTTCACTGCACTGAGTATCGGTCACGTCCATAAAAACTCTATGTTGTGACCCTTTTGTATATCATTTTACCCCAAAGCTGCAGACGTGTTAACACACACATGTGCACTGACCCACATGGACGGCCAAGAAGAATTAGGCCAACGCAGCAGATGTTGAACGGGCCGATGGAACTTAACCCAGCGTGTCTGCTGTCTGTCATCACTGTAAATCTCCCTGTCATGCTCTCACTGTAAACAAATATCATCAGAGATTACGCTGCTTTCTATCCGCTGACCGGCTGCCCACATTCTGGTGGCTTTGTCCACGCAGAGACACCACATATTGAAGTTAAATATCCCAGCGTGTGTCCTGTCAGCAGACCTTACCAGAGATCACAGACTCGTTCCAGCTGTCCTGGTCACTCAAGTACTCGTCTAGACGCCAGTTCTCCTTGTTCTCGTCCGACTCCTTCTTGTTGTCCGCCTTCTGCTCGCCGCCGCCGGGCTCCTTCTCAGTGCTGGATGTGCGGGACAGACGGCCGTCCAGCCTGCGTTTGGGAGACGACCGAGCCTCTTTTCCCTGGAAACTGAGATCACACGTCACAACAAAACAAGTCATTTAAAACTTCAGCAACAGAAACACAGCATGATCCACACTGGTGTACTTGTGTTTTGCATGTGTTCATTTTATATTTTATCTTCTTCCTCAAATTGTATTGAACACAGATTATTATAGTCTGCATGTTCAATTGCATGCAGGCCAAAAAATTTGAGAAAAGCTTGGATCTTTTACAGTGAAACAACACCTCAGTCACAAAGACACCACACCATTAGCCTCATCGCATAACTGCCTAAGACATACACTATACGGACAAAAGTATGTGGACATGTTGAATTCAGGTGTTTCTTTTCTAACAACTGCAAATGATTTGTATTGTGTATTATTAAAAAAAAAAAAGACAAAACTAAATTCTTGACAGCTTCAACATATCATGTCCTGGATGTGTTTCATTATTTTGCTGAAACTTCCAGTTTTGACCTGGATGAAATGAGCATGTGCAGACGAACATGTGTGTTTAATGGAACAATACTGGACACAGTTCAAAGACTTTAACAGTGAGCCTTAATGTAATATATCACAAATGCATGTGGTGAACAAAAACTTTTTTCCACCTCTCCCTCCTTTTCTATGTGTAATGAAGACAGAATATTAAAGTCTGTGTGTTCACTCACATTTTCTGAGGCCAAAAAAGGAGAGAAAAGCTTGGATCTCATTTCTGTCTCGTTTTCAATAGCAATACAACACCTCAGTTGCAAAGACACCAAATCCTCCATTTGATACTTCAACTAACAAGTATTATTGAACTAGTTTCATCAATTCCTGGATTAAATGAACTATAAAATATAAGGAAAGACAAAGAAATACAAATAGGAGATAATATTTATATCTATGTTTAGTCCAAACCCTAAAATAATCCAATTTACAACAATACAACACCATATACAGGGTTCCTACAGGTCTCTACAAGTTAGATTTAAGACTTTTTAAGACCTTTTTAAGACTACTTAGAACAGAATTTGATGCCCATTTCACAGCCTACTTCATGGTCATTCTGGCAAAAATTTGTGACTCCTAAAATTTATTTAAAAGAGTCATTTCTCACCAGGAGCTGCAAAGTTAGCAATAATTGATTCCGAATTTCAGTATAAATTGTCGGGTTGGAACAGGTGGAACTAAGTAGACTAACATTACTTTCTTTGCAGTTTGGACATTTCCCAACACAATACAGCCAACAAGTTTATGGCAACATAACTTAAGAGCTACCATATCAAATTTAATAACTTTCAAAGACTTTTTTTAAGGTATTAAATGCAGATTTGTAAATTCAAGACTTTTATGACTTTTTAAGACCCCTCGGGAGGCCTGTATATAAAAGAGTAAATTCTTACAATGAACCAAGAATAATCAAATGTTTTATACTGTAGTGCTGAAACATGATTAAAATATTCAAATAAAAACATATTTTCTGTACACTGACCAATCAGTTAATCAGTAAAAAGTTACAGCTCTAATCAGAGCCATTCACCACCATCAGTGTCAGAACAACAACCGCAGCAGTTCCCTGAATAGGTTTATTTTTACTTTATGCTGCTACTTTTAACAAAAATGATTTTAAGAAAGTCACAGATATTTCCTCCTGGAGCCATTTTTCTTTTTTCAATAATGAATTAATGACCTATTTAACTTTATGGTATTTTACTTTACTTTACTTTACTGGAATTTCCCCATTGTTGCTTCTGGAATTTCCCCATTGTGGGACAAATAAAGGATTTCTTATTTATTTTGAGCTGTATGCCAGTTGAATTTTCCTGATGGGATTAATAAAACTAATTTCATGTCTTCATCACCTTTTCTTTTTTTTTTTTTAAGTAATATTACAAGATATAGAACTGCCCCGTTTCTTTTAAACCATTCCAGTCTGTGAGGGTTGAGTGATTGGGTTTAACTTCATTGAAAAGTGCCAAATGATGTGCAATTAAGAATGGAAATGTGAAATATCTGTTCTGATTTCCATTCAGTTGTTTTCATACAGTTAATTAGAAATGATCTGATTAATTACTCAAAGTGATCACAATTAGCTCAGATAATCAAGCAAATATGTAATAATTGTTCTAGGCTTTGTGATAGTGTTTACTACACTTTGGCTGTTCCAAATCTGCAGGTTAATTTTCTTTAATAAATTTAGAATATTATGAAGCCAGCTAGAGATAGGAATTACACACATACAACAACCAAATTTAGAGCTAAAATGGTCCAGAAAGCTCTTTTTCCTCAAAGGAATCATGTTAATCTCACACACAATATAACAGAATAATTGGTGAATGATACCCATTGAATCACTGCAAAAGTCTACAAAATAAAAACAAATAAAATACATACTGTATATTATTATGTTGTATTATACACATGGTATTCTGACCAAAGATGTACAATTTCACTGTCAACCATTTAGCAGCAGTGAAGCTAATTAGCTTTAGCTTTGGTCACATGTGTCAGTATCAGTTCCCCAGATGTCAGTCTGAGTTTCAACAGAATGGTCTTATTTGTGATGGGAGATCAGTGAGATGTTTTAGTTAGTTTGATTATTTTAACTTTGGTTTCAATGACAGGCAGGAGAACAAGGAGACAAATATATTTGGACAATAGAGCTATTGGAAATGAACCTTGCCTCAAACTGTCACTTGTCTCATAAAACCATCATGTGGTCCAGGGGCATCAAAGTCATTTTAGTTCAGGTTCCACATTCAGTCCAATATTATCTCAAACAGACTGGACCAGTAAAATAGTACAATTACATTATGAAACTGTTTACATCTGCAAAGTTTCCTTAAAAATATTAATAATATGAGCAACCTTAAATGTCCTAAGAAAATTAGCCCATTTTTAACAATACTCTGTCTCAGTTTATCATTTACACATGTACATTATAACTTACAGATCACAGTGGATCTACAAATACACAAAACATTTAATAACAGACAGAATATTGGTATAATTATCTTGACTTTTCTTAAGACATTTCATGTTCATTTTTTTCAGGTTATTCACATTTTTTGTAAAAGGATAGTTTGTAAATGCAAACATTTTGATGTAGTTTTACTTTTTACACTAAAACAAAGAGAGAAAATTGGAGTTGTTAACTAAAATTGTGAACTAAAATGACTGCTAATATCTTCATTGTAATTTTGGCACTTTGCAAATTCATCCCATGGGCTGGATTGGAACCTTTGTCATGCCAGATTGGGCCCACAGGCCACATGTTTGACACCCCTGTTCTATGGTGTAACAGCACCTGGAGATTTACAGTAATTACCACAAACCATCACTGACCTCTGACCTTTGACATACTCCAGTATTCTACATAAACATGTCTCTTCTTCTTCATATGGTCCATGTTTATTATTAAACTCTTGTGAGGTTTTACCAGAATAATCTAACTATCATGTGTCCATAAAAGTAAAGCTGTGTTGTGTGCAGATGTGGATGCCTGATGTTTAGCTCTGGACAAATATTCTATTATACACACACATGATTATAACTGATAGAACCTATGGAACAGAGGTGGTCTGGGTACAGCGTCAGTGACCTCTGACCTGTCCTGACGGTGTTTGGTGGCCAGTGCACGGTGCAGTTCCTCGATGATGCAGCTGGGAGGGAGCTGGGGGTGCAACGCCCCAAGGTGGGGGGACCCGGTGGGCGTGGAGATCCGGCCTCTCAGCAGCGATCCATGAGGGTCTTTGGGTAGAGTGAAATTTCTGGGTAATGTGGCTGGAGATTTCTTTACTGGGACCAGAGGAGCACCTGGGAGATGAAAGCAGCTGGATCAGACTCAAACCAGTCAAACCAGTGTGTGTTACCGTACAGATGCTGTCCCTGCGGACTGACCGTCCAAGCTGCCCAGTCTGGTCAGCAGTTTGACGGGCAGGTTGGGGGGAGGAGGGGTACTGGCTCGTCTCTGAGGCTTGGCCACCGTCGCCTCCTGATTCCCCTCCGCTGACTCTGCCTTCCCCGCCGACGGCTCGTCGATGAGGTCACTCATCGATGTGCGGTCATCTTCTCCATCTTCACTCTGAGTGGGATCTCCCCCGGCCTTGGAATCCACCTCGGTCACATCTTGGACTGAAGGGCAGAATCAGCAGAGACGGTTAGAAAGTATATGTCTCCCCCTGGTGGACAAACTGTGTATTACAAAGAACATCTGTGGGTGAACTATAAAAACGCCAGCTTCCACAGACTGACAATGGCATACAATGATGCTCTAAGTCTTTTATTGAAAAAGCCCAGATGGACCAGTGCCAGTGAATTGTTTATGTCTAATCATGTAAATTCATTGCATGCTGTGCTGAGAAATCTGATGTTTAAATTTATGTGTTGCCTGAATCACTCAGGAAATACTGTAATTTTATTGCTGACAGATCTTGCATATACTGCTGTATGTTACACATCTCAGTTATGGAAGCACTGGTATGACTGCCTCTTGAAAGTATAGAGGGTTTTTTTTAATGTTTTTATTGTGTTTGTATTTATCTGTTTGCTTTTTAATGTGGACCATGAGTCTGTAATAAAGCCTATCTATCTATCTATCTATCTATCTATCTATCTATCTATCTATCTATCTATCTATCTATCTATCTATCTATCTATCTATCTATCTATCTATCTATCTATCTATCTATCTATCTATCTATCTATCTATCTATCTATCTATCTATCTATCTATCTATCTATCTATCTATCTATCTATCTATCTATCTATCTATCTATCTATTACACCCAGGTTCTTCAATGCACTTTCCTGAAAACCTGGGGTTCCATTTATTTATGGATGGCTTTGGTGCTGTATTTGGTGCTGTAATTATTTGCCATTATTTAGACCAGAGGTGTCAAAGTCTTTTTAGTTCAGGGGCCACATTCATCCAAATTCATCCTAACACAGACCAGTAAAACCATACCATAATAACCTATAAATAATGACAACTCCAAATATGTTTTTTTGCATTAGTGCAAAAATGTAAACATTTTCATAATGGAATTTTACTTTTTTCACATCAAACCAAGGAGAAAATTTGAAGTTGTTTTTTATTTTTATGATGGTATTATTTAAGAGTGTCATCCCAGGGTGTATCAGCCCAATGTGATCTCAAGTGGGCCAGACCAGTAAAATAAAATAGAATGAAAATAGAATGATAACCTATAAATAATGTCAACTACAAACTTTTCCCTATGTTTTAGAGTGAAAGAAGTAAAATTGCATTATGAAAATATTTTCAATTACAAACAATTCTTTCAAAAAATGTGAATTACAGGATCCATGAAAAAAATGAAATTTATGAAGAAAAATAAGTGGATTTTTAACAATATTCTGTATCCGTTTGCCATTTCCACATGTACATCACAACTTACAGATCACGGTGAATCTACAAATACACAAAACATGTAGTCACAGGCAAAATATTGTTAAAATTGCACTTCTTTTAATCCATTTCAGGTTATTCATATTTCAAATCATATTGGGGAGGATGTGGCCCCTGAACTAAAATGACTTTGACGTCCCTGGTCTAAACTGATGCTGCTTTAACATAGGTTGTGTTGTGGTTTGGTTAACACTGTACCAACCTGTGGAAGCTTCCAGATCGCTGCCCAGATCTTCGTTGGTGCTAGCCAGGGGGGCCACGGGCTCCTCATCTCTGTCCTCAGCATCTGAATGAGTTGGGGTGTCCGGATCGTCAGCGGTCCCCCCACAAGCCAGGTCCGACTCTGCAAACAGCGTCAAACAGGACAGGAGTGAGTGTGTCTGCAGGAAACAGGGCCTCATGTGGCTGAAGCTGAAACAGGCCTGGAGTCATGAGGGGGGTCACCTGTCTCCGCTTCCCCAGGGGTCCTCCTCACAGGGTCGTCTTTCCTCTGGCGGACAGCTGCCTTCTTCTCCACCGCTACAGCAAACACACACAAACAGTTACAAAGCCGCTTCAGTGGTTCCCTGTATTACTTATTACTTATATATCATTGTTAAGACTAGTATTCCCGTTATCACTTCATTATAACTTTTATCCTGTGATATAGAGACACGCACACATATTATAATATAATAGTTATATATTATTATTATTATTATAATTATTACTACTACTACTTTATTATTGCCACTCTGGTATTTCTTATTTCTACTAGTGTTTTCCATTGTGCAATTGCCAGTTTTCTTCAATACTGTACTATTTTTATAGTTATTGTTATGTTCTTTCAATATTTTCAATATTTTCAATATATGTACATTTGTTGTGCTGCTACTGGAACCTCAATTCACCGAGGGTTCTGCCCAAAGTTTCTATAAAATTCTATCTAATCTAATCTAATATGAAAACATGTGAGTGACTGAGTCTATTCACCAGCTATTGGCGTGAATGTAAACAGGCTCAGTGACAATAAAGATCTATTCTATTCGATTCAATTCTGTTCAATTCTATTGTATTCTATTGTATTCTATTGTATTTTATTTTATTCTATTCTATTGTTCTATGAAATCAAATCAAATTTTATTTATATAGCGCCAAATCATAACAAAAGTTATCTCATGACGCTTTACATATCGAGTTGGTCGAAACCAGACCTCTATTCTATTCTATTCTATTCTATTCTATTCTATTCTATTCTATTCTATTCTGATGACACCTCAGATGATCTCACTCACTTGCAGAGGGCTTTAGCTTCTCGTTTTTCTTTTTCCTCCACTTCCAGGGTTTGAAGATGCGTCCCAGACTGGCCAGTTTACTGTTGCGGCGGACGGGAGGCGTACGAACACCTGAGACCAGACAACCTGAGTGCAGTGCCCTCTGCTGGTCCATCACATCTGCAACACAAAAAAGGCTTCCTTTAACTTAAGCTACTCTACGTTAACACAAAGCCAGTATCTGGCTAAATGGAGACTTTTCTCTGCGTTTGTGCTTATCGTTCACATGACAACGATGGACACACACACGGAAAATGATGGTTTCTAAAAACTCCGGCCAAAGTGGAGATTTCAGCAATTCTCCATTTTTGTGTGTGTGTGTGTATACAGGGGGAAACGAAGGAAATATTCTCCCACTTCACATGTGATGATACAGTATAGAGGAAGAGGATGGAGCTGATAAGTGAAGTTACACGTATTAAATAAACAAATGAGTAAATATGGAAGTTTGGTGCTAGTGAATATTAGCATCTTAGCTAATTAATGCCCACTGCATCTGCTAAACAGGATCTTTGTGCATTTACTTGATATAGAATAAGGCTTTTATGAGGTGTTTCCACATCTTCATACTTCATATTTTGTTTATCAGTCCTTTATCTGTTCTATCCAGTTCAGTGGAAGGTAAATGAAGTAATAATTTACATCTGTGCACAGCTGCCTTCATTAACTTAAAAACATGAGTGAAAAACAGACCACAGCTGTTATCGACTACAGAACTCACAGGGTTCGACTCAACAGAGTTCAAAGCCTTTTTCATCCGCTCCGGCACATCAGAAAAGCAGTTTGTGATGGTAAAACATAGTCACCGGCTAATCCATTTGCATTGCAATGTACTGGTTGCACGTCTCAGATTTGTTTGGACCCGGAACTAGGAAAACTACATCTCCATAGGTTCATAGCGAAAGTAACGTTTAGTTGTGATTCTTTTCAGGATTCTGATTGGTTAATGGTGCTCAATCATCTACAGGCCTGGCATATACGGGGCCATGTGTAAACGCAGATTTTTCTGACAACGGTCTCATCTGCACAAGGTATTTTTTGAAAACAGAGAGGGGGAAATATTCGCTTTCTAAAATACCCAGCAACAGAACCTCTAGTTCCTGCGCAAGAATTTGGAAAAAACACACCACAAACTGCTCAAACATGGTTAAAATTAAGCTGTAACTGGAGAAAAAGTTAAAGGAGCTCAGTGTTATGGTTGAACTTATGCATATACAAGCACGGACCACCAGACTCTGAAACAGCTTTTATCCAGAGACAGAGTGATGAACTCCTGCTGAACTTGAGCCCGAAATGCACTTTAAATTGGCACTTTACTGCTGTGCACTTCATAAATAAAACTTTTTAGTTATTTATAGGTAATTTTTAGGGGGGGTGTTATTGTTATTGTTATTTTATATCAGTATTTTATTATTTTATAATTTTATCAGTAATTTATATTATTTACTAAATGCTGCTGGCAGTCGGGGACTTGAGTACAATATTTCGTTTCTGTGTATTTTTTATATGCTGGAATGACAAATAAACTTGAATCTGAATCTAAACAGCATGTATTAGACCACAGGTGTTAAAGATATGGCCCGTGGGGCACAACCAGCCCGCCAAAGAATCCAATCCAGCCTGTGAGATGAATATGTGAAACGCAAAAATTACACTGAAGATATAAACAATAAGTGGTGTCAAAATTACTTTAGTTCAGGTTCCATATATAGAACAATCTGATCTAAAGTGGATCAGCCCCGTAAAATAATAACAGAATAACCTATAAATAATTTTCTTTAAGTTTTGTTTTAGTGTTAACAAAATAAAAGTAAATTTGCATGACGTATACATTTACAAACTATCCTTTAACAAAAAATGTGAATAACCTGAACAAATATGAACATGAAATGTCTTAAGAAAAGTAAATACAATTTTAACATACTTTTGTTAATGTTTCTCAAGTTTTTGTTCATTTATGTGCATGTTTTGTTCTAGTTATCACTTAATCTGATCATAGTTGTTGGCTTTTTGGTATTTCTGTTTATTTCTGTTCATTTTGTTCATGTTTGTTCTTGTTATTCTTTATTTTGTTATATTTGTTGTTTTTTTTGTAATGTTTTTCTGTTAATTGTGATCATGTTTTTTAAATTTCTCAGAATTACCAAATGTTTTGTGTATTTGTAGATCCACTGTGATCTGTAAGATGTAATGTACATGTGTAAATACTAAACTGAGGAATAATACTGTTAAAATTGCACTTCTTTTTCTGGTTGTTCATGTTATTCACATTTTCTTAAAGGATAGGTTGTAGATTTCATAATGTAATTTCACTTCTTTCACTCTAAAACACAGAGAAAAGTTTAGAGTTGACATTATAGGTTATTATTCTATTAGTTCAGGTTCCTCATTCAGAACAATGTGATGTCAAGTAAAAATAACAGCATAATAACCAATAAAAAAAATTAAGTGCAATTTTAACAATGTTCTGTCTGTTACTAAATGTTTTGTGTATTTGTAGATCTGATCTGTAATGTATATATAAATGATAAGTTGAGGGATAATACTGGTAAAACTGCACTTATTTTTCTTAAGCAATTTCAGTTTTTTCAGGTTATTCACATCTTTTTTGTTTGGATAATTTATATATGTACGTATTTTCAGACTTTAATGTTATTTTTTTGCACTAAAATGAGAAAAATTTGTAACTGTCATTAATCACAGGTTATTATGTTATTATTTTACTGATCTGACCTATTTGGGATCACTTTGGGCTTATTGTGGAACCTGAACTAAAATAAGTTTGACACTCATGGTTTAAAGGGTTTCTGGTAAATAGACAATATCCATCAGGATCAGATGAACATTAGTGACATCACAACAGTGTTGTAAGGAGTGAGGGACTCTCAGAAATTGATGAACACTGCTGACACCCCATCATGTGAGGGAGGAAAATGTGGGTCACAGGCTGTAAACGTTGCACTGATTCCAGTTGAATCTAGAGGAGAACCGAGCAGTGGAAGGAGGAAAAGACAGAGAATTGCATTGTTTGTGTGTGACTCACATGGTTTCGGGGCAGACGGACCTTCATGGACAATGGGACGCTTTTAAAAGACGACTTGAAAGACACTGAAATAAATAAAATCAGCTCCAGTACAGATGCCTTCCCTGAGGTCGGTGCAGACATCTGCATTCACCCTGGACTTTACACTATTTTAAGCTCATGTTGTTGAAGTGTCCGGGAATCTACTGCGTAATTTGACATCACACAGCAGCTAAGAGCCAAACAAAACGCCCGCTGTGACTCCATCCAAGTCTGATGGGGTTTTAAAACCCTGTTTGTCATTATTTTTAGGTACAGTTAAGAATACACTCCACTGTCCCATGACCCATTTTCTATGTTTTCTGAACAGGGTTTTCTTTAATACAACTAAAATATGTTGTGGATCATTTAGTCCAGGGGGGTCAAACTGTCACATACAGGCCAACATGATCCACTAAAATAACGGGTATATGAGCCCATTTACAGTGATGGAATGTAACGAACTAAAAGTACTTTGTTACTGTACTTAAGTACATTTTTTATGTATCTGTACTTTACTTAGGTAAATTTATGGAGGGGTACTTTTTACTTTTACTTCACTACAGTTTAGAGCCGGTATCTGTACTTTTTGCTCCACTATTTTATGAATTGTGTTTGTGTTACACGCTACTTTTGTTTCCTTCTTCTTTTTGTAAATTGATTGTTTTACCATGTGAACAAAGCTCTGTGCAACTATACGCATCACCATAATCCAGCTGTAGAGGTACAGCTGGATGGATCTTCTCTCAGAAGAGTGCAACTCAATTAAAAAAAAACTTTGAAAATCAACTCCTTTTGAAGATGAATCATAAATATTGGTAATACTCAGATGTAGAAATGTCTTGCCTGTTGGGTTGATTAGATTCTGTTTATTGTGGGTCCTCTTTACAGTTTGAGACCAGAGCTTATTATGCTTCTGTTTATAGTCTCAGCACTAAATAAGTAGAGCAGTCAGTTATAATGCTGGTGCTTTCTTTGTATATTTACCAAACATCCAATTCCATCACTTTTAATCAATATTTATTTTATTAAGTATAATGGTTTAATCTGGATCAAATACTTTAACTCTTTAAGTACTCTCAAATCAGTACTTTTGTACTTTTACTTAAGTAGGTTTTTCTGTGGATACTTTTACTTTAGCAAATTTTTTGCCCCTGTATCTGTACTTTTACTTAAGAAAAAAAAAAAAGGGAGTACTTCATCTACCACTGCCCATTCATAATAATCTATTTTTTTCTCTTTGTGTTAGCGGGAAAAAAGTACAATTACTTGATGAAAATTAATGAATGAAAACAACCGTGTACAATCTGAAAATTTCAACAGCAATATGTCTCAGGCATATTGTAACAATATTTATAACTATATTATAACTATATTATAACTCTGTTCCTGTTCCAAAGCTCACACACATCATAGTTACTATAGAATCTAAGTTTTCATCAGTTTTTATTCTTATTTAGTTTTCTAATTTGTTTTTTTGGTTTGGGATCAGTTCTAGTTTTGAGTCCATAAGTAGCTGTATTTCTATTCTGAAGAACCAATTAGTTTTAGTTTAATTCTAATTAGTTTACAAAATCTAACCACTCATTCTTGTTCACTGTTAAAAACCAACTGAGTTCATGCTCTATTTAGTCTAATTTCAGTTTATATTGATTTTTATTGTATATATTTTATTTTTATTTGTCAGCAGTTGTTTTACTTGTATATCAGTAGATTTTTTTCGCTATAATGACACAGACCTGTCTAACTTACAACAGGTCGTTTAGATCACTCTCACTCAGGGTGAATTAGAACATCCTGCTGCTTCATTTCCTAGCTGTTTTCCCAGATGAAACACCTCATAACCACTTATTTAAATCATACACTTGGATGTCCAGCTTATTTTAGTGACTCAACTCCATCTATACAGAAAAGAAATTGTTGCTGCTTTGAAATTCCACATGAATACACCTAAAGCTCAGATGTCCTATTTTTCCACCTGCACTTGAACGCAGCATGCATTTGTAGATCTGTGGAGCTGAGACCTGAACCAGAGTGGAGATGCAGTATAACATAATAACATAACAAAAATAACATCACAGATATTTACAGATATTTAGAGTGAAAATGATCAGATGTGTAAAGTTACATACGCAAAATATTAATATTTACAGACGTTGATATTTTTATATTTGTGCTCTTATTTTTTGGTATTCGTGGGAACACCCAGTATTATGCACATACAATTTTATATATTTGTAAACCTTATTTTTCATTTTTATTTATCATGTAACACACATTTGTGACCTTTCTGGGAAGAGCTGGGTGATATGGATAAAATATTACATCTGGATATTGTTATAGACAATTTTTTAAGCAATTTTTCTGACTAAATGCATTGAAAACAAAGCACGACTCAAGTATTTCATTAAAACGGTCATATACGACTAAAGAAACACATCCACAGTTAATATATTAAAAGAAGCAAAGAGGCTTTGATTTAGAATATATGTTGAGCAACAAAGATAATCTTCATTTTACCATGTAGTAATTTTTAAAAACAATTTTCCGAAAGCAAAAACCTTGATAAGTTGAATTAATATAGATAATTCATATAGATTGTGATAAATTATATTAATAAACATAATGCCCAGACCCGATCTCAATATTAATTGAAGTGCAAGCATAATGTCAGTCTGTGCAATTATATCATCATAGAAGATTACAGAATTAATGTTCAATGAGTGTCTGGTGCTTATTTTTTATATTAGTTCAAGTCTGTATGTTTGAGTTGAAAAATCAGAGACAAATCAGACTCTGTATTTTCTTTCATAACCGAAGAAACACATGCAATATGTGCATGTGTAAATATGCACATATATGCATATATGTGTAATATTTACATTTGAATCTAAATGTATATAAATAACAGATTATTTTTTTCTTTTTTTTCTTTATACTTTATGTTTCACAAGTGTATATTTCCTGTTTTCTGCACTTAATTTTTATATTTGCTGATGTCAACTGCAAAATTTCCCCATCGTGGGATCAATAAAGTCTTACCTTAAGTTTGTATCTTATCACATCTTAAGTTTGTAACTTATCTTACCTTATCTTAAGTTTGTATCTTATCTTAAGTGTGTATCTTATCTTAAGTTTGTATCTTATCTTATCTTATCTTATCTCAAGTTTGTGTCCTATCTTATCTTAAGTTTGTATCTTATCTTATTTTACCTTATCTTAAGATTGTATCTTATCTTATCTAAAGTTTGTGTCCTATCTTATCTTAAGTTTGTATCTTATCTTATTTTACCTTATCTTAAGTTTGAGTCTTATCTTAAGATTGTATCTTATCCTATCTTACCTTATCTATCTTATCTTATCTCAAGTTTGTATCCTATCTTATCTTAAGTTTGTATCTTATCTTATTTTACCTTATCTTATCTTAAGTTTGTATCCTATCTTATTTTAAGCTTGGATCTTATCTTACCTTATCTTATCTATCTTATCTCAAGTTTGTATCCTATCTTATCTTAAGTTTGTATCTTATCTTATTTTACCTTATCTTAAGTTTGTATCTTATCTTATCTATCTTATCTCAAGTTTGTATCCCATCTTATCTTGAGTTTGTATCTTATCTTATTTTACCTTATCTTATCTTAAGTTTGTATCTTATCTTAAGTTTGCATCTTATCTTATCTTATCTATCTTATCTTATCTCAAGTTTGTATCCCATCTTATTTTAAGTTTGTATCTTATCTTATTTTACTTTATCTTATCTCAGGTTTGTATCTATCTCATCTTAAGTTTGTATCGTATCTTATTTTACCTTATCTTATCTTATCTTATCTCAAGTTTGTATCTGATCTCATCTTATCTGACCAAATTGTGTACCACTATATCGTAGAAAGAGCAAAATCCTCTAATCTATAAAATACATACATGAACTTCTATAGATTTAGGATTCAAGCGTCAAAAACGTATATTTGTGATGCTGTATAATCCTGATTTGTTTCGCAGTTGAGCTTGAAAATGGACTTTAATTGATCTCGTCAACATGCAGGAGCTTTGATGTCTGTTCACAGAAGAGACTGATGATCAATAGCTGTTGGTTTGAGCCTGTTCTCGGACTTCTTAAAACACTCTCATGTCTGCAGGCGAGGCAGTAGAGGAGGATCACAGTGACCAAGAGCAGCAGAGAGGATGAGAGAGAAGGAGCGAGAGGTTCCTTAGAGAAACGACAGAAATAGCCCCGCCCACACGGTCTGACTCCGACATCTCCGGCTGATCCGGCCTGTGCACCCGACGCTTTCATTTTCTGTCAGCGACGCCGAAATCTACATCTGCTCGATTATCCCATAAGAAATGAATTACATACACTTGGCAAAGCCCCCACTCATGTGATGATGATGAGGCAAAAACAAGGGCATTGTGGGATATTCCACAGGTAAACACAGATGGGGTTTCTATCAGCGATTAAACAGCATCTACACGTGGAGATCGGCCAAGTTTCGCTACAAAAGTGCAACAAATTCACAAAGTGCTATCGTAACAAGGTCAACAATCATACATCTGCTCCAGTTTTGCAAAAGCATGCAGTTAGAAATAGGGTTAGATCATTTTCTTAAAAATACTCAAACACCTAAACAGAACCCAGCACCAAAACAATCTGCTGGTATTAATGGTTTAATAACTTCTAAACCACTAATCCTATCAATACATGCAAATTATTGGTGTAAAATGCAGTTTGTCATCTTTTCATGGTCATCACATATGACTCATTTGGATGTTCAGAGGCTCCGTAGTTACCGTGGAAACACTGTCATCTTCTACAACATTGATTCACCAGTAAAACCCATGGAGTTGGATCAGTGACAGTGGATGGACACACTGGGTTTATGTTCAGTTAATGCAGTGGTTCCCAACCTTTTTTGGCTCATGACCCCATTTTAACACCACAAATTTCTGGCGACCCCAGACATTCAAAACTGAGACTTTTTTTTTTTTTTTGCTGAAATTAATTTGTTTTTGATCATGTAATAGTTTGCTACACTATGTTGCAAATACATGTTAAATTTAGATGACATTTAGTCTATATAATGTAAATGTATATTATTATGGATGGAGGCAGAAAAGCCCGGCATAGATTACTGCACAAAGGGAGGATTTTATGTACAGTCAGTCCAGCTTGTATTTACAAGGCTGACACTTAATACTGAAAAAACAAGAACTTTAACTATGAATTATGAAAGAGCTGCAGCATCTGAAACCGACCACCATGAACATTTAACAGATAAACAGAACCACAGTGCTTCAGCTTCACCTTCACAGTTTGTCATGTCTTTTATGTTTTGGGATTGTCTCTCAACTCACTATATTTTTTTATTAATAATTTTCTTTTAATCAATTACTAGAAATTTCAGACGACCCCACGTGGGATTCTGACCCCAAGGTTGAAAAACACTGAGTTAACGATAGATTTTGTTGAAAAAGTCACTTTTTCTTCAGTTTTGATAATAACCTTTTAATTTATTCGGAGCTTTTCTGAACATCTACATGATCAGTGAATTAAATATAGGAAAAAAAATATGATTTACACAAAAAAAGGAAATACAGTGAGTAATATTATAATAAATTGTGATAAATCACTTAAGAAAGGTTAAATACAGAGAGAACTTTAGGAACTGCAGTTTTCTCTGGTTTTATGTAATATCCTCTGAATTTACTCTAAGCTTCAATGAACATCTACATGATAAGTAAATTAAATATAGGAAAATATCTGATTTACACTGAAAAATGCACAAAGCAGAGGATGATATTATAATACATGGTGATAAATCACTCAGAAAAAGTTAAAGGTTTGATCAGTGACAGTTCAGTTATGTTCAGTTAATGATAGTTTAACTGAAAAAGTCACGTTTTCTTCAGTTTTCTCTGTTTCTGATATAATAACCCTTAACTTTAATCTGAGCTTTTATGAACATCTACATGATCAGTGAATTCAATATGGGAAAACACCTGATTTCCACTGAACAAAATAGAAAATACAGAGGATGCTTTTATAATAAATGATGATAAATCACTTAAGGAAGGTTAAATAGAGAAATAAACTCATTTGGGAACTGACACAAAAGTAGCTCTGGGTCTTTATGGGTTAAAACAGGTTTCGATGACTCCAACAGTCAACTAATTTCATCTGAAGCCACAGTCATCAGCTCAACTTTTCCTCCGTTCTGTATTTGTCATCACCTCAGCAGTTACTCCACATCCGCATGTTTACTCAGTCTAATGGAGATGAGAGAGACGTTGCAGCTGTTCCACGCATCTACAGAGGCTGAACTGACCTGGAACGGATGCACGAGATGTGACAGAGCACAGACTCAGCTTCCAGTGCCAGACCCAACGCAATGCAACGTTTTCATCTCGGGATAAGTGACGTATCACGACCACGAGAAGCAGGTCATTTACCTAAGTCATGTCTGCCTGCCTGCCTGCATGCCTGCCTTGGATGTGGATGTGAGGAATTCAGGTCAAGCGTGCAGTAAATGTAGCAGCAACACCCAGGGTCAGGCTGCTGTTGCCATGGTTACTACGCTGGATGCTGCAGAAAAGGCCCTCGGAGGCAGAAAATCACCACGGCATAAGGAATAGGGAGTTGCTGGGTGGATGGGAAGGCTGTTGCCACACAGAGAGACGGAGCGCTGCAGCCAATTACGAAGCGGCGCGTAATGATGCATAATGTAAGTCAGTCAGCCGCTGTATTTTTAATCTGCAAGTTACGCTGAAATATTTATTAAAGTTGCACAGAGTGGGTTTGAGCGAGCAGTGATGAAGGATGGAGCTATCCTGCAAACTGCAAATGCAATTAAAAAAAAAGAAAAAGATATTCAATGCATGCAACAAGAAGATTAGTACTGGATCTGCTGAGGATGCAAAATAAAGCACCTGGAAACACCATGGAAACATCCTCCTTACTCACATGACCTACTAGAGGTGGGTGATGGAAGTACTCAATGCTTTATGAAAAAAGTATAATTAACCCATAAAGACCCAAACATCCAATAGCAACCAAAAGCATCCACTCATGTAAACTGTTACATGTACCTGTTAATCCACTAATCCCATCAATACATATGAATAATTGGTGTAAAATACAGTTTATCATCTTTTCATGGTCATCAGATATGACCCATTTGGATGTTCAGAGGCTCCGTAGTTACCGTGGAAACACCATCACCTTCTATAACACTGATTCACCAGTAAAACCCATGGAGTTGGATCAATGACGGTAGATGGACACACTTCAATTATTGAGATATTTGCTGAAAAAGTCACTTTTTCTTCAGTTTTCTCTGTTTTGAATTTACTCTGAGTTTTCATGAACATCTAAATTAAGTATAGGATTTAATTTTAATATAGGAAAATACATAATTTACAGTGAAAATTGCAAAATAAAGAGGATAATATAACAAATGATGATAAATCACTTGAGAAAGGTTAAATAGAGAGAAAAACGCACAGAACTGACACAAAATGAGTGCTGGGTCTTTATGGGTTAAATGGTTTCATTATATGAAAAGGTTTAAGTGAAATCACAGCTCAAGTACAGGTACAATTATACTGAATATAGAAAAGTTTTCATTGTTAAACGGAAAAGGTTAGTCCATGCTTTATGGATAAAGTATAATTAAATATTTGCATTAAATGAAAAGGTTTAGATCACAGTTCAGATACAGGTAATATTAAAATAATATTAGAGGGAATTTAGAAAAGTTAAAAAAGCAGTATTAAGTACCATCTGGTCATAAGTGACACAATACCCACATTCACAAAACATGAACACTTGTAAGAGAAGATGCACAGGATGTTTCAGCGTCAGTCTGTATCAACACCAACTCTTTTCCAGTTGACACTTACATATGGGATGATCCACAGCTGTCCGCCCCTCCACAACACAAACACACACTCTACAAACAGGCGGATTTACACCCGCTCTGCGCGGACTCCAGGTCGGTTACGGTCCGAAATAATGCCGGAGAAAACGGTCGAAGTGAACGGCAGGAAAAGTGAGAGCATCTGCCGCTCTGCGCTGGTGTTTGTGATCGACGCGTAGACCCGCCCCTTCGACCGGGAGGAGGAGGCGGATAAAGCAGTGCACACTACAGCCCCAGAACTGTAAAACACAGAGTACAGTAAGAGGAGGAGCCGACGGATGGACACGTGATACACGATGGACCAATGAATGTACACCAACAGTTTACACGGAAATTACACAAACAAACAAAAAAACTACCACTTGGAATGTAAGCCGCATCAATATGATATGGTTATATCAGTGGTTTCCAACCTTTTTTGGCTGGTGACCCCATTTTAACATCACAAATTCCTTGTGACCCCAGACATTCAAAATGGAGACTTTTTTTTTTTTTTTTGCTAAAATTAATATGTTTTTGTTCATGTAATAGTTTGCTACGCTATGTTGCAAATAAATGTTAATTTTAGATGACATTTAGTCTACAGGGTGGGGAAGCAAAATTTACAATATTTTGAGGCAGGGATTGAAAGACAGTGTATGACCAATTAGTTTATTGAAAGTCATGAGAATTTAAATCTTCAAATCATATTTTACTGCATTTCTAACGGTCTTGTTGTCTGCCTCAAGTTCAATTGCCATTTTTCTCATGGATTTGGTTGGATCCTTTAGGATTTCGGATTTGAGAGCTTTAATAAAAGCTTTGGTATGTTTTTTGTTGCTTCCTCCACTTCCAGACTTTCTCGTAATAGTTTTGCTCATAGTCATTCTCTTCTTTCCATTCTAAACAGTCTTTATGGACACTCCAACTATTTTTGAAATCTCCTTTGGTGTGACGAGTGCATTCAGCAAATCACACACTCTTTGACGTTTGCTTTCCTGATTACTCATATGGGCAAAAGTTTCTGAAAAGGTATGGATAATAGTGTCAGGTATGATTATGACATCAATATAGGTTTGGTTTCAAAACAATTGACATAGTGCCTGCTGAGAAAAAACAACTAAATGTTCATTGTAAATTTTGCTTCCCCACCCGGTATATAATGTATATTATTATGGACAGAGGCAGAAAAGCCAGGTGTAGATTACTGCACAAAGTGAGAATTTGATTTTCCTTGGTCAGGATATGTGCAGTCAGTCCAGCTTGGATTCACAAGGCTGACAATTAATACTGAAAAAACAATAACTTAAACTATGAATTATGAAAGAGCTGCAGCATCTGAAACCGACCACAATGAACATTTGAAAGATAAACAGAACCACAGTGCTTCAGTTTCAGCTTCAGAGTTGGTCATGTCCTTTATGTATTGCAATTGTCTCTCTCAACTCACTATATATTTTCAATAGTAAGTTTTTATCTGTATTTTTATCAATTACAAGAAATTTCAGGCGACTCCATTTGAATTCCAGACGACCCCATGTGGGGTCCCGACCCCAAGATTGAAAAACACTGGGTTATATTGTTAAACTGTGTTAAAGCCACATACTACTTTTATTTATTAGTTTTAGACAAAATAGGCAATGGGTCAATGGCTGCAGTTAGAATAGAATAGAATAGAATAGAATAGAATAGAATAGAATAGAATAGAATAGAATAGAAAACTAACAGTTATAAATGAACAAAACCAAGCAAAATAACAAAAGTAACAAAAAAGATCAACCAAATGAAAAGAATTATCAAAAAATAAATAAATGAAAATATAAAAAAAAAAAAAATCAACAAGAGCACAATGAATAGCAAATGAACAAAACAAGCAACAAAATTAACCAAAAAAGACTAAATATAATAATAATAATAATAATAATAATAATAATAATAATAATAATAATAATAATAATAATAATAATAACTGGAATTTAGTTGAATATAACACGTTAATATTATATGGATGTATTATCTACAATCCAATACATTGACATTTTTGGCAAACTATCACAACTCTAATGAGTCATTTTCTAATATTTGGAAAGTAAAAATACTACATATAACCTATTTAATAGAATGTTAACATCTCACATATGTGTTTCCTTCCAAAATAGGCTTGTGGGTGTGTCTCATGCTGTGTTCTTTTTTCTTTTTTAAATGGATAATCAGAAAAAAAAGTCACTCGAAAACTTATTTTAGGTCAGAAAAAGACACTACATAAATCCAAAAAAGAGAAATAATGGTATAATTATGACTTTTAACCACATATCCACACAACAGCAACAACACTGTCATAAATATTTTATTAGATATATGCTTTTCTTCAACAATAAGCTAAATACTTTGAGGCCTATTTTAAGTTGACTTTGTCTTCTGTGTGGACATACTACATCTGCACCGGAGAATAATTATTAATTATTCACACAACATCACTCGGTGTGTAAACAAAACCTTTGTGGTCTCAGATCGATTCCAAGAGCATCTCATACATTAACAGCAGGAAGAGCAGCATCACAGATGATAAAAGTCGATGGTTGGATTTCTCCTCAGGGACACACAAGCAGTAAGCAAAGTATATAAACACAGTGGAGGGCGACTCTGAGCATGAGTCTCATTCAATATTAACGGCACTTCATTTAATACAGCCAGGATGGAAAGAGTGCAAAAGGTTGTGTACACAAATTGTGATCAGTTAATAAAAACTGACACATGAGCTGCCAACTTAAATAAGAAAGGATGTGAAGCGACTGCAGCGCTGAGAGTTAGCATAAACAGACTGAAAATGTGGAGAAAGAGCCGGAGAGTCACTGTCTTTGAATAAACAGATTATTCTTCTCATAGCAGGAAAAAAAAAACAGTGTCCAATGTTATTTGGTGCCATCCATTCTGGTCAACCAAACATAATCTGACTGATTGACTTACAGCTAATATTCCACTCTTGTAAATATGTATACAGTCTGTATAGTTTTTATTGCTAAAGTTGAAGTAAAGTGAAAATTCTTAAACACGAGAGGAAAAAAAAAGTTTGGCGCAAGCGAACGTTAGCGCATTAGCTATCAAACATTAGTTCTCACTGCAAAACTATGTTTGTGGATTCCTCTGACATAGAAGAAGGGTTTTATGAGGTGTTTCACATATTTACACCTCATGTTTTGTTTGTCAGCTCTTTATCTGTTGTGTTTGCATCAGGGGAAGGTAAAGAAAGTGATAATTCTTATCAATACACAGCACATCTTATCTTATCTCAGTTGAGGAAAATGCTGCAGTTTGACCTGAATTTATTGTTTGAACATCACAGATGAACAAATACCAATCTAAGGCTACGTTCAGACTACAGGCAAATGTGGTCCAAATCAGATTTTTTTTTTTGCCCTGTATCCGATCTGTTAAAGACAGTTTGAACAGCTCAAATCCGACCCAGGCCACTTTCATATGTGGTCCTAAATCCAATATGTATCCGATATTTTGCAATGCGACTTCGGTCTGAGCGGCCAGGTTGCATTTATCCAACCTTTTTCGTCATTGAAATGCGACAAACATCACAATTCTGCATCCCAGGAGTGTTACTACTGTAAACACAATGCGTGCCTGTGTGGTCACGTATTACATCAGGACCTCTTTTACACATGTGGGTCACTTCAGGGTTGCATTCAGTTCATACTCAAAACTGACAGAAGTTGCATTTAATATGTAATATGGTCGAGCACACAAAAAAATCGGACTTCATAAAAAATTCTGAATTGTGCATTAAGACCTGCTGTCTGAGGGTAGCCTAATATGACCAAAACAGGAAAGACATTACATGGGCTGAACAAATGTACCTTTAGTCATGTTATTTTTACTTCAAAATATGAGGTTGGTGTTGGTTTAGTGCATGATCCAATGTTCTTGGTGAGTGGGCATGTAGTATGTGAGTGTGTGGGTTTGTGTGCATACTGGGGGGGGGGTTAAGTGGTGTGGAATCACAGGGGAGAACCACCATTGGTCCACATCAGCAGAATAACGGCGCAAAATCTGCAGTTACGGACTACCCATTTGTGGAACAATTTGCACCAAAGCACTTTACGATTGATTGCAGATCGCAACCGCAAAGTAGTCTCATTGTCAGTGATGAGGGGGAGGCTTCTGTGTTTGAGTGATTAGATGTAGAGTAACTCAATCAGGACGTAGTATTTATACCCTCACATTATGATCAGAGCTGACAACAAAAGACTGATGACCAAGATACAGCAGACCGACGTATGAAACGCACATTACAATGATCACAACAGAAGGGAAAAATACTCTCATACAATCACACATTTTAATTAAAACTAAATCAGGGGTGTCAAACATGCAGCCCGTGGCCCAAAACTGGTCCGCCAAAGGTTCCAATCCAGGATGAATTTGCAAAGTGCAAAAATTCCACTGATGATATTAACAATCAGTGGTGTTGAACTGGTTTTAGTTCAGGTTCCACACACAGGCCAATATGATCTAAAGTCAAATTATAACATAATAACCTCTAAATAATGGGTCAAAAATTTCTTCTTGGTTTAATGTAAAAAAGATAATATTGTGTTATGCCTATAAATAATGATAATTTTCTCTTTTTAGTGCAAAAATGTAAAATTAAATTATGAAAATACTTACTTTAACAAACTATCCTTTAACAATAAAATGTGAATTGTAAGAAAATTAAGTACAATTTTAACAAGATTCTGCCTCAGTTAATCATTTACACACGCACATTACAATTACAAATGCACAAAACATTTAGTAACGAGCAGAATGTTGTTAAAATGACACTTGCTTCTCTTAAGACATTTCATGTTGTTCATATTTGTTTGGGTTATTCACATTTTTTGTAAAAGGATAGTTTGTAAATATAAACATTTTCATGTAATTTTACTTTTTTTACACTAAAAAAAAGAAGAATTGCAGTTTTCATTATTTATAGGTTGTTATGATACTATTTTATTGGTCTGACTCACTTTAGATTGAATTGGTCTGAATGTGTACCCTGAATTAAAACTGTTTTGACTCCACTGATTTTCGACATCTACAGTGTAATTTTTGCATTTCACACATTCATCCCACAGGCCAGATTAGACCCTTCCATCTTTTGACAGCTGTGGTTTAAATTGTTATCTTTGCTTTCAAAATGCCTCAGATTTTTACTTAATTTCCCTCAAAACCTGGAAACATTCACCTCCAAGATGCTAGAATCAGAGAATTTTGACTAATCTATCATCAAAATAGTTGATAAATTTAAAAGCTGACAATTTGCATGTTCAATCTGATTGTTTTTTAACCTCATTTTCATCTATTACTGCTTGGGTTATAATTCCCCTTTGGAGAATTGAATTCATCCCTATCAGACAACTACTACTCACTTTCATATTTGCTTCACATTTTACAGGCAGTGCAACTAGTTCAGAGACATAAATCTGAGCCTCATAAAACCCGCTGCTGTTTCCCTTTAAATCTGCTGAATCATTCATTAGGTTGGTATGAGCCAATGCAGTGTCACGGTGACAGATAGGACGCTGTAGCACCGGGGAGACACACAGCGTCGACTGAGCAGAGTGTGTGTGAGCTGCAAACAGAGCAGACTGTGGGATTCCACTGAAGGGGTGGGGGGTGGGGGTTCAAGGCTGGAGGGGGGCCAGAGTTTTCAGGTGGGGCTCAGTGGTGCCTCGTTCAGCAATTTAACACTGAGAGAAAAAAATGTATATTTCAGAGTAGACGATTTCAGAAAATAGTAAGACGTGTCAGTCACAATGTCTGCTGCTTCAGTCAAAAGATATAGAAAAAAAAAACAAAAAAAACCCAGAAGCTCCTAAGAAATAAAATCAAATAGAATATATCTTTACTGTCATTGTTACAGGAACACTGAAAATGCATTTATCTGCTCTGTTTCTGTTTAGCAGCAAAAAAGACTGTATAAAAATATCACAAATACTGAAAAATATCGACAAAATATTAAATATACAAATAAAATACTGCTAAATACTAAATATACAAAAGCTAACTCTATGCTACAGATAAGGAATATGTACAATATATAAGGACATGTACAGGTAATAAAGGATATATACAAGGTTAAATTAATTATAAGGTGTATGGTTGTGATTATTGTCCATTAGAATTGTTGGCACCATGGTAGATTTTTAGATATTTGTTTTAGACACCTCCTGTTGTTAAAATCTGGTAAATCCCTGATATCCCAGACTCTCACCTTTGCCGTTTCTACTCTAAAGCTCTCAAATCCGCTTACGGTAACTTTAAGACCGCTGTGTCCCAAGGGCCCTCTTCAGGCACCATTACAGCTCATAAATCCATTTGACGAGAGCAGCTTCAACCACAGGTGAAGTTTCTCTGAGCCCCTTTTCTGTCCAGCCACGGCTGTTTTATCTGAGGAACATCACGTTTCACGGCTGCATCTCATTGGCTGGTTTTTGGCAGATTGTCAGCCTCAAGGACACTGTGTTTTTTTCATTGTGAGATAATGACTTTGTTTTTTTCTGCCGTGATTTCAGTGTTCACACAGTAGCTTCAGGTATGAAAATGCATAAAATGAATACTGCAAGATTACTAAAGGTGAATTATTTTAGCAGAATTTTATAGGAATGATTGTGTCCCGGGCATTTTAATTGATTGGTGTAACCATGATCACTATCAGTGCTTGGCCTGGCTTTGCAACTACTGGTAATAGATACGACCTATGAGTATCTGTTTGTATCTGAGGTTGTATTTGTGGCTGTTTTTCCACAGTTAACCCTGTAAAACCTGACCCATCAAACACTTGCCACATTTTTTTTTTTTTGGAATTGAGATGTTTATTAGACCTTTTAACAAAATCCAAACAAAACATTTCACTATATCATTTGGTTATGATATCTTTTTGTATCACATGTACATGTACATTGGGTGTTTTTATAAAGCACCTTATATACCTGCAGTATCAAATTTGATACACACGTTTTTAACACATTTTAACTGTACTATAAAGAATCAATTATCAAGTAACTATGCATTGTTTCAGTACATGAAGTACTTCATTCTAGGGGCGTGGTCAGGGATAAGCTCTGCCCCCCTGAGAAATGCCCTGTCCAGCCTGCCAGAGCAGAATGGACCCCGTTTGGCAGTCATGGATGCCTATCCCCCACCTAACCCTAACCCTAACCCTAACCCTAACCCTAACCCTAACCCTAACCCTAACCCAGAGGGCAGAAAACAGGTATCAGGTCATATACAACAGGTTTTTAACCCTTTAACCCCTGACGTGTCTGTGGAGAGCATTCTGAATGCATGATTTATTTTAAATATTCATGAAAATTAAACCATTTGCTCACTAATTAAAATTTCCAAACATGCTGATGGAATAGACCTTGTTCTTTCCATAGACATCTGAGCATGCTCAGTTCACCTCCCGCCACCTGTGGAATGGGGGGTAAAACAGAGCAGTGAGTGAGACTGACTCACTAGATGGTTTGGGCTTTTATTTTACACCAGTGATTTTCCTTTATTTATTTTTACTGTTTACTGATTTTACCAACTTTTGACCATGTAACGGCTTTATGAAGTTCAACCAGGTGTCAACAAGCAGCTGGACTGATTTAGAAAAAAACCAACAAAAGCTACTGGGCCCAAATTCAAACCCTTGTTGTTGTTCAGTGTGTTCCAGTTCACAGTTCATGTTCAACATCCTAAATCTCTTATTGATGTACAGTCTGAGTGCCTTATTTAGTCAAAACCTGTCAAACTTAAATTCCTCTTTGTCTCTTAGGGTCAAAGCAGAGTGGAAAAACAGAAAAACACACAGTAAAACAAACCCACCGAAGAAAAGGAACACAAGCACATACTCACAACAGCTTTTATGAACCTGAAACAGACGACACTTTGCAGGAGCACCTTTACCTGGAATCATGGCTCAGGGATTAAATATGAAATACAGTACTGATCTTGTTGATAAGATAGAGGTCTTAGAACCTGGTGTAGCAAATATGATACAAATAGTTTTAAAGGGTTCAGAGTCCAGTGCTGGTCATATTTGTTTTGTAAATCCATGCATTTCTTAAGGCACATCAAAGCAGTATTTCTCTGATTAGGAGCTTTGATTCTAAATCCAACACCCAGTTTCAGCAGACTTTAAACAGATTTTAGCAGCTGCTGCCCCCCCTCGCTCTTCCTCTTCCTCCTCTTCCTTCTTTTACACTGCTCAGGGATTCAAGTCTGTCAGAGCGATCAGTCTCTCCATTCCTACTCTGGGCTTAAATGTTCCCTTTAATTACATCTGCAGCAGCACAGTATCTCTTTTTGAGATAAAACCCTCACCAAGTGTTTTTCTATTCCCCTGCTGTGTGGGATGCAGTGTAGATTTAGTAAAAACAAATGACTGAAAATAACTGGAACTGCTGGGGTGGTCTACAGCCCATACGCTCGGCCTCATGGGTGATCATATCACAGCTCTTTTTCCATTTGTCCAATGCCCCTGATTCCCTTGTTGCAGGATGAGGATGTGAAAAGGATCAGCTGGATGCTCTGTTGTGTTCTCATGTGCAACGTATTGCTTCTGCTCAGCTCTGAAAGGAATTAGGTCAGCACATGAAACATTCATAAAAGATACATTATGTGTAAATGGCTGGCAGCTTAAGTCAAGTAGCTTCCCCCCACATGTCTAGCCCTGTCGCTGGGTAGATTTCAGCCTCTGCACACGTAGTAAACTATTTTTCTTTCATAAAATACAGCATCTTATAACACGTGCACATCCACCCGCAGGAGCATGCAGCGTTTACTACAAACATGTGACTGTGATTCTACTATATTAAATCCAGACAAACCAACGGGGTAAACATGCATCTGCTTCAGTGCATGAAAACAGCAATGTTCCGGTACAAATCATGTACACTGGAAGCACAGCGGAGCATAAAAGTAAAATTCAGCTCAGAGTGAAAACAGCACAGTGGCTGTGGAAAGCATGCAAAGCCACAAACCATTCATGTTTCTGTGCAAGGCTCGACCACACGCCTGTTGTTAATTTCTTCTGCTCTATTGAGAACCTGAACGCACCACATCAACAGTTTTTAAATCCTACTGTATGTATGACATCCCTGTTGTTAAGGGAGCCCAGATTGTTTGGCTGCTGGGGGAGGGGAGGCAGTGTATGTGTGTATTTGTGTTTGTGTGTTTAATGGGGGGAGGGGGATGTACAGTTTCACCAATTCTGTTTGTGCTGCTGTTCACTCAAGCACAAACATGAAGCCAAAGACAAGTGGTATTCAATTTCTGTCTGTCCTTCCACTCCACCTTAAACGAAAATGACTGCATTATGATATGTTATTTATTCTTCATTGCGTATGAGTAGGCGCCACTTAAAAGCTCCACAAATCTTTCACTTTAACTGGTAAAAAACACAGTCTTTAATAAACTCTGCTATGTTTAATAATAATTTTAAAACCATTCCATTATGCTGTAGATATGTTGATGCAGAAGAAACACACTGCAAACACAACACTGATAAACAGGACCTATAGACTGCCTCTAAAAATGGACAGATGGACAGTACAGTAGTGGAGCTGAAACACATAGATCACCCCCTGGTGGCAACACACACACACATATATATATGTGTGTGTGTGTGTGTGTCTGTGTGTGTGTGTGTGTCTGTGTGTGTGTGTGTGTGTGTGTGTGTGTGCGTGTGTGTGTGTGTGTAAATGCAACATTGTTGTTTTTGCTCCCATTTTTCATGAGTGGCACTCAAAAAGATATAAAACTTTTTCTATGTACACAAAATGCCTATTTCTCTCAAATATTGTTCATAAATTTGTCAAAATCTGTGTTAGTGAGGATTTCTCCTTTGCTAAGATAATCCATCCCCCTCATAGGTGTGGCATATCAAGAAGCTGATTAGACAGCATGACTACTGCACATTTTTGTTCAGTATATATATATATATATATATATATGTATATATATATATATATATATATATATATATATATATATATATATATATATATATATATGTATATATATGTGTGTGTGTGTGTGTGTGTGTGTATTGATACAGACATATATTGTCATGTGAATTAATGTACAATGTCCCTGTTAAATAAGCCAATGGAATGAAGATAAAATATAACATTCTAAAGAAATACACTACAGATTTAGGTAGGTCTGGAACTGTGTCCCATTAGTGTCTGAATCAGGTATCACTAAATCTAAATGACATCTGAACTGGTACATTTGTATTAAGGTCATTGTTAATGAGTATTTAGAAGTTGTTCTTCTGTCCTGTGGATAAATGTGTTTTGCCTCTTTAGCCTTTTGATTTCAGCTGCTGTGTGATGCTGCTGCCAGCTGTGAGCTCAGATCATCAACACTAATACTAACAGAAAGAAAGAAAGAAAGTAAGAAAGAAAGAAAGAAAGAATGTACCAAACATAACAGTTCCATCCAATATTTCTCAGTTGTATTATTTTCAAACCTGAGATACTTAGAAGCTTATATTTTAATGACCCTTCTATTTGATTCAGGCTTTAAGCATTTCTATTGATATCAGTGAAACCAACCTGGGTTTTACTGAACTTGGTAAATCACTGTCAAATACAATTTCCAGAAAACACAAAATGAAAATATTTTGTGACGTTTTGCTCAGTTAGGGCCTTTAAAATGTCTCAGGTCAGTGGAAAATGTGGACAGTTACTGTAATCCAGGCTACAGCCTTAAGACTTGTCTACATGGGTGTGCATGTGTGTGTGCGCATGTGTGTGTGTGTGTGTGTGTGTGTGTGTGTGTTGAGGGGGGGTTGTGTCCTTCCTCTACATTGGCGGAGGATGATGTCATGTTTTGTCGTGCCCACTGTGCTGCTGCTGCACAAGGCCCTGAAGTCAGTGGGACCCTGGGACGTCTCTGCTCAGCGAATAGGAGATGAGTTGGCATAATAAAACTGAGGTGCTTTTGAATGAGCCCCCGTACCACTGAGTTGGCCAGCTAATAAAAAGAAATCAATGTTGCACCAAAGACTCAAGGGTAAAACTCACCGATGGTGCAACGTATTACTGTCTCAGCAAAGTCACATTTTCATTTACAGTCCTACATTAGAGTCCCATCGCTTTAGCAATGCCCCCCATTAATCACTGCAACGCTGCCCATGCTAAAGCCTTCATCACAGCTTTCAGATGTTCCACTTTTAAAACAGACAAGAGATCCAAAAGGGAGTCGCATCAGCTCCAGAAATAACCACACAGGGGCAAAAAGCTGAGAAATGTTGAGTTTTCAATCTTATTTTCCCTTCATCCAAATCGAAATTCACAACATTTTGAAGCTTTTTCTAATTCTGCCTGCGCTGTGTACGTCCATGTCTCAGTCTGGGAGTAGATTCAGACAAAATCGAATATTCATTAAAGTCCAACTTATCCTGAACATTTTCAGTATAGAATGGTAATGAATACACTGTATTTCAACAAAATTAAAATGTAACACCCATTTATAATATTTACAACAGAGAGTTGCATCAGAATAGAATAGAATAGAATAGAATAGAATAGAATAGAATAGAATAGAAAAGAATAGAATAGAATAGGACTTATTGTCATTACACCAGTTGTGCAGCAAAATTGCAGGTGGTCTCTACCAGTGACAGTGCACTTGCATCTAAATAACACAATAAGATACAGACATATATAAAAAAAAATACATAAAATAGTGTGCAGTTGAAATATGTGCAAATTAGAGATATAATGTATGAAAGGGTAACATTTAAGATATTATAAAAATGGTAAAAATGTGCAAATGTACCAGTGTAAACAGTGTAAACACATGGGCCAGACATGAGGCACATGTTCCGACTGACAGCTGCTCAAATCTCTGTAGTTATGATTGAGAAATAATGACCAAGACAGAACTTATATTAGGTAATACTACTATTTTTTGTAGCAGATTATATGGTGTCACTGCTAATAGTAATTATGCAAAGCTGCGTCGTGTACTTTAACATTTATTACGTAGGTGACATCAGTTTGTGGTGTTTAATGGGATGTTTTAGATGGTGTTTTTTAGTGTCATTCCCAGTTCCGTCTTCCTTTCCAAATGTGGTCACATTTATTTCCAAAAAATTGAAAACAGCAAAAGGTCAAACTGGAGCTAAAGAACTAACACTGGCAAGACCTGTCACTCCATTTCAACAGAATTACCCAGTGACTGAGGCATTTTCCTCCCATCACGGACTGAAAGCAGTTCTCAAAAACCACCAGTGTCTTCTTTTTTTACTCTGATCTCCATACCTACACTTTTTACCACTGTCAAAAAAGTCCCAAAAGGCCCCAGAGCTTCACCTGTTTGCTTCTACATGATTTATTTTCACAATCTAATGTTTCACCAATCAAAGACTTCATCCATTTCCTAAATACCATCTATGACACAACTTGTCCTTCTAAGAATACTAAATATACCTAAATGTTTTTGTTGCTAGTGGCATTTCATCCTATTTTTAGTTTATTTTTTCAATAGGCATAGTTTAAATCTTTTAACTTTTAAATATTTCTGCTCAATATAGGTCTGTTTGGTTATAAATAAGAATATCTGGCTGTTGTGTTGTGCAGTTTTTGCTGAGTAGTGGAGGATATGTCTGTTCTATATGCGGTACGACCTTGGACCAGCCATTTGTTTCTATTCTTTGTGAGAGGTCACATGACTGCAGCGCCCTACCGTCCTGACAGTGACTACTTACCTGAGCGTTGCTGCATCATTTATATGCTACATCTTGGCATATTGTAAACGCAGCGCTCTCGTGGCAGATTCACCTTTCAGCGTCTCTTGACCCCACTTAACACCACATTTGTAGTTCCCTGCTGTATGTGTGACTGTGATGGACACACACAGGTGGCCACGATGCCTTTTAATGCTGCTCTACTTTAACGTGTGTTTGGCGCTAATGTTAAAACAAAAAGACCACAGAAGTAAAGAAGTGAAACTGGTGCTTTTTCACAACCGCTTTCAGTCTATAATGGTGGGGAAAAAAGGTGTGAAACAAAATATTTAATTTCACTGATGTTTTAAAATCTCTACATCTGAGGCCACTGAATGTACAATAGCCCAGAGGGTCAAAACACAACATTTTACTAAACAAACAACTTTCCTTATCTTTAATGAGAAAAGTTGTGTTTTGTGAAATCCTGTTTTCCAGTTTGCTGATCCATTTTGTACTTTAAAAAAATCAATTTTTTTCAAAAGTTGTTCTCATTTGTAAAATGTTTCATAAAATTGCCAGTTATTTCAAATGTTCTTTTGTAAAATATGGTTTCTGAAATGTTCTGTTTAATGAGTAGGAGGAGTAGGCCTGTCACACTTCATTATTAAAACAGGTACATATAGGTTCCCATGACCACAGTAAAAATGAACATCTGGAGCTGGTAACTCACTGCTCCTAATGTGTCCTACGTGTTAATGCTAACGCTAATAGAAAATGGGTAAAATTCACACCGTCTTCATTCACCTGTATAAAAATGACCTGTGCTCTTTTAATAATAACATCACTTTATTACATCCCATTCTTCCACTATGAGTTCAATGTAAAACCAACACTGCTATGGTTTAGTTGATGTTGTACCTTGGTCGATTCTTTCAGTAAATCCTTTTGCAAGACAAGCAACTCCCCTTATCTTGAATGAGAAACGATGCATTTTGTGAAATGCTGTTTTACAGTGTGCTGTTCCATTTTGTGCTTTAAAATGGTTTTTTTTTCAGAAGTTGGAAAAGGTTGTTTCATAAAATTGCATATTTCAAAAGTTAAAACATGGTTTCTCAAATGTTTTGTTTCATGCCGTATTTTGTGGGATGTTTTCTGAAACGCTGGTGTGTTTTCCAAACTGGCGAATTTTGTGAAATTCTGAGGTTTGAAAAAACTTTCATATGTTTTCTGAAATTTTTTTTTTCCCCTCAGTGATTTTGCAATTTGTGTTTTGTAAAATCTGTTGTGAAATGTTATGTTTTCTTTAATGCCATACTTCAGGAAAGGTTTTCTGAAATGTAGTTGAGTTTTCCAAATTGCTGCTTTTTGTGAAATTTTGAAGCTTGAAAACATGTGATATCATGACTCTTGCCATTTTTAATTGGCGTGGTATCTGTATGCATTATAATCATTCCATGTGTATATAATCCATTATTACCTCCGACAAGGAGGTTATGTTTTTGTGGGCGTTGGTTTTTCTGTCTGTCCGTGTGCAAGATAACTCAAAAAGTTAAGGACGGATTTGGATGAAAATTTCAGGAAGTGCTGGTACTGGCACAAGGAACAAATGATTAAATTTTGGTGGTGATCAGGGGAGGGGGGGGGTCTGCCTTGGCGGAGGTCTGCGCTCTCCGAGTGCTTTTCTACTTATTATTATTATTATTATTATTATTATTATTATTGTTATTATTATTATTATGTTCATGCCGCATCAAATGCTGCAGACTGAGGGTTAGGGTTATGTGAACAGCGTAAATTCACACACGATCAAATGGCATTGAATAGCACATGAAAGGTCCAAAATGTGTACATACAGCATGCCAAAAGCCATTTGTAAAATGTTTCTTGAAATCACAAATTTTGTGAAATGTTATGTAAAATATTTTGTGTTATGAAATGTCTTTTGTGAAATCTTTTTTTTTTTATTGTGTTTTGTAAAATGTTATATGTTCTAAAGTGTGCTTTGTAAAATATTTCCTTTTTCTTCAAATATCCTCATGTGAAATCCTGTGTTTAACGACTTTTGTGAAATGCAGTTTTTCAAGTCATTACATTTTCTGACATGTTTTTTACCTTCAAACCATCCACACTAATGGTGCTTTCACAGTCCTTCCTTCTGAGCTAAGTGTGATCATTGGTGATTCATATATCTCTGTTGCATGTCACGTATCTAAATTCCTACAGCTGACATTAAAAACACTCATATCTATAGATCTGTCCTTGTTTTTCTCATGGCGGCTCTGCACACCTCTCAGCCCATCTCTTCTCAAACGGCACTTGCTGTGAAATGACTCATGTGGCCCGTGAAGAGATTTTGCACATCGTCCATGCAGAGCAGAACATTCATGTAGGAGGGAGCGTCCAAGTGCCAGGTTTGCTTCTCTTTTCGTTCAACTCTGAATATAGAATGAGACAAACCTGGCTTATGTACAGGCTTCCTGATTAATAAAACATGAGGCACGTTGATTCAAATAAAAGGCATCCTAATCTTCACATCAGGCTTCCTTCAACCCATCTACTCACAGAGGACTTAACCGAGGACTATCGGTGGCTGAGAAATGAAGCGGGGGGTGGGGTGGGGGTGGGGGGGGGTGGATGGTGAAGGAGTCCTGGGAAAAAGCCTTTGATGTTAGAGCAGCATGTCAGATTAGAACAGCAGCAGCAGCTTCAACAGGGAGACGAGGCTCCTGCAGGATGGAACGCCTCGGACTGAAAGGGCATCGCCATCGTTTCTACAAAAACCAAAGAAGGTTCTGGTCTATTACAGCCAAAGACAGACCGGTAACATGTCGAAATTAGACATGGCCAACAGTCTTTAGTCTTACACACACAGGAATACTTTCACCTGTAGGCTTGTTGCACTTCATTATTTTACATAATCATTCTAATTTTGGCAGCGCGGTGGCGTAGTGGTTAACACTTCTACCTCACAGCTTGGCTTTCCTCTAGATCCCCCAGTTTCCCCTGTCATTAAAAACAGGTACATATAGGTTCACCTGACCAGTAAAAATGAACACCTGGAGTTAGTAGCTCACTGCTCCTAATGTGTTAAACCTAATGCTATAATGGAAAATGGGTAAAATTCACACTGATTATCTCCATTCAGCTGTATAAAAACAACCAGCGCTCTTTTAATAACATGACCTTATTACATCCCATTCTTCTTCTGCTATGGTTAGCCTAATTTTGATTGTGTACCTTGGTCCATTATTTCAGTAAATGAATTTGTATTTGGGTGTTTCTATGAAACTGGTCCCTAAAAACAGGATACAGGGCCTAAAAATTCAAACCAGATGTAGACTAATGTTATGAAGCAAGTTTGGAAGCATTTTGGGTCTATTTTAAAAATAAATATTTACTGAGATAAAAGAGAAACTACTTTTCAGATAAAACACATTTTTATATATTTTTTTATATTATTTTTTATACAAAAATCCATGTGTAACATGGGAAAAAGGACACAAAAATTATTCACTACTTTTTTTTCCAAATATCTCTTTATTCTCTTCCAGGTACATTTTTGAAATCGAACTAATTATGCAAGGCAGAGTGTTGCAAAAATCACTCATGATTTATTTGTGTAACATGAGTGGACACGATGGGTTACACACGAAACCTGGAATGAGACTGTCAGTTCATGAAAAACCCACATGTATGGATTAGAAAAAAACACTAGGATCGACAAATTTAACACAGTGTCATTATTTACAGTGCTATATAAGACCATTTACAGCCATGTTTTCCTGATCAAATGCACTGACACTAGGTAGCTTTTTCCTGTCCCAATTTTGGTCCTATTTTTGGCCCCAATATTTTATGAAAATTCCATTAATTTTGGGATGGCTCAGAGCAAGAGTACAATTTTTTTTTGCATTTATCTGAGGTCATCATAAGGTACATCCTGGGGGGAAATATGTCTGAATTTGTCTTTTATTATTGGGTCTAAAAAGCTGGAAAAGTACCAGGTACCAAAATGAACCCAGTTTCATAGAAGCACCCATATGTAAGTTACATCAAATGTAACTTACCAATTTACCTTTTAAAATGGCCTTTTTCAGCCAGACTACAAAAGTCCTTTAGTCAAGCCAAGTTTGCTGTGTTACAGCAGTAAAGACAACTGCAGCTGCAGAACCAAGAACAATATTAACAGTTAAAAAAGGCCAATCTTTATATTAAGCACATAGGACATTGATTTGACCTGAATGCGTGTTTCCCACTAACGGCTGCCGAACAGCCTGTTTCCATTTTCAGCCTGAGTGAATCTCCTCAGGTTGTTTCATTAGGAGCTTATGATAAGCAGTCACCTTGTTCAGCAAATACACTTTACACCACTAGTGCAGTAAAGCCAAATACAGCCCAAAGCTTAGGTGAGTGTTGCATTCACTTGCTTTGGCATTTGTAGTTCTATGCTGGTACAAGGTGACACTTAACATGCCTGTAGACTAAACCGGGAATTTTTTCTTCCCAACTTTAACACCACGGTAGAATTGAAGACAATAGTATGGTGAAATTGACACAAACAGCGACAATATTACACCCTACATGCTACTCTAATCAGTTTTATTCTGTAAAAAGCGTAAAGTCTATGTTTCTTCTACAGACTTTCTATATTCCTTCAGCTCGGTGGAGCATTTCTGGGTTTTCAGCTTGTTTTTCAGCCACGCAGTTTGATTGATTTAGTTCATTCTCATATAATCAGATATATTTCCAGCCACATGCAGATGTTTTCAGTGAGAAAACTTTAGTAATTTCTTTACAATATTTAGATAATATAAATCTACACTAGGGATGTAACGATTACCGGTATAGCGATAAACCACGGCAAAATTTCTGATGGTTAGTATTACCGTTTAAATTCTAATTATCATGATAACCATGCTTGATTACCGCACTTTTCCAGAGAAAACGCCTATGTAAAGATCTGCTTTTATGTCAAATATTTGAGTATAGTTTTAATTTATTACAATTTTAATGTCATATACCTAATATTTGGAACCAATATTCACTTTTAAAGTCTTTGCAAAGGTTTGTTAAGCATCTTTGTGTTATTTATGCAATAAATTATATACATTTTTCCAATCGGATTTTATATATTTTTTTGTGTTTTCTGGTCTTTTATGTTTTTATAGTAGGTTAAAGTGAAAAAAATAATAGACAGATGAGATAGATGAAGCTGTGCTGAAAAAAAGATACCACACATGGATATAATAAACATTTGTTTACATAGTTTATAAAGGCAAAATCGAAACTACTGAAAAATGGAATAAATAGGCTCAGACCACTAAGGGTTAATAGTTGAATGTTTCTGCCAAGAGAAAGTCCATTGTACCAATTATTTTATTTGGGTTTTTTTGTTGTTGTTGTTGTTGTTTTTTTTTTCAAAATACAACTTGGTTAAATTATTTCAGTGTGTGTATTAGTACTTTCTGAACATTTTGAGGACAATTTCAACAATACTGTGATAATAATGATAACCGTGATAATTTTGGTCACAATAACCATGATATGAAATTTTCATATCGTTACATCCCTAATCTACACATATATTCATTCCTTCATTCACTATCTGAATCTGCTTTATCCTCACTAGGGTCACTGGAGCCTATCCCGCCTACTTATGGGTGGAGGTGGGGTACATCCTGGATGAGTCACCAGTTCATCACACTCTGCATATATAAATAAATTCATCGTACTCTACATATATAAACAAATAGTTCATTGCACTCTACGTATATAAATAAATGTAAATATACCAAAATGTATGCGATATATGCCCTTACTGTTAGTCAAGTGATGATATACAGTAAGGATATATGTATATGTCATAAAAGGTCATATAGTCAAAAGGAATGATTCATGTTATTCTTCCACAATGTAGGTAAATTGCTTTGGGTTTCTACCTGTACAACATCCACACAAACAACTTAAGACACTCAACTTACATAAAGGACAAGTTATACAACCATGCAAATGAATGTTAACTTGCCCCAAGATAACACACAAATTAAATGGTAAAAAAAACAACAACACATTATTGTGATTTTTTACCGTATACGTTAGTCATGGGATGATATATTCATACATCATCTGCATATATGAAGATATATTTATATACATAAACAGATACATTTGTTTATTATTATGTATATATTTTGACATGACATCTCTTGTATAGAGATGCACAGACACATTGGTTGGAGATCAGTTTTGACACTACTGTCTCTGTGTATTTATGTTTTTATGAGATTTTCACCAATGCAACAAACTTTACAGTGCTAAGCTAACACTAAGCAGATCCAACTCTACAAGTACTACTTTTCTACCAGTAAAATTCACTGAACAAGACAAAAAAAAGAGCAAAAATAAAGGTCTCATGATGAAGTGATGATGACGAATTTTGTCTGAGCTTTGCCGTTTTCTGATCAAAATTTGGTTTTATATGAATGAAACTTCTGCTGTCGGTTAATCCAAACTGAAATGATTCCAACTAGAAACAAATGACCCAGGTCTTAACAGGTTAATAAGGCATCAAAATGAGCAGCATGAGAATCTGATTTAAAGGCATTACAGAGAGCCAGCTCCTTGTCGAGACAGGAATGACTTTATTTCCATCGTGCAACAATTATCAAAGCATCATGACGGAGTAAGAAGTGGTTTCTATATTAAGTCCAGTCTATTGTGCAGCTGATTCACTGTGACATTGCCCAGCTGGGTGCCACGATAATGCCATCATCAGAGATCTGTCACTCCCCTCTGTTCGCCCTCTTTAATGGAGATGCTTCCTCAAGTGGTGTGATCAAAGCCGCAGTTGGGGGTGCCAGGGCTACGAAAGGGTTAGCACCAAAGCAATGAAACGGGGGGAGTTTCACTGCTGCAATGACCGAGCTGTGTCTGCCTGACGCAAAGAAAACGCCGCCCTACACTTGGAATCAACGTACATTCGCCTAAAATGTTAAAGGCAGTAACGAACATATATCACAGGACATTCCCTTAAGTGTTGCCTCAGAGTTTCACATACACCAACGCTCTTACGTAACCATAACAACCACAACAACGTGACAAGAACTGGAGTCTGAACTGAGGGCATGAGCACAATAATATCCCCGTTGGCAGAGAGAACCTGAAGATGGTTCATGCAGTAGTACTGGAGCCTGCATGTCTAAAGATAGCTGAAACAGTCCGCTCATCAAAGACGCTGCAACATCACACAGAAGAGACAGAAAAACAGTTTCAAAGCCAAGAAATCTGCAACCGCACCGACAGCTGAGGCCATTATTTTGAGTTAACCCCTAAAAGACCCAGGGCTACTTTTGTGGTATAGTTCCCAAATGAATGTTTCTGTATTTTTAACCTTTGTCAAGTGATTTGTCACCAATTATTGTAATATTACTCTGTATTTTGCAGTCTTAAGTGAAAATCGCCTCTTTTCCCATATTTAATGTACTGATCATAAAAGCTTAGATTATCATGACTGATGGAAACGTGCAATCTATTTGATTTTTGAAGATGATGATTATTATTATTGTAATTCTTCTTATTATTATTATTATTATTTCTTTAACCCATAAAGACCCAGTGCTACTTTTGTGGCAGTTCCCAAATGAATTTTTCTCTATTTAACCTTTCTTAAGTGATTTATCACAATTTATGACAATATTATCCTCTGTATTTTGCATTTTTCCAGTGAAAATACAGTATTTTCCTATATCTAATTCATTGATCATGTAGATGTTCATTAAAGCTTAGATTACAGTTGAGGGTTATTACCTCCGCCAAGGAGGTTATGTTTTTGTCGGTGTTAGTTTGTTTGTCTGTCTGTCTGTTTGTGTGCAAGATAACTCAAAAAGTTGTGGATGGATTTGGATGAAAATTTCAGGAAATGTTGATACTGGCACAAAGAACAAATGATTAAATTTTGGTGGTGATCGGGGGTGGGGGGGCCACGGGGGCCCACTGATCTGCCTTGGCGGAGGTCTGCGCTCTACAAATGCTTTTCTAGAAAAGACAGCGCAGACCTCCGCCAAGGCAGATCAGTGGGCCCCCGTGGCCCCCCCACCCCCGATCACCACCAAAATTTAATCATTTGTTCTTTGTGCCAGTATCAACATTTCCTGAAATTTTCATCCAAATCCAGGGCACTGATCTGCCTTGGAGGAGGTCTGCGCTCTCCGAGTGCTTCTAGTTATATTAGAAACAGAGAAAACTGAAGAAACAGTGACTTTTTCAGCAAATATATCATTACCTGAACATAAACTAAGTGTATCCATCCATTGTCATTGATCACACTCCATGGGTTTTACTGGTCATTTTGTTTGTTTTTTTTATTTTGTCCATGTTATTTTGTAAGTTTTCTCATTCGCTTTTATTCATTTCGTTCCTTTTTTCCTTCAAATTTCGTCTGTGGCTTATTTTGTTGATGTTATTGTTGATTTACCATTCATTTATGTTCATTTTATTCATTACTTTGGATGTTTTTATTACCTCCACCAGGAGGTATTGTGATCGCTTTGCTTTGTGTGTTTGTTTGTTTGTTAGCAAGATAACTCAAAAAGTTATGGACAGATTTTCATTAAATTTTCAGGAAATGTTGATACTGGCATAAGGAAGAAATTATTAAATTTTAGTAGTGATCAGGGTGGGGGGGGGGGACGACAGATCTGTCTTGGTGGAGGTCTGTGCTCTCCAAGTGCTTTTCTTGTTTATTTTGTTGCTTATTTTATTCTTTTCTTACTTTATTTTATTAAACTTTTTCAGGCACCTTTCAGTCACCTGCAAAAGTAACTTTTTCAGTATAGTTATCATTAACTGAACGTAAACCCAGTGTTTCCATCCACTGTCACTGATCCAACTCCATGGGTTTTACTGGTGAATCAATGTTGTAGAAGATGATGGTGTTTCCACGTTCACTATGGAGCCTCTGAACGTCCAAATAGGTCATATGTGATGACCGTGAAAAGACGACAAACTGCATTTTACACCAATTATTTACATGGATTAATAGGATTAGTGGATCAACAGGTATTTAACAGTTTAGATCAGTAGATGATTTTGGTCACCAGTGGATGTTTGGGTCTTTATGGGTTAAATGGGCAATTTATCTTGCTTCTACATCACAACAGTAAAACTCAGTGGAAACATGGATCCCAATCTAACAAATAAACACAATTCTTAAGTCTTAAGTGACATTTTACAGTAAATGGCTGCCGGCCGAGTGCACAGAGCAAACTGTCCCGTGTATGTATGTATGTGTGTGTGTGTATGTGTGTAATGTGTGTGTTTGTGTGTCTGTTGTGGAGCACACAAACACCACCATGTCGACTCGCAGCTGGAAAGCAAAGCGCTGCCTTCTGCCATTTGGATCACCATGGAAACAGCCAAATACACAACCCCAGCACTCTCCTCAGCTCTGACTGGACACACTGCAGTCCATGTGTGAGGGCTGGAAAATATGGACACAAACGGATTTTCTGGAAGGAAACGACAACATCAGCTGAAGGAGGAGCTGGAGGAACAAGATCAGACATAATAACCTGACATGTGACTACAAAAAAAAAAAAAAAAAAAAGAGCAACTCAACAGCAGGCTTCATGTGATTTTACCGAGATGACATTAATATTCTGCTGCACAGGTTCAACTGATATGACACCAGTTGGACACGCCTCATATGTGACACAATTTCCCTGATTCATTCCATGTCGAATGGTAGAAGAACCAGAGCAGATGCACATATCAGACCCAAGGCAGGACAGGGGATAGTAAATGACGCACGTTTACAACACAACCTACGTCTGGTGCATACAAATGAACAGGGATCGCATTTTAGACTTCAGCTGCAGGCGAACCCCCCACCACCACCATCACCCCTCCCCACCTCCTGCACCCCCCCCCCACCCACCCATCTCCATCATGGTGTATCTCCTTTCCAAGCCGAAAGGAGATACAAGCAATTCTGTGCAGATTGACAGGCACAGTATGCGTTCATCCCCCATCATCATCATCACCATCATCATCATCTTTACCTGCTCGGTGTGCGTCACCCCCCAGGCGGACCTCGGTGATGCTGCTCGGGTCACTCTGAGATCTTCCCCTTTGCAACACGCAGTCCTCATCCAGTCCGTCCGATGATGCCATTGGAGACACACGGGGCTTCAATGTACGGACGAAAGGCGTGAGAACCGACAGCCAAGGTCACCGGCGTGGAGTGGGAGAGCAGATCTGAGTGAACACGGCTGCAGATCCTGGTCCCCGAGAAGCGGCGGTGCTGGGGAAATCCATTACGCGCGCAGCATCATGACGCCTTCAAGGACCGCTCGTAAACCCCTGTTTCAAAATCCAAATTACTCTTGGTTGCCTAACAAAAACGACTGAGGAGACTTAACGATAATTAGTAGTGATGGGACTTTTGGCTCTTTGAAGGGAGTCGTTCACTGAAAAGAGCTGTTCAAAAGACTGGCTCTTATATGTTTTTTTTGCATTATTTTGAAACACCAATGTTTTAATGACTAAACAGGTTTTATGCACTGTAAGACCGGATAGTTGAGTTTACTTTAAAAATCTCAGGTAACTCGTTGCCTTAAAAAATGTAAATAATGAGTAATGACAACTTGAGTGTCAACTTAAATGCTTGATTTGAATGGAATTGCTATTTTAAGTTCAACACACTACATGCCAAGTTAATTGAACTTTAAATTTGTTGTGATGTCTATTACTTTGTATAATCATTAGATTTAATATCATCAGTTTACTGTTCTCAATTCTAAATTGATCTAAGTTAAAATCTTTCACAATATAACATGCTCTGTTTTTAAATTTCAGTTAATTTATTATTGCAAGGACAGAGGTATGTTTAATTTGCCAGAACTGGAAATGCTTTTAACATGGATAATGTAGTACACTTTGCATCAAACTAAATAATGTTAGATGAACAGGAAAGCTATTGTTGGGTCTATGGCTCTGACTCATGGTGCAGCTCTACAAAAATGCAAAAACAAACACAAAAAGGCCAATAAACATTGCCATACACACATTAAGTAAAATGAACACTAACACCACAACCCCGCTGAACCCCTGCACATAAAAATAACACATTTTCAACAACATGCCCAATACCCATAATGCAATGCAGAGATAAAAAGGTGTGGTCGTGACTAAAACTTAGTGATTTAAATTCATTCAACTTAAACTTTTTCGTACTTTCAACTATGTCTACAAATTAGTAGAATATACTAAACATTTTCTAGTAATGTCATAAAACTTGAATCATTTAAGTACATTGTATTTAAAGCATTTTAGTAAATACAACTTCCGGGCTTACAGTGTGTGATGATTGACATTACATTTTAAAGGTGTTTAATTGGCGCGGCAGTAAATATTATCTTACCCTAAAAAAGAATAGTTAGTTAAAATGTGTGGGCTAAATACATGACATGAGAGGTGACATAAGGCAAATGCTGGAATTTGACAAAAAACATCATGGTACATTATGTGGACTAGTCTGTAGCCTAAAAATGAAGAAGAAAATAAAACATTTTCTTATGAAATAACATTTTATTCTCCTCAAAACAAGAACAATAAATGTGTGTAAACATATGGAAAAAATTGCACAAAACACAACAGTGATTAATCCCTGCAATTAACTGTAGTGCAATTCTCAGAACAAGAACAATAAATGTGAGTAAACAAACGGAAAAAAATCGCACAAAACACAACAGTGATTAATCACTACAATTACAGTACTTAAATACCTAAAAAAAACTGTTGTGCAAATAAAACACTTCAAGTAACATTGCAAAATACCTGATATCTCTAATGTAAATATCAAAATGATCCCACATCAGGAGTTCTCTCACTTCTACTCTGTATATAAAGCCAATGCTTCCCCAGTGACGCTAAATTGACTGGCAATCAAACACTCCCTCCTTAAAAAAAAAAAAAAAAAATGAACTGCTCTTTACAAAGACTCGGTTCCCATTGTTCATTTCAAAGAGCCGTTCAAAAGATTTGATTCGTTCGTGAACGTCACATCACTAATAATTAGACAGCGATTTAGACATATAATAATGACAACTATCATCATCATCATCGTAATAGAAAAATCACATCATACAGCATTAAGCAAATGGACTGATCTAATACCGTGGTTCTCAGCTGGTCTGTCTTTAGGACCCGCTATCACCCCACAATGACAAGCTGCGACCCAAATTAATAACAGTTAAACTTCAAACTCCAATTTAATTAATATAATGATGGTGCGTATTGAACCTGAGTTAATACAGAATATCACAGTATAAAAACACAGAAGATAAGTTTAAAGATAAACTAACCTGACCAGCAGGTGGTGATGCTAGATATGGAAATATTCCCTGTAATGAAGTCATATTTAACTAAACCCACTTTTATTAGTCTTTGGTTCATTTATTTGTGTATTTGGATGCTAATAGTTCAAAAAGTTAGAATTTGAACCCTCCAGGTGCTGATCTTTGTATTAATTTCGGTAAAAATCAAGTAGATTTCTACAACCCGTTTTAATTCCTGCTTAATTTTTTTATGTCTATAACCAGTTACGTCACGACATTTGCACATATAAGGTCAAGACTTCCGATGAACATTTCTCAGAGTACGACATAATTGTTTGTCAGCAGCAGCGGTTGTAGTCCATACTGAAAATTTGTTCAAACTTTGAGCCGATTACCTAAAATGTTCAGTTGTTTGAACGGGACAGAGCAGCACAGCCAAAAACCTGGAGGGGGCGGGGTCTGAAGTGGGTCATGTGCATTTAAAGGGCCAGCGCTCAAAACCACCTTTCTGGTGTCATTACTCAGAAACAGGGTTGAAGATGGACCTGTGGAGTTGAATTAATGAAGAATTCAGACCCAATCAGAGCATTTACAGTTTATGTAGACCACAGGGAAATGTTTTAGAATGCATAATTCCATTTAAAATAAGTAAAATATCACTCCTTTAACACTAAATTAGTCTCCATTGGAACCAAAACTAAAAAGTGCACTCAGTTAAAAATTATAAGTTCCTTCAATCACTAATTCAAGAATGTAACACCCTGAGGTTTTTGTCCAGTGTAGGTAAAACCATATCTGTTGGAGTCATTGACATACCTGAGTTTCTCCATGATGTGAATAGAAACTTCTGATTCTTCTTTTATGCTGTGAAATGTCTAGTGTTAATTATCATTACAGTGCATTATCGCCACCTACTGTTGAGGAGTGTAAATGGACAGGACTCAGCTCCATGAAAAATAAAACACAGGATTGGCTTATTAAAGTTATTTTTTACCCCAGCAAAGGCCCACGACCCAGTGAAAACAGGTTTACAACCCACTTTTGGATCGCAACCCACCAGTTGAGAATCACTGGTCTAAAACATCCATTGCTATGTTGGCAGGGGTGCCACCAGGGATATGAAGCACAGTGAAAAAATATCACATTGGGCCCCACCACTTCAGTGCCATAAACCATGTAAACCCTAAATATAAGACTGCACAGGCATGGATCTATATACTGCTTACAACAGACTATATGATTTAGAGCAAGACTGATGAAAAAGGTGCAAGCCATCCTGTATGATATAGAATCAAATAGAATCAAATAGAATAGAATAGAATAGAATAGAATAGAATAGAATAGAATAGAATAGAATAGAATCTTCATTTGTCACATGACATTGACAAAGACAGTAGTGGCTTTTCCATTGGACATCTGTGCAAAACTTTACCGATATTTATTAAATATCGAAAAAACAGAAGTGCGTAATGTCCATTTTTCCATTAAATCACAAATGCAATGATTTATTTATTTATTATCACAAGATGACACTACATAAACATGGCGACAAACATAAATATGACGTTGATTTATAGATATAGCCATACACACACTAGGTAAAGGGGAACAGGTGGAAAGAATCAGGAAAGGAGAGGAAATTCACACTGACAGGAAACATGAGGGGAAGACACACAGGAGGAAACAGTTTACAAAATAAAAGCAGAAATCACAATAGACAGACAGACAGACAGACAGACAGACAGACAGATAGATAGATAGATAGATAGATAGATAGATAGATAGATAGATAGATAGATAGATAGATAGATAGATAGATAGATAGATAGATAGATAGATAGATAGATAGATGGATGGATGGATGGATGGATGGATGGATGGATGGATGGATGGATGGATGGATGGATAGATAGATAGATAGATAGATAGATAGATAGATAGATAGATAGATAGATAGATAGATAGATAGATAGATAGATAGATAGATAGATAGATAGATAGATAGATAGATAGATAGATAGATAGATAGATAGATAGATAGATAGATAGATAGATAGATCTGTTCATTAGAGTATCATGACTGTCTAATGTGGTTCCAAATATTTACAAACAAGTACATTAATTTTTTGGCATTTTGTAATCTCACAAATGTAAATTAAACTCACAATGTGCAAATGTTAAACTATTTTATAACTAAAAAACAAAACAAAACAAAACAAAAAACTGAACTGTGTTTAGCCTGGTATATATGTATATATCCAGCTTGAACAGATGTTCTGGTGTTTGTTGATTTGTTGGAGGGTTTGTGGTTTCTGTTTTTTATTTTATTTTATTTTATTTTACACAGACTCAGGTTCATGCTGCATTTAGAAACTGGTCATAAATTAAGATATTTAAGTTTTTGGTTTTTTAATGAATATTCTCTTCTCATCTCTGCTCACATTTCTAAATAATATTTTTTAGGTTGAGAATTGATACACATGACCACTAGAGGGAGCAGTGAGTCACTCTGTCAGTCTCCTGTAGTGAGGAAATCTAAGATTGTTGTTGTTTTCTCCACTGGACTCAGCTGTAAATGCAAAGAATGGAGTTTGATGGTGAAATGTCAGCGTTTCTTCTACATGAGTGAGTTTTATTCTGAGGCTTATGAAGGTGTAAAGTTATAATGGGATATTCTTATCTTTGCTAAGTTGCCATGTGTTCATCCACAGTTCAGACTAAACTGTGACAGTTCTGACCTTGTTTGTCAGATTCAAACAGATCTTTAGTTCAGATATTGACAACACAAACCCAACAGAAAACAGGAGGTGACAGATGAGTGGAAACAATGAGCTTTATACTTGTTTCAATGACTGATACAGTCTGAGGATACATGGTTGATTCATTGGTGGTTTTGGAAGTATTGTTTTAGTACCAGACTGTCCCCTGCTGGTGAGAGTCTGGAACATCAACACTATCGAGCTACTTGAATGAAAGATAAAATGTATGATCTGTAGGGACTTCACAACTCTGACTCCATAATGACTACATTTAAATGATGAAATATATTATATTCTGTCCAGATTCATACAATTATTTTCTTTTTATCATGATATATCAGGTTTTGTCCACATTTTATATTGTAAATTTAGCAAAAATTTGATAGTCCACTATAACTCTATCTTACTTGTTTATTTTATTTTTTACTGCATGCTTCTTACCTACCCCATGTTCTATGTATGCACCAAACCACTGAAGGGTCCGATCAAGCAAAATTGAACATCAACATGAAAAAGTAAATTTGCAAACATCATTTATGGTGGGCTCATTTTTAAGCTAAAGATCTATATTTTGTGGAACTGTTATCCTTTTTTAAAACACCACTGGTAGAAAAAAAAGTTACAACTGATTTTATTGATAATACTTTTTACACCATAGCCATAGCTCAAATTTGATGCTAAAATTATATCTAAAAAAATGTGAAAATGTATTCATTCTGCTGATTATATAGATAATTGTTAAGTTTCAAGTATTAGATTTTCCTTATTTTGTGAATATTGTGGATATTTATGAGTTTGAACATTTGTGAGTTGCTTGAAATGCCCTGTCAACGTGTCACCGTACAAATACCAATTTTAAATTTTCAAGTTACTTATAATTCAGATACTTGAGTGAAACTTTCAGAAATTAATGATCTTTTGATATATTTTGGGTGTTGCATACAGTAGTAAAAAGTCATCCACGTGTTACCACATTCTTATGTCAATAAAACAGAGACTTTTAACTCAAAAATGTATTTTCAGCATAGTTGAACATAATATCTAAAAGGTTTTGTCCTACTTGATATCAATTTCTTTTGAGAACTTCATGTTTTGAATGTTTGTGTAAAGCTTAAAAAATTAATGTCCATTTCCAGTCCACGTGTTAGAGCAGTAATTTGACATTTTTCAACAAAAAAAATTTCTCTCTCCAAATTTTGTTATACAGAATGTTAAAGTGCTTATAAATACCTATTCAAATATGTATAATACATGCATATAAATTACTCTGCTTACATGACAGAGACTGCTGAACACCAAATGTGTCCATGTGTTACCGCTTGATCGGACCCTGAAGCAATTCCTAGTAATGTGAACCCAGTTTACTTACATGGCAATAAACATGATTCTGATTCTGATCCAGTTATATATTTTGATGTATTATTGGCTTTGATTGCACCCTCAGTCTAACTGCATTAAACACTTTAACTGACAAAGTTAGGTGAAGTAAAAATGCACCAAAATGCGTTTTAAATGTAATTTAAAAAAATTTTTTTCTGAGGCTGGGAAATTTTGTATATTTCCGTGTTTGCTCTGCCATTTTAAAGCATGAAAAGATTCCTGTGTAACTTAAACAGACAAGAGGTTTTCTGTTGTATAAAGCAGGTGGTTGGTCATAAAATAAACAGGATAAATAATATACTTCAACAAACTTGCTTTTCATTGCTGCTTTTATTGATTTTTATTCAAAATACAGTCTAAGAAACAGTTGATGATGGATAAATTGCATTAATATGAGTAGGATTAAAAAGTTTCAAATCAATTTCCCATATTGTTTTTGAAAAAAAATTACATAAATCCCACACATCATTGTATCACAGTGAAAACATACAGACTATCAGCATTAGTATTTCAGACTGAGATAAACACTAGAGGTTCCCTATACAGTGAATATTACACATCTTTACTATTATCCTTCAGAGACTGGAATGTTAATCTATAAAATCATGTAAAAAGATTAAAAAAAAAAAAAAAAAAAATCTTTCATCTTCCAAAACAGTCATCCAACAGGTCATTTGTCAGTCATCATCGTTGTTTCTTACTTTTCCCCTGAAAATGAAGACATGTGAAGTAATAATGTGTCTTAAGTTAAATATGCAGCTTTATAAACTGTGTGCTTTGGTTTATACAGTGAAATACATTTACTTACAGCGCACTGGTCCAACAGTGACAGGGTCAAGCAGAGCCGGGTTGTGAACAGAGCGTCGTACTCTCCTTGTGCAAGTCTACGTGATGAAAAGGTGGCAAAAAAATACATGTTATAATTTATGTTTGGTTATGCAGCATTGAAGAGGGAATGATTTCACTGTGCGAAGATTGTATCCCACTGGTGATAAAGGAGACGGACGGACGGACGGACGGACGGACGGACGGACGGATAGATAGATAGATAGATAGATAGATAGATAGATAGATAGATAGATAGATAGATAGATAGATAGATAGATAGATAGATAGATAGATAGATAGATTTACTTTATTAATCCCCAAGGGGAAATTCAAAATACAAACTGCAGTTAAATCAACAATATAATAGGAATGGACTTAACATTTGATTTTATTGTGAATTACTTGGGTAACCTACCACACAAGATGAGGAAATCTGATCGATTTCTTTTGTTAATATTATTAGAAGGGGAAAAAAAAGCCATAACTCGAAAATGGTTGTGCGAGGATCCTCCAATACTTATGGGCTGGACACATGTTCTGAATGAAATTTATGACATGGAAAGGCTGACCTTCTCATTAAGACTAACTACTGACAAATGTAAAAAAACAAAAAATATTGGGAAAAATGGAATGTGTATGTTAACCAAAGAAATCCTTGAACCTGTATGATCTTAAACTTATATATGCTTTTTTTGACTTTTTTTGGGGGCGAATTTGTCCTGAACCTGTCTATATTTTATTTGTCTAAAGGGTGAACCTAGATGTTCTAACCGTTGTGGTCTGTTTTTTTGTTCTTTTTGTTTATTTGTTTATTCTGTATACTGTAAAATTTGGAGATAAAAATAAAGTATAAGAAAAAAAAAGAAGAAGAGGGATTGATTTCATGAGGGGAGGTTGAAACTCACTGGAACACAGCTGATGGCTCTCCTGTCACACAGGCTCAGTCTACAGTGAACGTAGACCAGGTCATTGTTGCTCTCAAGAGGGAACAGCAGGGCAGAAAACCGGGCAGTATGGGAGACACCGTTCTCCATCACAGTTATGTGTCGAGGGTCGGTCGCACACCTGGAAAACACAGTCAGGTAAGGCTGTTAAAACACCACTTTCACCACTTTTTTTCCTGTTACGGTGTTTATTTCCTGCCTAGACTTAACTCATAAAGATCCAAACATCCACCGTCGACGAAAACCTTCCACTGATGTAAATGTTTAATACCTGTTGATCCAATAATCCTTTCAATACATTGGTGTAAAATACAGTTTGTTATCTTTTCATGGTCATCAGATATGACCCAGAGGACGCTCAGAAGCAAGTATGTGAACACGTTGAATTCAGGTGTTTCTTTTCTGACAGGTGTCTGGGATGTCATAAATGTTATAATATAGTTTTATATTGGGATAAATATCATTGCATTGGTTAGTTTGGTTTAAATCTTCTTTGCTTCTTTGGTTCTTTGCTTCCAAAATGCACCAGAGATGGTTTTTACTTAATTTATCTCAACATTGATTTTTTTTTTTTTTAAATCTATGACTATGATTTCAAATGTTCTACCTCTAAATGTCGAAAATATTTTTTAATATATAAATTATTTTCTACCACAACTAACCATCTACTTTCTTCACATCTCACTGAGGAAGAAAAATCTCCCATTAAACTTTAAGGAAATATTGATGTTTATAAATTCTATGGACAAAAATACTGGGACACAATATGTGAGCTGTAAGATGTCCTGTTCATGATAATTTGACATGTAGACATTATTAATAATCAATATGATATTTATCCCAATATAAAACTATATTATGACATTTGTCATTATTGTTTTATATCCCAGACCCCTGTTAGAAAAGAAACACCTGAATTCAACATGTCCACATACTTTTGTCCATATAGTGCAGGGGTGTCAAACTCAGGTCTTCGAGGGCTGGTATCCTGCATGTTTTAGATATTTCCCTCTTCCATCACACCTGGAAGCTATTACATCGTTATCAGGCTTTTGCAGAGCATGATGATGAGCTGATCATTAATTGAACCAGGTGTGGCTGGAAGAGGGAAACATCTAAAACATGCAGGATACCGGCCCTGGAGGACCAGAGTTTGACACCTGTGATATAGTGTATGACTTACGCAATGATGCTATGAGGCTAACGATATTCAGGTCTGTAGACTTTAACACATGAGTCTGATGGCATTGCATTTGAATTATCATGTGAAGAACCATGCAAAAAAAAAAAAATGATTTAATCAAAAAAATCTGACTTGAGCACCAAGACCTGCATTGTGAATTTAGCATTATTGTAGACAGGGCTTAAGATGAGCTGAATTTGTTTCTGCTGTATGTGTTTTGTATCTGTTAGGTAGTTCTTTTTTTATTTGCAAAACAAAATGCATTAGCTTGTTAATTGTTTTGGCCCGAATTTAGCTCCATACAAAGTTTAAGTATTAAAAGGGCACATACCTGGAGGTGATGAGATCATATCGGCTGGGGTCATCAGGATTTGGGGAGTGTGAGGTATAACAGTTCTCCAGAACAAGTGCGAAGCTGGGATCAGTCTCGTCCACAGACACTCCCACAAAAAGGGGGGAACCCACCCGCAGCGTGACCTGACCGGGTGGGAACGAGTTCACAAAGGTGGAGTTTTCAAACAGGACCATAGTGCCTGTGGGTTGAGAACCACTTCCTACAACACCACCTTCATTACTGGAAAAGATGACAAATGGCATCACATGTTACATGAAATACCATAGCAGTGACAAGGAAACTGGACATGAGCAGAACCAGTGAACTACTCACAGCTGGAGTCTGGGCACAGAGATCAAGGTGGTGTTGGTGGTCAAGGGATACGTACAGGAGAAGGGGATGATCTCAGGTGTAACAAAGGAATCAAGGTTTTCAGGATACAGAAACAAAGTGTTCAAGTAGGTGGCATGGCTGCTGTTTGTCTGAAAGTAAAAGGATAAAAATCATTAGTCAACTGAATAAGCAATTTATCTATACTTTGCATATAAAGTAGGGCATTAATAATAAAAAAATCAACTTTCTTTGTCCCCCTCTGACTGATGATTTGACCTGTCTTTCAGTGAATGTAGTAAAAGTATCAAATAAAAATGAATCCAGCCACTTTATACACAAATAAAATAGATATTACAACAAAGACACACATGAAAAAGTGAAAAGATAAATGAGGAGAGATTTGTATCAGTGATCATCCTAAAAAGTATTATTTAGAAATGTGAAGAGAATATTCATTAATAAAAAACCCCCCTCAAAAATCTTAATATATCTGTTAAAAATATCTGTTCAAGGTGTATATATACACACACACACACACACATATATATATATATATATATATATATATATATATATATATATATATATATATACACACCTGGTTGAATACTTTTTTTTTTACAGTTATAACATATTTTTGCACATTCTGGGTTGAAATACACATTTGTGAGATTACAAAACACACATGTAAATGTCAGAACCACATTCTTTTTGAGTCATGGAATGAAATTTCATTCTAGTGTACTGTTTATTTTTGTGATTGATCTGTCTGTCTGTCTGTCTGTTTGTCTGTCTATCTATCTATCTATCTATCTATCTATCTGTCCGTCCATCCGTCCGTCCATCCGTCCGTCCGTCCATCATAAAAAGGTCACAGAGAATGTAGAGAATAGACTAAATAAACTGAATGAATCTTACCCTCAGCACATTTCCACAGGATGCTGCCTGGCGGGGTAAAAGGTAGCACACCTGGTGTTGAGTCTCTCGGTGTGTGGAACACTGGGGCACAGCCAGGTGAGCGTTACGTGGATTCAGACCAAGTAAAGCCAGGGTGGCCAGAGGCACACAAATTTCGATTTCATCACGAGAGCAAACCACCACAGAAACTTCGATCAGAGTTTCAGGTTCTAAAGTAATAAAGTAATAGACGAAGGATGGTTAGATGTCGCATGGAATACCAGTATTCAGTAAATATTCCAATATACAGGGTGGGGAAGCAAAATTTACAATGAACATTTAATTGTTTTTTCTCAGCAGGCACTACGTCAATTGTTTTGAAACCAAACATATATTGATGTCATAATCATACCTAACACTATTATCCATACCTTTTCACAAACTTTTGCCCATATGAGTAATCAGGAAAGCAAACGTCAAAGAGTGTGTGATTTGCTGAATGCACTCGTCACACCAAAGGAGATTTCAAAAATAGTTGGAGTGTCCATAAAGACTGTTTATAATGGAAAGAAGAGAATGACTATGAGCAAAACTATTACGAGAAAGTCTGGAAGATACTATTAAAGAAGAATGGGAGAAGTTGTCACCCGAATATTTGAGGAACACTTGCGCAACTTTCAGGAAGCGTGTGAAGGCAGTTATTGAGAAAGAAGGAGGACACATAGAATAAAAACATTTTCTATTATGTCAATTTTCTTGTGGCAAATAAATTCTCATGACTTTCAATAAACTAATTGGTCATACACTGTCTTTCAATCCCTGCCTCAAAATATTGTAAATTTTGCTTCCCCACCCTGTACATTTGCCTGTAAGAGTTTCTATGTTTGCATGTATTTGTGGCTGCCAGAGTGGATACCAACAGACCCTGAAACAGACATGACACAGGCAGAGTGTTTCACAAAAATAACCGCTGTTGCAAAATCACTCACGATTTAGGGCAGGTTCCGCATGTAACGTGAATGAGACTGCCATGCTTACAGCATGAATTGTCCTTTGTGTATGCAAATTAATACTGACCAAACAATAACTCAAATTATGAATTAAGAAAGAGCTGCAGGATCTTAAACTGACCACAAAGAACATTTGAAAGATAAACAGTATCACAGTGCTTCAGTTACAGCTTCAGAGTTTGTGATGTCTTTTATGTATTGTGATTGTCTCTCTCAACTCACCACATATTTTTTATTAGTAAGTTTTTATTTTTATCAATTACTAAAAATTCCAGGTGGCCCCATTTAAATTCCAGGCGACCCCACATGGGTTCCCGCCCCCAAGGTTGAAATACACTGCTTTAAGTGTTTATACATTCAAGTAAACTCTGTGCTAACCACAATATCCTTACAGATAATAAAATAATTACCTTCACAGACAACCCCAGCATCTTCATAATGTCCACAGTTGTGATTGCCCAGCCCATTATGTGGACACTGTAGTAGTGCTGTCTCATTTCCTGTACAGTGAACATTGTCCAACCAGATTGGCCCGTCACCCTGTCCATGATGTGCAAAACGTGGTGCAGACACAGCACTGCCACAGCCCAACTGATGACAGACCACCTGAGCATCTGTTATATCCCAGAAGTCGTCACACACTGTCCCCCACTGGCCGGCGTGGTACACCTCCACTCTGCCGGAGCAGCTGCTGTTAGAGTCAGCCAGTCTCAGGCGGCTGCTCGGTTCTGTTGGAGTGGGTGTGGGTGGATGGATTGCACCTGGTTGTGATTAAAATGACAGTAATCTATTTGAAGCCTCACGGCAAATTCAAGTCATTAAACATTTAGATATTAAAGTGTACCTGTAATGACCCTATATATTGTAGGGACCCTGGAGGTATATTGCTGTTGTAATGTTTTCCTGTTGTACTACTGTTCAGGAGTTATGTGGTTACTGTTAGTTTAACCCTGTAAACATGGCAGGGTCATGTTGATAGCCAGTGTGTCAATGTCCAATGAAGACTGTACTTTTTAAGGAGAATCAGAGTGTATGGTGTCAAAAAAATGAGAATTTCTTGCAAAGAGAATATCCATATGGCATAAAACAAAAACGTTTATAGATTTTCAATAATAATAATGGATTTGATTTTATATAGCGCTTTTCTATGAACGCATACTCAAAGTGCGTACAGAGAGTCCATTATTCATTCACTCTCACATTCTCCCTCTGGTGGTGGTAAACTACAGTTGTAGCCACAGCTGCCCTGGGGCAGACTGATGGAAGTGTGACTGCCAGTTTGCGCCTACGGCCCCTCCGATCACAACCAAACATTCACACACATTCATACACCAGTGTGAGTAGCAGCACTGGAGGCAAGGAGGGTGAAGTGTCTTGCTCAAGGACACAACAGCACATGGACAGAGCAGGATTCGAACTGCCAACCCTTCGGTTATTGGACAACCTGCTCTACCATCTGAGCCATGGCCACCCCCAATGAGATCATAGGTCAGGTTGTTATGTATTTGCATTGTCAACCTATGGAGAAATAAAGCTTTTACCTTCACAAATGACACCGGCGTCTTCATGATGTCCACAGTCGTGATTGCCCAGCCCATTATGTGGACACTGCAGTAGTGCTGTCTCAGATCCTGTACAGTGAACATTGTCCAACCAGATTGGCCCGTCACCCTGTCCATGATGTGCATAACGTGGTGCAGACACAGCACTGCCACAGCCCAACTGATGACAGACCACATGAGCATCTGTTATACCCCAGAAGTCGTCACACACTGTCCCCCACTGGCCAGCGTGGTACACCTCCACTCTGCCGGAGCAGTTGCTGTTAGAGTCAGCCAGTCTCAGGCGGCTGCTCGGTTCTGTTGGAGTGGGTGTGGGTGGATGGATTGCACCTGGTTGTGGTAAAAATGACAGAAATTTATTTGAAGCCCCATGGCAAATTCAAGTCATTAAACATTTAGATATTAAAGTGTACCTGTAATGACCCTATATACTGTAGCGACCCTGGAGGTATATTGCTGTTGTAATGTTTTCCTGTTGTACTACTGTTCAGGAGTTATGTGGTTACTGTTAGTTTAACCCTGTAAACATGGCAGGGTCATGTTGATAGCCAGTGTGTCAACGTTCAATAAAGACTGTACTTTTTAAGGAGAATCAGAGTGTATGGTGTAAAAAATTGAGAATTTCTTGCAAAGAGAATATCCATATGGCATAAAAAAAAACTTTTATAGATTTTCAGGTTATTATGTATTTGCATTGTCAACCTATAGAGAAATAAAGCTTTTACCTTCACAAATGACACCGGCGTCTTCCAGATGTACACAGTCATGATTGCCCAGCCCATTATGTGGACACTGCAGCAGCGCTGTCTCATTCCCTGTACAGTGAACATTGTCCAACCAGATTGGCCCGTCACCCTGTCCATGATGTGCATAACGTGGTGCAGACACAGCACTGCCACAGCCCAACTGATGACAGACCACATGAGCATCTGTTATATCCCAGAAGTCGTCACACACTGTCCCCCACTGGCCGTCGTGGTACACCTCCACTCTGCCGGAGCAGTTGCTGTTAGAGTCAGCCAGTCTCAGGCGGCTGCTCGGTTCTGTTGGAGTGGGTGTGGGTGGATGGATTGCACCTGGTTGTGATTAAAATGACAGAAATCTATTTGAAGCCCCACAGCAAATTCAAGTCATTAAACATTTAGATATTAAAGTGTACCTGTAATGACCCTATATACTGTAGCGACCCTGGAGGTATCTTGCTGCTGTAATGTTTTCCTGTTGTACTACTGTTCAGGAGTTATGTGGTTACTGTTAGTTTAACCCTGTAAACATGGCAGGGTCATGTTGATAGCCAGTGTGTCAATGTCCAATAAAGACTGTACTTTTTAAGGAGAATCAGAGTGTATGGTGTCACAAAAAATGAGAATTTCTTGCAAAGAGAATATCCATATGGCATAAAAAAACTTTTGTAGATTTTCAGGTTATTATGCATTTGCATTGTCAACCTATAGAGAAATAAAGTTTTTACCTTCACAAATGACACCGGCGTCTTCATGATGTCCACAGTTGTGAAAGCCCAGCCCATTATGTGGACACTGCAGTAGTGCTGTCTCAGATCCTGTGCAGTGAACATCGTCCAACCAGATTGGCCCGTCACCCTGTCCATGATGTGCATAATGTGGTGCAGACACAGCACTGCCACAGCCCAACTGATGACAGACCACATGAGCATCTGTTATATCCCAGAAGTCATCACACACTGTCCCCCACTGGCCGTCGTGGTACACCTCCACTCTGCCGGAGCAGCTGCTGTTAGAGTCAACCAGTCTCACTGGACGAGGAACTATGGATTGAAATGAAAAAGTCACAAAATTAGGTGCAAATAGACTCATGACAAATTAATATTGTAAAGTAAAACAGACAAAATCCAAAAGTGGTTTGAAAGATAAAACTGACCTTAATAGAACATTTTGGATCTAAACATCATCAAAACCCTATTGTTCTTGACTGTGTTGTATTATATCTCATTTTCTTACTATTATTCATTGAATAAAACCAGTTGTTGAGACTAAACCAAAGGGGGTGCAAAAGTAAAAAGAAATAATACAACATGGAATTTTTTTCTCCAATATGTAAACCACAAGGGGATGCTCATATAAATGTGATTGGATTTTATCAAATAAGTCATCAACCACCCATTCAACATTAAAATGTTAAATGAACATGTTCTTCCAGTTGAGGTGTAACTGCTGACATAAACCACACCCACTTATGCACTTATACAAAACGTGCTTTTTCAAACTAATCTGTGGAATTATGATTAAAATGATGAACATGGTGTAAAATTAGAAAAAGATTAGATAATAATGAGAATTTAGTACGAAGATTTTATACATAAGTACAAATAAGTCATTGGTGCTGTAAAGCTTTTCTTCCATTTCACAATAATTATAGCAATTTTTTTAATTTATTCATACAGTACATGGTTCTGAGAGCCATGATGCCCATTTGGATCATCTTCACACTCGTGTTTTCAGTTTAGTTCACTTTTACTTCACTAGTTTGAACAGTTGGCTCAAAGCTGAGACACTAGATCACTCACTGGGTTTTCTTTCTTTTTTTTCTATACATTGTTTTGTTGATTATCTGACAGTGTATCACACACCGAAATGCTTTATATGCCATTTGTTATATTATTTTATAAAATACACCAACTCCATTCTTTGATGTTTACCTTAACATACTTGACAAAAAGGATAAGGTCTTTATTACATTTTTGTGTTGTAATTGAACCGTTGTTAGTCACTGAGTCAGAGCATAACTGATAAAATAAAGAGAATTTCTGGCAAAGTGGATATCCATACGCGCCATCAAAAAAACTTAATAAATCAAGTTTTTACCTTCACAGACAACCCCAGCATCTTCAAGATGTGCACAGTTGTGGGATCCAAATCCATTGTGTGAACACTCCAGTAGCGATGCCTCATGTCCTGAACAATGAACATTGTCCAACCAGATTTGTCCATTACCTTCTCCAAAATGTGCATAACCTGGTGCAGATGCAGCACTGCCACAGCCCAACTGATGACAGACCACCTGAGCATCTGTTATATCCCAGTAGTCATCACACACCGTCCCCCACTGGCCACCGTAGTACACCTCCACTCTGCCGGAGCAACTGCTGTTATTGTCAACCAGTCTCACTGGACGAGGAACTACGGATTGAAATAAGAACGTCAAAAAATTAGGTGCAAATAGGACTGTCACAAATGAACAGTGCAAATTAAACCAGACAAACTATTGTAATTGTTATTCTTATATGTTTATTTGAGTATTAAAGGCTTTTTATTGTCTTCATAAAAAGTTGGTTTTAAAGGTAAAAATGACCTTAATAAAACCATAATAAAACAAAAACAAAGCCAAAATCTAGAGTTCTCATCATTTATATGTTATTATGATCCTGACCCACTTGAGATTAAATTATTCTGCATGTGGAACCTCAACTAAAATGAGTTTAACATCCTTTACTGTTAATGTCTTGGTGTAATTTTTGCATTTCACAAATTCATCCCACGGGCTGGCTTTGGCCCACAAGCCTTATGTGTGACACCCCTGCTCTATACAAATGACTGTATAAACTCACATACAGGAAATGAAACCTTCAGATTCTCAGATGATACAGCTGTTCAGGGCTTGTGTCACAAAGACATAGATCCATCATTCGACCACACTGGGTATGGTTGCATGATGTTTTTTTTTAAATCCGATTTATTTTTCCAGAAGAAATTAATCTGGAACTAAAATATTTTCTCTTCTGTTTACATGGAAATGTTAAACCCGAATAAAGGTTTACATGAGAAATGTTTATTCAGTTCTCACAGCCATTCTGTTAGCTTGGCTTAGCATAGTCACTGCATTTCCATGGTCACACGTAACCAGTTTTTTTTAAAGGTGATTTGTAGTCTTTAGTTAGTGATTTTGTGAAATCCAATTCTCCCTAATTGTTTCTTTAAATCTGTGACTTACTGCACTCATACAACCTTGGGACTGTTGTGTTGACGGAAGTTGGAAAATCTTTTTGTTGGAAAGGATGCATGTGCTAAATTAGCTTTGTTTTACCGTTTTAGCTTTGCATTAGTTTTTATTTCCCAAGATTATATTGGCGCAGTAAGTCACATCGCCATGATTTGAGCCTCAATTTGTGATCATATTGACCCCACCGGACAAAAGTAATGATTAGGGAGAATTGAATTTCACAAAATCACTCATAAAATACAACAAATCACCTATAAAAGCCTGGCTACATCTGACCATAGGAATGAAGCGATTATGCTAAACTAGGCTAAGCTAAGCTAACGGAAGGGCTGCGAGAACAAGGCAGTTGGTGCACTGCAGTGCAAACTGATCTGCCCACTTATCAAACTCATTAGTGCATGACGAATGAATCAATAAAAAACAAGTGGTGAACTATTCCTTCAGGGTTTTAGAGGCTGGTAGATCCCATCAGAATAGCCCACTGGAATGGTTTGGGTTGACTAGACTGCATTGCATATTCTTCCGCCAGCGCAGAATGTGTGCGTCATCACAACAGGACAAGACAACGAGCATGCGCAGAATGGCAGGAATAAAGTCCAAACGGAATAAAGGGTTTACATGTCCGAGGAATAATTTAGCCCGGATTCTAAAGTGGATTAAACCAGTGACTTTAATCGGGTTTAAATTTAATCCGAACTTTTCTTTTTCAACTGGAATAAGGTGTTTACATGGGCATCTTAAATAGGATCTAACCTTTAATCAGTTTAAACCAGGAATAAAAGTTGTCATGTAAACATACAGACTGAGATAAAGGAACTTTGTTCAGTGTATGATGGTAACAAACTGGTTTTAAATGTCACAGAAACAGAGGAGATGGTCTTTTTTATTTATTGCTCTGGCCTCCAGAGCCAATCGCATCCAAATTTAATTTTTAGATGTAAATCTGAAATTGACAAATAATGTCTGTCCATGTCTAACAGTTATTATTCATGATACTCAAAACAAACAAGTTTCTTCCTATAAGTGCCTAAACATTTACATAGATAACATTTTCACAGGCAGGATCATGTTGATAGCCAGTGTGTCAACATCCAATAAAGACTGTACTTTTTAAGGGGAATCAGAGTGTATGGTGTCAAAAAAATGAGAATTTTTTGCAAAGAGAATATCCATATGGCATAAAAAAAAAACTTTTATAGATTTTCAGTTTATTATGTATTTATATTGTCAAACTATAGAGAAATAAAGTTTTTACCTTCACAAATGACACCGGCATCTTCATGATGTCCACAGTTGTGAATGCCCAGCCCACTATGTGGACACTGCAGTAGTGCTGTCTCAGATCCTGTACAGTGAACATCGTCCAACCAGATTGGCCCGTCGCCCTGTCCGTGATGTGCATAAAGTGGTGCAGACACAGCACTGCCACAGCCCAACTGATGACAGACCACATGAGCATCTGTTATATCCCAGGAGTCGTCACACACTGTCCCCCACTGGCCGTCATGGAACACCTCCACTCTGCCGGAGCAGCTGCTGTCAGAGTCAACCAGTCTCACTGGACGAGGAACTATGGATTGAAATGAAAAAAACAAAAAACAAAAAAAACATACAAATAGGCTCATGGAAAATTAACATTATAAAGTAATGCAAACACATTTTTCTTTTCCTTATTCTTATATGTTTATTGGTGTATTAAAGGCTTCTTTCATTGTTTTCAGAAAAAGCTGGTTTGAAAGGTAAAAATGACTTTATTAAAACCTTAATAAAGGAAAAATAAATGTAAAAATGCATTATTATTATTATTATTATTATTATTATTATTATTATTATTAATTGTAGTAGTAGTAGTAGTAGTAGTAGTAGTAGTAGTAGTAGTGGTAGTAATAGTAGTGGTACTGGTAGTAGTAGTAATAGAACTGGTAGTAGTAGTAGTAGTAGTAGTAGTAGTAGTAGTAGTAGTAGTAGTAGTGGTAGTAGTACTGGTAGTAGTAGTAGTAGTAGTAGTAGTAGTAGTGGTAGTAGTGGTAGTAGCAGCAGCAGTAGTAGTAGTAGTAGTGGTAGTAGTAGTAGTAGTAGTGGTAGTAGTACTGGTAGTAGTAGTAGTAGTGGTAGTAGTAGTGGTAGTAGTAGTAGTAGTAGTGGTAGTAGTGGTAGTAGTAGTGGTAGTAGTGGTAGTAGCAGCAGCAGTAGTAGTAGTGGTAGTAGTAGTAGCAGTAGTAGTAGTAGTAGTGGTAGTAGTGGTAGTAGTGGTAGTAGCAGCAGCAGTAGTAGTAGTAGTAGTGGTAGTAGTAGTAGTAGTAGTGGTAGTAGTAGTGGTAGTAGTAGTAGTAGTAGTGGTAGTAGTAGTGGTAGTAGTAGTAGTGGTAGTAGTGGTAGTAGTAGTAGTAGTAGTGGTAGTAGTACTGGTAGTAGTAGTAGTAGTGGTAGTAGTAGTGGTAGTAGTAGTAGTAGTAGTGGTAGTAGTGGTAGTAGCAGCAGCAGTAGTAGTAGTGGTAGTAGTAGTAGTAGTAGTAGTAGTAGTAGTAGTTGTGGTGGTGGTAGTAGTAGTAGTACTAGTAGTAGTAGTAGTAGTAGTAGTAGTATTTTTGGGGGGAGTGGGGCAATTCATTATTAAAGGCTTCTATTGTTGTTTTCATTAAAAGTTGGTTTGAAAGCTAAAACTGACCTTAATGGGACATTTTGGGTCTAAACAGCATCAAAAACCCATTTTTTTTGACTGTGCTGTATTATTTTTCATCTTCTTGCTATTATACTTTGACTATTCACTGACTGTTCATTGTTGAGACTAAACCAAAGGTGGTGCAAAAGTGAAAGGAAATAATATGACATGTATTTTTTTTTTCTCCAATATGTAAAGCATATGGGGATGCACATATAAATATGATTGGATTTTATGAAATAAGTCATCAACCACACATTCAACATTAAAATGTTCAATGAACATGTTCTTCCAGTTGAGGCATAACTGCTGACATAGGCCACACCCACTTATGCACCTATGCAAAATGTACTTTTTCAAACTAATCTGTGGAATTATGATTGGAATGATAAACATGGTATAAAATTAGAAAAAGATTATGTGCATTTTGCACTTTTGTGACTTAAATGACTTTGATTTTTGCTGGTACTGGGACTAAAATGCAGTAATATAGTCAGATTAATGCCAAATGACATGAGAATTAAGTATGAAGATTTAATAAATATCAAAGACTCACACATGTGTTTTCAGTTTAGTTCAGTTTTACTTCACTAGATTGAACAGTTGATTCAAAGCTGAGATGCTACACTTATCACTCACTGGGTTTTCGTTTCTTTTTTTCTATACATTGCTTTATTGAGTATCTCAAAAACAGTACATTACTCATTGAAATGCTTTAGATGCCGTTTGTCTTATTATCATATGAAATACACCAACCCCAGTCTTGACAAACCTGACAAACAGGACCATGGCCTTTATTACATTTTTGTGTTGTAATTGAGCTGTTTTGAGTCACTGAGTCAGAATGTAACAGATAAAACAATGAAAATTTCTCTCAAAGAGGATATCCGTATGTGCCATGAAAGATATTTTTAGAAATTTTCAGCTCTGTTGTGTATTTGTATTTCCAATATAAAGACAAATAATGTTCTTACCTTCACAGATAACTCCAGCATCTTCATAATGTCCACAGTTGTGAGAGCCCAACCCATTATGTGGACACTCCAGTAGTGATGCCTCACGTCCTGAACAGCGAACATCGTCCAACAGGATTGGCCCATTGCCCTGTCCAAAATGTGCATAATGTGGTGCAGACACAGCACTGCCACAGCCCAACTGACGACAGACCACCTTAGCATCTATCAGGTCCCAGGAGTCATCACACACCGTCCCCCAATGACCATCATAGAAGATCTCCACTCTACCGGAGCAACTGCTATTATTGTCAACCAGCCTCACTGACCGAGCAGCTGTGGAAACCAAGACACTTCAACCATGAATCAATAATTACAACACTCAGGAAAAAAAGAAATCACCATGAAATGAGATTTTAATTTCACTGAATTTGATTCAACATTGGTGTTTTGTGTTAAAACTCAGATTACTGTGTTTTAATAGTGACTGTACAATGTATGTACCGTTGCCAATTTCAGAAAAGGTCATTTTACATGTCAGTGGTTTTACCTGCCCATCCAGTTAACGTCTGCAAGAGCAGGAACAACATCAAACCTGGAATCCCCCTCATTCTCAGCTGGGAAACAAGTCTGAAAAAGGCAAAAGACATACTTTAAAAACCCATTAAAGTGGATTTAAATGCAAACACAATCAATGCAAAACAATCAGATAAGATAAGATAAATTAAGATAAGATACAATGAGATAAATTAAGATAGGATAAGATAAGAGATAAGATAATATAAATTAGGAGGATAAGATAAGATAAATGAAGATAAGAGATAAGATAAGATAAATTAAGATAAGATACGAAAAAATTGAGATCAGATACTATAAGATAAACTAGGACAAGAGATAAGATATAAGACAAAATAAATTAAGATAAGACAAAATAAATTAAGATAAGATCAGATAAGATCAGGTAAAATAAGATAAGATAAGATAAGATAAGATAAGATAACATAACATAACATAACATAACATAACATAACATAACATAAGATAACATAACATAACATAACATAACATAACATAACATAACATAACATAACATAAATCTTTATTGTCATTGCACAATCATACTATGTACACAGTACAATGACGTTGGAGTACTGACCCACACAGTGCAAGAGAGAAGACACGCAACAATAAATACAGTTCAAAATTCACACAAGAAAAACCTATATGTGCAAAATGAGTGAATACAGTGTGTAAAATGTATTGCTGATGGCCTACTGTTGAAAGAAAAGCAATTGGTCGTGTCTATTTCTCAATGAAATAGAGACATTTCTATATTAGTTTGAAAATTCAGTTGATTAATTCTTTGGATGAATTTGTAGTTCTACTTTGAATGTTTAGGAAATGTGCTCCTTGTCTTCATATTGTATTAATTGATCCAGTCTTAAATGTATCTATTGGATTAATATTTAATTGACTTAATTCTGGTTTTGATTGCAATTAAAATGTAAATTAAAGAAACTGAAATTTTACATACTTTATTTGTTTATTTACAGATTTAAAAAAAAAACAATCATAACATTATTTAGTGACTTAAACAAATTTTAATTTGATATTCACTTAATCCTGTGTATTTATGTGATACCCCTGGTCCTCTAAATTATTAGTGTCCAAATGTGATATAACGTTATGGTGATAGACACAAATAACAGCAATAAAGCAACACAATTGGATTTCCATTACATTAAGTGTTAAATTAAAAGACGGAGAAAAGAAAAGAAGAAGAAGCGCAAAAAAATCAGTTGCATGGTGAAAAGCTTTGACTAATCCCAGTCCATCACCATCATCTGGTCCTTACCTGTTGCAGGTATGAGACAGCTGAGGCAGGTGTCTTCTGAGTCAGACAGTTCTAGCTGAGGTTGGACAAGACTCTGTGTTGCCAATTGGTCCATCCCATCATTTTATAGAGACATAATGGCGGCATCATGCGACACAGCATTGCTGAAGTATGAGGAAGAATCTGAAGACAATAATATGTTTTATCATGAAGCAGAAGACATGCCAAGCACACGCCAAAATGAGTCACGAACACTGGCAGCCAAGAATCTGCTGTGAGAATACATGGATGTTATATTATATTTTTAAGGAAACAGTCTGAGGTGATTACAGTGGGGGAAAAAATATAATAAGTTAATGGAATGTGAACAAAGATTCTATTCTTGGCTTGTGTGAATAATTATAATAAAAAAATAATTCACTTAAGTCATTGTAGAGATATTTAGAATAGAATAGATTAGAATGCAATACAATAGAATACAATACAATACAACACAATAACCTTTATTGTCATTGTGTGTATAATAAAATTAGGAGTGCAGCCATATTAATAAAAAACCAATACTTCAATAAATAAGTATAGAGCAAATGTAAGATTACAAAAACTTAAAACAAGATAAGAAAGTAAAATATAATAATAATAATAATAATAATAATAATAATAATAATAATAATAATAGTAAAAGTAAAACAGAATGGAACTCAAAGTTGAATGCAAATACAAATATACATAAAATATGAATAGACACAACATTAATGGTATGTAAGGTGCATGTATGATTGGATAAGTATTGAATAATTATTGCATTATTATTGCGAGGGAGATTATTGCATGACTTATTGCAGATAGTTTACGTTATACAGGGTTTTTGCACATTATTGGAAGTGATTGCATGAGGATACTGATGATAATGCAACATAACTCTTGTACATTCATTAGATGTTGTGTTCAGGTGCTGAATTGTTAACTTATTAGTTTAAAGTCTGTCAAATCACTGTGATCATCTTCACCTTGGTTTTAATAAATGATTCTTCAAGCTACAGTGATGGAAAAAAGTTTTTGTTAACCCCATATATTTGTGATATTTTGCATTAAAAATCCCTCTTTGGTCATTGAATTGGGCCCAATATTGTTTCATTCTCCAAACCCATGCGTTCCTTCTGACAGATAGATAGATAGATAGATAGATAGATAGATAGATAGATAGATAGATAGATAGATAGATAGATAGATAGATAGATAGATAGATAGATAGATAGATAGATAGATAGATAGATAGATAGATAGATAGATAGATAGATAGATAGATAGACTTTATTGATCCCAGGGGGAAATTCAAACAATTCTGCACGTGCTCAGTTACACTGAAGTCAAAACTAGATGTTTCTGCAAGAAAATGAAACTTTTCCAGGATGTGATTATGCTGTGTGTCTGTGTGTGTGTGTGTGTGTGCGTGCGCATGCATGTGTGTGTTGACTGAACAATGAACAAAAAAAACAAAAACAAAAAATCACTGAATCATTGCTTTTATGTGGGTGTGTTGTGTGTGTGTTGTGTGTGGGTGTGTGTGTGTGTGTGTGTGTGTGTGTGTGTGTGTGTGTGTGTGTGTGTGTGTGATGGATCCACACATTTTGAAACACAAAAAAGATTTTTCCACATATATATTATGATAATAAATAAGATTTTGTAAAAAAAATTTAAGAGTGTCTGAAAACTTTTTGCCACACATCTATGTAATAAACGCCAAGTGGCCTGTGTGTACGTGTGTGTGTGTCTTGAAATTCACACAAAATCCGGAAAGAGCTGACTGCTTCAGTTTATCATACGTATGTATTTTTGGTCAAGGACTAGACTAGTGAAAACGGCAAGTCGATAGGGCCAATGTTTTGGGAGATATTAGTAATTTTGGAACACAATAGCCTTACAATCATGCTGGTATGGCCAGAACACTTTGGCGGTGACTGCTGGACAAATGTAGTACAGCATGCACAAATACACAGCATAAAAACTACCCCATGGATCCCCACGGGTCAGCGCGTTAGTTAACATTAAACTCTGTTGTAGTCTGAGTCGGTTGCGTTTTCCTGTTTATTGTTGGCTTACAACTTTGAATTATCTTTAACCACAGTAATTATCTCCACCCTGGTTTCAATAAATTATTTTTTAAGATGCTTCAACTTAAAATTGAAAACCTTTGCACTTCCCTTAACTGTTTTGATGTGTTCACATGGACAACACAGTGGTGCAGTGGTTGAAACTATCACCTCATAACAACAGTCTCTTGGGTGCACCGAACAACGTGATCCTTTCTGGATGGAGGTTACATGAAAATACAAGAGATAAAAGCAGATAATTGTGGAAATGGTCAAAACCTAATGAATGGAATTTAACCCAGAAAAACCCAAACATCCAACCATCGAACAAAAGCATTTACTGATCTAAACTGTTTAATACCTGTTGATCCATTAATCCTATCAATACATGAAATATTTGGTGTAAAATACAGTTTGTCATCTTCTCATGGTCTTCAGATATGACCTATTTGGATGTTCAGTGGTTCTGTAGTTACCGTGGAAACACTGTCATCTTCTGCAACATTGATTCACCAGTAAAACCCATGGAGTTGAATCGATGACAGTGGATGGAGACACTGGGTTTATGTTCAGTTAATGATAGATTTACTTTTTCTTGATTTTTCTCTGTTTCTAATATAATAACCCTCGACTTTAATCTGAGTTTTTATGAACAGCTACATGATCAGTGAATTAAATATAGAAAAATACATGATTTTCACTGAAAAAAAGCTAAAATTCTGAGGATATTATTGTAATAAATGGTGATAGTTCACTTAAGAAAGGTTAAATAGAGAGAAAATTCATTTGGGAACAGTCATAAAAGTAGCAGTGGGTCTTTATGGGTTAAAAGGAATTACACTCAGGACATGGGTACTCACTGGTGTTAGTAATAAGGTGATATAAGGAGGTAAAAGAATAATGTTGTCTACAGACACATTCATCTTTTTATTCCTACTTATACACATCAGTATCACCATTGGGCCTGGTCACCTCAGACCTGGCCCAGTGATTCCATACTGAGTCCCAGTTACACTTTAACTATCAAGAATATATCACATTGTCACAATCATTTCATAAGGAAAGGAAAAATATTTAATTTCAACTTCATGGGCAAAATTATATAAGTGAACAAGATGTAAAATTCCGTGAAAATGTTTCACCATGTCTTGTTTTCCTGGTAATGTATTCTTTAACCCATAAAGATCCAGTGCTACTTTTGTGGAAGTTCCCGAATGTCTTTTTTTTTTCTCTATATCTAACATTTCTTAAGTGATTTGTCACCATTTATTATAAAATATTCAGCTATTTTGCATTTTTTCAGTGAAAATCAGATATTTTCCCACATGTAATTTACTGATCATGTAGATGTTCATAAAAGCTCAAATTAAAGTTAAGGGTTATTATCGGAAACAGTGAAAACTGAAGAAAATGGGACTTTATCAGTAAAAATCTATCCTTAACTAAACATAAACCCAGTATGTCCATCCACTGTCATTGATCCAACTCCATTGGTTTTACTGGTGAATCAATGTTGTAGAAGATGACGGCGTTTCCACAGTAAATAAGGAGCCTCTGAACGTCCAAATGGGTCATACCTGATGACCATGAGAAGATGACAAACTGTATTTTACACCAATGATTCACATGCATTGATAGGATTAATGGATCAACAGGTATTAAACAGTTTAGATCAGTAGATGGTTTTGATTGCTGGTGGATGTTTTAGTCTTTATGGGTGAAAAGTTGACATAAAAGATGTATGTTGAGGTGAGATGAGTTATTGTGCAATAATCATGTTTTAGTTTTATTTTATTTTATTTATTTGCACATCATAAAACAGCAGAAGAGGATAGAAGCCAAAAAAGGCTTATGTGAATACCTCCCCAGAAATGAACAATACAAAGTTCCCACTAAAACTATTTTTCTTTCCTGGAGCAGATTAATTACATCCACAGAACAGAACCTTGTCCTTCTTCTCAATGAAAGGGACAAGGAAATGACAGTGAACTTCAGCCTTCAAATGAAACTGGTGCATTCAGCCAACATGTCTATGTACAGATACTGGTCTGTGGCTTAGACAAAAAACTATTATGTGTGAAAGCCAACAACATTTTTCACAAACGTAGAATTTAAAAATTGTGCCAATGTGTCAGGATTACTTTTTTACCTTGTTCCAAGACACATTTTTCCTCATTGTTAAAACAAATTTTTCTTCCTTGAGAAGATGATTTACATTTCAGCAATGTGACAGTGTGACTGCATGTGTAGAATTACACTAAGAGAAAAGGAAATATTATTGATCCTCTTCAACAGGCAGTGTTCAGCTGGGGGAATGAACATTTACTTATGCTTGCAGGGTCTGTCTGTGCTATCTGTATTACATTTTGGTGTCCCTGTTACACGGTAACAGGTATTTTGTCATTTGCCTTCCACGGTCTTACTGTTTTGCCTGCAGTACATGGAATCATTTGCTGTACAGATCCTCTTTCATGAAAAACTATTCTTTGAATCATGTTGGATAGTGTAGAGGTATACCTCATACAATATGTGAAATTCCAACGAGCTACTAGTATTGTGCTTTACGCACTGGTTGGCTTAAATGTTATGACAAAATACATGTTACCACGTAACGGGGACACCAAAATGTAATGCAGATAGCACGGACAGACCCGCCAACGTACATGACCTTTGAGTTCATTTGAGTTTTTGAGGCCACAAAACTGCTTTGTCAAATATAAAAACAGGCATCATAATAGTTACTGTACATAACTGTCAGTAGATATGATAAGATGGGTGATAAATTCAGGAAGAACTAAATAAATTAACTGACAAACGTGGAAAAATGCGAATATTTCCACATGACATAAGTGACAAGTTAAAACTCCAGTTAGTGTCTGTGGTTCATCTACAAACACCGAGGAGGTTGATTCTGATTTAGATCAAATGGTTTAACATATCTCAACCTGTTACTGTTTCATTAAGAAGAATGACCAAAGTGACCATGGGTTAAATCTGTGTGATAGCTATCAGTAAATGGACATTTAATGAGATGATGTAGATTACATCTTCACAGTTTGTATAAACAAGTGTTGAAGATAATGGACAAGAATCTAAAGTCCATCATTATTGTACTGTAGTTAAAAATATAACCATCTCTATAATAGATAGATAGATAGATAGATAGATAGATAGATAGATAGATAGATAGATAGATAGATAGATAGATAGATAGATAGATAGATAGATAGATAGATAGATAGATAGATAGATAGATAGATAGATAGATAGATAGATAGATGCAAACTGAAATATTCTAACATAGGAAGCAAAGCTGAAAATTCTTTTAAAAAAAATGATCTGCCTTGGCGGAGGTCTGCGCTCTCCGAGTGCTTTTCTAGTTGTGTATGTTTTTATCTTATCCTATGGACCTAGTTTTTGTGTCCTTAACAGAGCTTGAATGAATGAATGACAGCAAGTCAACTGTGTGGTCTCCCATGTGCTTCTGTGGCCTAAATGAGCTGGCCATAACACTGTATTTTGTCTGAACAGAAGGTGGCGACAAAGAGCGTCATCGTCTCACTGATTTCCGCTTATTGACACCACAGAAGAAGAAGAACAAGTCAAACAAACATGGCGGAAAACGGCAGGGGAGCCGGCAGGTCCACGGATAATTGTGATGAAATAGATGCCACTGCGACCCCCAGATCCACTGGAAATGTGAGTCCAGAGGATTCAGAGTCTGAATACTCCCGGGACCTCCGGAGTGTCCTCGTAACCAGCGTTTTAAACCTGGAGACGCTCGACCTAGACCTGTACAGGTAATACAAACTTTAAGTCCCCAATTCATTACTGTGTGTCTTTAAACCTATTTTTAACAAAAGATTTCCAATAGCTGCTAAAAACACAAAGCACACTAGTGACGATGAGGCTTTGACTAACAGAACAAATGTCTGACAACCAAGGTTATTATCGTTAACGAAAACGAACGAAATGACGAAAACTAAAATTGAAAAAACATTTTCGTTAACTGAAATAAATAAAAACTCTAATTAAAAGAAAAAAACGATAACTAACCGAAACTGTATTGTGAGCTTACAAAACTAACTAAAACGTATAAAAATTATGGATACAATTCCCTTCGTTTTCGTTTCTGTCAATGTCGGATTGATATGAAATTAATTTATTTCGCTTCAGCAGTTTGAGCTGGTGACACCATACAACACTACACAGTCTGTCATGTGTGGTCACTGGTGGTTTCCAGTCGTCTTCTGGTCCCCACTCTACCTGGAACATACAGACTAAAGCTGGGACAAAGCAGCACAGTCCTGTCTGGGGTTTACTTTAGTGATACATGGGTCAGGTTTTTTTTTTTTTTTTTTTTTGGCGTACCGTGTGTGTGCGCGTGAGTGACAGACAGAGCTGAGCTAAAGTACAGAGTCAAACAGGACTAGCATCCAGGTTAAAACTGGAGAGTTTATCACCATGAAAAGGCCTTCCAAGCCCTGAACTGCACAGTTTAGAAGAGGAGAAAAGAGGAGGATCAAAACTAATCCAATTACAGAGGTATGGAACCTGTTAGAATGTTAAAAAAACGTTTGATGTTACTAGCAACAGCTAGCTGAACTGAACTGAAGCAAAGTTGGCTAATAATGGAACTGGAGATGATTAAGAGATGAGATATCTGCTAAGGTGTGGTTTACTGATGAGGAACTGGGTTATATATGTTTATAAGTGGTTTGTATATGTTTCTGTCTGCTTTAACTGCTGGTTAGCTGGTTTATAATAGGTTCCTATCTGCTTTAACTGCTGGTTTATAATATGTTCCTATCTGCTTTAACTGCTGGTTAGCTGGTTTATATATGTTTCTATCTGCTTTAACTGCTGGTTAGCTGGTTTATAATATGTTCCTATCTGCTTTAACTGCTGGTTAGCTGGTTTATATATGTTTCTATCTGCTTTAACTGCTGGTTAGCTGGTTTATAATATGTTCCTATCTGCTTTAACTGCTGGTTAGCTGGTTTATATATGTTTCTATCTGCTTTAACTGCTGGTTAGCTGGTTTATATATGTTTCTATCTGCTTTAACTGCTGGCTGCATTGTGCATCTCCTGTCATGCTTTGCACATCTTCGCATTGTTTCACGTAAGTGACGTTGTGTATGGATTGCACCCCACCTCAACCTGCTATAGGGAATTTATACATTGTATGGTACATTGTGTCTCTGCTCAGTCCATGAGCCGCCCTAACCCGACCCCCAAATACAGTGTCCAGGGTAGCCCATATCCACACCACACTAATTTCTTTGAATAGGATGATGAGGAAGATAAAACATATGAAATAACTAAAACTAATACTAAAACTAAACTAAACTAAACTAAAACTAAGCATTCAGGAAAAAAACGATAACTAATAAAAACTAACAAACCTGCTCTAAAAACTAATTAAAACTAACTGAATAAGAGAAAAAAAAGTCAAAACTAATTAAAACTAAACTATAATTAAAAATCCAAAACTATTATAACCTTGCTGACAACCAGTGGTGCTGCTTGCCATTAGGCAAGGCAGGCAGCTCCTTGGGGCCCCTAAGCCAGCAGGGCCCCCCAAAGGACCAACAGACTTGACACAGTCTAAAGAATAAGTTCACTACACAGCGGCAGTGAGAAGTTGCAGTAACAACTAGCTGTCTCAAATTATCTGAAGGGGCCCCCTGAGTCCAAATTGCCCCTCCCCCACCTGTATGTATGTATGTATGTATGTATGTATGTATGTATGTATGTATGTATTTATTTATTTATTTTTGCTTGGAGCCCCAGGGGACCCTTTCTGCGCCACTGCTGACAACTTGTCTACTACAACAGACAACTAATGTCTGACATTATTGGATATTCATACATCAGTTTATGATAACAACTTCTTAATTACGTCATCAAACCGCCACAGATGAATTGTGCATTACATACCAGGGTTTTCCCTTCCTCCTTAAGGGTTCTTAGATGGTTCAGGTGCATCTTCCCTAATTTTGTTGAAGGCAGTTTTAGCAGAAAAAATATATAGTTTCAAATTAATTTCCATGAAAATTATTGCCACACTGTGTAAAGTAACAACACACTTTGCTAAAGCCAATGAAATGGATGAACAACCGACTAACATGAAACTTTCAAAAAAAATTATTTGATTTCATGAACTTAGATTACATTAAACTTAAAGTTAGATTTAATCACTTAGTTGATTTTTACATAAATTTGATTGACATGATGTCCAGAGTGGCTCAGGTTCTGCTCTTAAGCCTTATAATGGTACAGAAAACCCTGCCGTTATAAGGTCCTAATCATCTCTTTTTCAGAGATAGGCCCGCTGGTGGAAACCCACCATCCCAAATCCATCTGACAGACTCATGACACATCATTTAGATTCCAGATCACAGATGTAGAGGAAATTATAGGGCTATGTTTTGATGACTGTCATAATGTTTCATATGTAACAGAACTAATAAGTAAGGGTTAATAACCAGTTTTAGAACCAGAAGGGTCCATTATTATCTCCATCGTAAATATGAGTCAACATGTAGATGCATCTTTTCATAGTCTTGGATAATCTGGACTATAGTGTATCACCAATTAATCAACATCGGTCAATATGTAACTGATGTATTAACTTTTTGGCTGCACAGAGATTCTGTCGCTCTGCTTCTGTGTGTCTGTGCTGCCCAGAGAGTCAGAGTAATAGTAAAGCCTGTTCACTTTTACTTTGACAATCATGGACCGCTATCCCCTGCTCTGACAATCACAGATATTTACCCCTGCGCCAACAATCACGGACCACTATCTCCCCTTACTTACGAACTATTCACCCCCCACATGTCCACCATTATCTAATATAAGACTATTATGTCCTGTGTTTATCAATGTTCTTATTTCATATATCAGCTAATATATATTGGTCATCGACCAATATATCGGATATTGGCTTTTTTTAGCCCCCAATATCAGTATCAACATCGGCCCCAAAAATCCCATATTGCTCTGGCTCTAACCTGGACCTGGATGCAGATTGGTTAAACATGGCCCCAAAGTTAAAGGTGCGGGTGACTTTCGTTACCAATTTTTCATCAAATCTGTAAAAACCTCAGTCATAGCCTAAGTATCACAAATCTGTAAGTCTTTCTGTGATTATTCACCTGAGTCTTTTGCATTATGGTGAGCAATTCCGAAGTGCCATCCACCATAAACAAACCATTTGTTTACAAACTGAGCCGGGAGGTCACTCAGGCATCTTCGGAATTTTGTCGCGACGTGCGTTGTGGGAAAGGGAGGTTCACGCAGCCACCTCACAGTGCAACCATATGGTATTATATGGATGAAACAAACACGATGCAGAAACAGCTGAAACGAGGAAATGGCTGGAGGAATATGTGCAGAGGGAAGGGAGCTCCTGCCATTTCTGCATCGTGTCTGTTCCAGCTGCTGCTGTCAGGTGGCTGCGCGAGCCTTCGCTTCCCACAATGCACGTTGCGACAAAATTCCGAAGATGCCCAAGTGACCTCCAGGCTCAGTTTGTGAACAAGTGGTTTGAGGTGAGCTCTGCCAATAAAAGTTCATTAAAGTTATTATTCATTAGTTAAAGGAGGCCAAACTTCTATAACTTGGTGGTTGTAATATCCACCTCATACTGTAAGAATTCTGTAGAGTTTTGAGTTTGCTAATGTTGAGTTTTTAATGAGTTTACCATCTGTGCTAAAGCTAGCATGCAAAGTTAGCCACTATACGATCCGCTGGTTAATGCCATTATTGTGTGTGTTATCAGGAGAGCAGAGCTTGGCAGGCACACAGTGTTCACATCTAACCACTGTTTCTGCTTGGACCTCAGTCCTACAATAGTAAAACAACTATTAATCGATGACACAAAAGTAAAATGAAATTGTTCTAAAATCGATCAAATATTTTTTTTTACTCAGCCCTATTAAAAACTAAAACCTCATACATCAGCTCTGATTTACTCTACACCTCTCAATGTAAAACATTCATGTGATGCTGCCTGATTTTCTGGTGTTTGTGTATTTATTTTTCCAGAGGGACACACCATTGGGTACCCCGCACCCAGCGTTTGTTTGGGGGTCAGATTGTTGGTCAGGCCCTCGTTGCTGCTGCCAAATCCGTCAGTGATAATATCTATGCGCATTCTCTACACTGCTACTTTGTGCGGGCAGGTGAGATGGAGGTTGATGAGACTTGAATTGAATAAGATAAGGTGAGGTAAGATCAGGTCAGGTGATGGTTTTAGAAATATTTAACCAATAAAAAGTGTTGAGAACAGCTTGTGACTACATCTCTTAATGCCATTCATTTATTTAGAATATACGTAGTTTTTCCAGTTTCTTAAAAAATAACCATTTTGGACATCAGCGGTTTCCGGCCAACAGTAACAATTTATAATGAGAAAAGTAAGAATTTTGGTCTTTATATAAATATTTACTTAAATATAGAATTAGAATGAAAATGTAAAAGAATGTATGATAATGTATGATTCTAATGTACAAATCAACATAATGATAGTAAATAAATTGGTCGTAACGAGCCTGAACTGTTGTCTGGTGGATGTGATTGATTAAGGGGACCCGAAGGTGCCGGTTTTGTACCAGGTGGACCGCACGAGGGATGGTCGCAGTTTCTCAGTGCGTTCTGTGAAGGCCATCCAACATGGACAGCCCATCCTGATCTGCCAGGCGTCCTTCCAGATGCTGCAGCCGAGTCCAGTTCAGCACCAGTTCACCATGCCTGTCGTCCCTCAGCCTGAAGACCTCCCTACTGTGGAGGAGCTCATCCAGTCCTACCTCAGGTGGAGCAAACATGTCAAAGCAAACCCTCTGACTTATAGTATAAACTAAAGCAGGAGTGTCAAACATATGGCCCGTGGGCCAAACTCAGCCCGCCAAAGGGTCCGAGCAGGCCCATGGGATAAATTTATGAAAAGATAAAATGACACTAACGATATTAACAATGAATGCAGTTCATGTTTTACATTCAGCCCAGTTTTATCTCAAGTGAGTCAGATGAGTAAAATACTATCATAATGTATAAATAATGACAACTCCAAATTTCAAAAGCTAAAAAAAAAAAAGAAGTAATATTATATTAAATAACCTGAACAAATGTGAACAACCTGAAATGTATTAAAAGAAGTAAGTGTAGTTTAACAATATCCTGTCTATTATTAAATGTTTTGTGTATTTGTAGATCCACTGTGAACTCTAAGTTGTAATGTACATGTTTAAATGATAACCTGAGGCAGAATATTGATAAAATTACACATATTTTTCTTAAGAAATGTCAGGTGGTTCATATTATTCACATTTTTTTAAAGAAGTAAATGTGAACTTTTTTTGCAATTTAATTGAACTTTTTTCATTCTAAGACTACAGAAAACTCTGGTGCTGCTATTATTTATACATCATTATGCTATTATTTTACTGGTTCAGCCCACTTCAGATCATACTGGGTTAAATGTGGAACCTGAACTCTAATAAGTTTGACATTCCTGAATGGTACTGGACTCAAAAAGTATATTCAGTCATGATGTGTTCGTCTCTCCTTTTGTTTTTTCACAGTAAACCTGACCTGGCAGAAAATGCAAAACAGGGCCTTAACAAACTGCTGGCTAATGAAGTCCCTATCGAGATAAAGCCTGTCAGTCCTCCAACATTTTACAGATTTGCTGCGACTGAGCCCAAGATGGTATTCTGGGTGCGAGCACGAGGACATATTGGTAATTTAATCACATCACCTTAAAATGTATATGTGAAAGCCTTTGAAAATTCACAGTTTTCTGCACAAATTCGTCCAAAATGTGATCTGATGAGTATCTAAGTCAACAGTACAGACAAATACAATGTTGTTAATCTAATACTGATCAAATATTATATTAAATGTTTTAATTCACGGATGTCAAACTTTTAGTTCAGGGGCCACATACAGTCCAATTTGACCTCACACAGGTCAGACCAGTAAAATAATTACATAATAGCTTATAAATAATGACAACTCCAACTGATCCGCAGCTAAAGGAAGTGCATGGTTGGTTTTTGCTGCCAAAAGAGGTTCAAGCAGGTATTAAATTCCAGGATTCAATTACTTTTTCCGGCAGCGCAATGAGTTTTCAATAGATATGTTCTGTTAATACTGAAATATTATAATTATCTGTTGGTATCAAGTTAAGAACATTGTGTTTGCCCCAAGTTGTGGCATAAAAACAGATCAGGTAACATTTTAATAACCAATTCCTGTTGAAAACTCAGAAATTTCAATACTTCATCATGCTTTCTTTCCACTGTACTGAATAATATTTAATGCTACACATGTCGAACCTTTCCACCAAATTAGTTGTGGTTCTTGATCCGGTTCTGCTGGGGACTATTAGAACCTTAGTGCTATGTAGTGATCATATTTTTGAATGGAATCATAATAGTAATCAGCAGTGGTCAATGGAGGGCACTGCATAATGGAATAACATTTGACCCCATCCAGCTTTTGGATAAATCTATTTTCTTGTTTTGTTAATTGATTTTAAGTGTTAAAAATAGTTTATTATTTGTTACCATTTGTTCCAACTCTTTCAACTGTTTCAGCTTGCATCTTCCCAGCTTCTCCATCTTGTACTGTATTTCAACAACAGACCACTTAAGTTTTTTTCATTAACTTCACTGTCTCTGGTCTTCTCTGTCCATTATTTCCTGCGTGCACAATATGACACGCCCATAGTAAATCCACAGTTTAGGACACGATAAAACTAGCTCCAACACTATGTTTCAAAATTAGATGTGGGAATGGGAATAGCACTAGGTCCATATTTGTTGATGAGGGTATGTGAAGGTCAAGTTTATTTCTATAGCTCATTTAAAACAATGAAAAGTGCTGTACAAAGTTGGAGATACAAATACAAGATATGCTAAACCTAGTAAAATTAGAATAAATACAAGATAAAGACTAAAACTGATTTTTAAAAGTAGGATAAATGGCATTTGAAACACAACCAGAAGATAAAACAAATAAAATTCACAGACTTGTATTAAAAGCCAATGGAAATAGGTGCATACGTGGGTAGAATGAGGAAGAATTATATTTATGTATTTATTTACCTTTATTTAACCGGCAAGTCCCATTGAGATTAGAAATCTCTTTTGCAAGGGAGACCTGGCCAAGGTATCAGCCATATAAAGTCAGAACTATAGAAAACACATCCATGATACACAATGAACAATAAAACAGGATAACAATTATTCAACCATAATGACAAAACAGTGACATTCCTCCTTCACTGTATTCATTTTAATTTTAATTAAATAATTTAAAGAATTGTTTTTGTCTTAGCTGTGTTTGTATGACCTATTTTCATGAGCAATTTATAAGAACTGCATTACAAAAGGATCATGGAGATGGAAAAATATAATAAACTTAATTGGATGGAAAAGTTGTTACACAGCATACAGTGTGTGCAGCGTTTGGTGACAGATGTGGTGTGTGTGTGTGTGTGTGTGTTTGCAGGTGAAGGAAACATGAAGCTGCATTGCTGTGTGGCTGCTTATGTGTCAGACTATGCATTTCTGAGCACAGCGCTGATGCCTTATCCAAACTACAGAGCCCATTTCATGGCCTCTCTAGACCATTCCATGTGGTTCCACAGCACCTTCCGCAGCGATGAGTGGATGTTATATGAGTGTGAGAGTCCATGGGCAGGTCAGTATTTCATCCACTTATTGGTTTCACTTTGTTCTAGTTTATTGTTCTGGCTTTAAGTTTTAAGTAATGTAGGTTCATATCTACTGCACCTGAGGTAATATTTATTCAACTGGTGATTGGGTTGTTCTTAAATTTACAGTTTTCTTCTGCATACCATAATTTTTTATACGCATTTCAGTTTAATTTTATATTATTTCTCATACAACCAGTTTCCTAGACTTGGATTATCCCTGGTCCAAGATTATTGGAAAAGTTTGATATTTGATTCAAATCAGTTATATTTGTATTGTAATCATATTCATAATTACATACAGTGCCTTGGGGGCGGGGGTACTGTGAACTGTTGTAGAGACTAACTAGACTATACACAGAGGAAACCCAAAGTGACAGGGGAGAGGAAGAACTTTTACGAAAGTAAAAACCTCAGACAGAACTAGGCTCTGGGTCGATTGGCTCACAGAAGTGTCTTAGCAGAAGATTCCTATTCTATCGGTTGCTGAAGAAGATGCTTTTGACATGTCTGCATTAAGGTTTGATGAATAGAATAGAATAGAATAGAATAGAATAGAATAGAATAGAATAGAATAGAATCTATATTGTCAAAGCCAAGTGGCCTATGTGTGCGTGTGTGTGTGTCTCGGGATTCACACAAAATTCAGAAAGATCTGACTGCTGCAGTTTGGCATACTTATGTATTTTTGGTCAAGGAACAGACTAGTGAAAATGGCAAGTTAATAGGACCAGTATTTTGGGAGATATTAGTAATTTTGGAATATAATAGCCTTACAATCACATTGCTATACCCAGAATGCTTTGGCGGTGACTGCTGGACAAATGTGGTACAGCATACACGAATACACAACAGCATAACAACAACCACATCTAGAACCCGTGGATCCTCATGGGTCAATTCACTAGTGCAATAGAATAGAATAGAATAGATCTGTATTGTCACTGTCACAGGAACATCCATGGGGATCCTAATAAATAAACAAAAGTCACAGGAACAATGAAAATTTGTTTTGCAGCAAAAACAATTAGTGCAAAAAAAGGACTGTATGAAAAATGCCACACAAAATATCATACAAAATACTGAAAAATGTAAGCAGTGTTCGAAAGCTATCAAATTTTAAATATGCATGTACTACTAAAGTACTACAAAAAACTACTGATATATACAAAAAGCTAACTCTACTACAGATGAGAAATATGTGCAACAAATAAGAATATACACAGGTAATATAGGATATATACATGGTAAAATTCAGAAAAAAGGTGTACAAAGATGAAGTTATGTTGTTGTAACAAGTCCAGTGATATTGTAACTTAAAGCTGTTTCATGTCTAACACCAGGGGTCACCAATCCTGGTCCTCGAGAGCTACTATCCTGCATGTTTTAGATGTGTCCCTCTTCTAACACACCTGATTCAAATGATAAACCTATCATCAAGCTCTGCTGAAGCCTGATAACACTGGTCTACAAGGAAAATGCTTCCAGAATAAAAGTAATGAAATTTTACCACGAGAGTCACTGATAAAGAAAAATCAAGTAAAAAATGCTGGTTGGCTGAACTTTCCAAGATACAGCCTTGGATCAAAATGTGAAATTCAAGAATTAACAAGAGAATGGGTTTGACTCAAAAGGAATATTTGTCTCAGAGCTACAAGATCTACTTCAAAACACTGTCTGCACATTAGAATACATTCACTTTACAGGTTCTATTTAGTGGAAGATTTATAAAACCATTATATAAATGTACATAAACCAATATATATGCGTAATAACACTTAATCATATACCTTGAAAACATCAGCAAACCGGCACTTTTGTCATTTATTTTCCAATTAATCTTATTAAAACACATAACATTTAGCACATTTAATCTCTGAAGCAAATCATTTCTAAAAAAAATTGTAGACCAGTGTAATGACAGTCAGGTGTGCTGGAAGAGGGAAAAATCGAAAACATACAGGATACCGGCCCTTGAGGACCAGGATTGGACACCCCTGATCTAAAATATGCAGGATAGTAGATCTCGAGGACTGGGGTTGGTGACCCCTGTCTTACACTAACTACGTGTCATGGAACCTGTCGTTCCACCTTCTTTGTTGACGTGGTTTGTGTTGTATCCTGTAGGTGGCAGTCGTGGGCTGGTTCAAGGTCGTATGTGGAGGAGGGATGGGGTACTGGCTGTCTCATGTTCCCAGGAGGGCGTCCTTAGAGTGAAACCAGCCAAAAACCGAAGCAAACTATAGGCACATTCCTGAGAGTTTATGTAGTAATTGTTATAATAATGTATAATACATTGCTGCTATATAAATTGTAATTTAATCATATTTTGTTTTTAATTTTCAGATCATCACTGATAATATATTGAGTTTTTCCTAAACTTGTCATAAATCAATGCAACAAATGAGTGATGGAGTCTGTTTTTATTTTAACTTAAAGGAGGGATATTTTGCTTTTTTAAAATGGAATTATGCATTTTAAAACGTTTCCCTGTGGGCTACATAAACTGTAAATGCTACGTTTAGGTCTGAATTATTCATTAATTCAACTCCACGGGCCCATCTTCAGCCCTGTCCTGTTCAGCCACTGGTGTTTGTTAATACACCCAACAACTGAACATTTTAGGTAATCAGCTGGAAGTTTGGGCATATTTTCACTTTTTACTACAACCGCTGCTGCTGACAAACAATTATGTCGTACTCGGAGAAATGTTCGTCGGAAGTCTTAACCTTATATGTGCACATGATGTGATGTAACTAGTTATAAAACGTAACAAATTAAGCAGAAATTGAAATCAGTTGTAGAAATCCACTGGATTTTTGCCAAAATTAATATAAAGATAGCTTTGCAGCCCCTGCAGGGTTCAAATTCAGACTTTTTGAACTAATAAGGTCCAAATACACAAATAAATGTTCCAAAGACTAATAAAAGTGGGTTTAGCAAAATATGACCCCTTTAAGTGTTTGCAAATGTCTGTCATTGATCACATCACAGGAAATGTGATAAATGATAGAAAGGTTTCCTCCAGTTGCAAAGCTGACAATGCTTCTTTGTACATGAATTCATGCATACAATTTAATTGTATGAAATGACTAAATAACTGCACAGATCTGACCACATTATACACATTGTATCACTATTATACTTCTCACTACTTCTTTAAAACACTAAAGGGGAATTTAGGGACCTGGGGCCTCGTGTATAAAGCGTGCGTACGCACAAAAACCTAGCGTACACCCTTTTCCACGCTCACGTTCAGATGTATAAAGAGTGAAGTGACCGTGGAAATGTGCGGTCCTTCACGCCAAGTCCATAGCTGGCGTACGCACGTTTTTAGTGCTTTGGAACCATTGGCGACACTTAGAGGTGACACTGGGAAACTGTTAATAATGTGAAAAAGGTCATTCCTCCAATGTGCACATCGGAGATACACAGAAGAACAATGAACACATCGGCATGTCATCCTACTGTCAGAGCAGCACATCCACCAACAGAGCCAGAACCAGAACCAATTAGACCCTGTATCCATCAATGCCAATCCTGCCCGGATGGACATTCAGCAACAGCAAAGAGACAAGGACATAAAATTCATTGGTTGATAAATATAGTGTTCATGTCTGTGAGAACATTTATTAGTCGGTCCAGTCGCTCATTGACTCCGCCGATTGTCCTCACGATGTCCTAATGTGACTCGGGTCAGTACAGACCCATGCCGGTCTGATGGACATCAGCAGTGGGCTGTGGCGGACCGGAGGACCAGCTAACACTGGGGAGGCAACAGGAGCCTCTGTGACAGGAGGATGATACTGGGTCTGACCGTCTTCTGTCTCATTGTTGGAAAATAATAATTTGAGTGATTAAACATGAGTCAAAGTCTTTGATTTCCTATATCCTGACATGATCACGCATGAACCTTTATCCTGTTTGGCTGTGATCAGACTGTTGCATGACCCGTAGAATGAACTAATGTGTGAGATACACAAATACTAAATATATATTTATCTTGGGGGTGATCCGCATCAGCCCCGTAAGGAAAGTGTCACCCAAAATATCGGCGACTCTTTCCTCAAACAGTCTGAGTTCGTCTCTTTTCTCCTTCCGCCTGTTTTGGCCTCCGCTTCGCGTCCACCTTGACGTCATCGTCTGATCCTGCAGACAGGGGAATCCCAGAGGGAATCCCACCTGCAGACCCCGTTTATACTGATTAGCATATTTAAATGTGGGCGTGGAGAGGGAGGAGTCAAGTACTCCAACATATGTGGTCAATTCCACGCTGATTGGGATGTATAAAGGAAGTGTACTTGGATTCGGGCGTACGCTCAGTTTTATACATCTGGATTTTTTTGTGCGTTCGGACTTTTCTGGATTTGGGCGTACGGCAGGTTTCAGTATGAAATCCACGCAAGTCTTTGTACATGAGGCCCCTGGTATTTTATAACACTGCTAATCAGGAAGGAATAAAAAGGAGTGTAAAGGATAAAGTGACAAAGGGTTTATTACTGGTACTTTCCAAAGGCCCAATGGCTGATCCAGTGGCGGCTGCTCGCCTTTCAGAGAGGGGAAGCTCAGTGTCGGCTTACATTAAAAAAAGTCAAGTTATTTAAACATAAATTCGGCCCTTAGTTCCTTTTTAAGAAAATGGTCAGTGACCTTATTGTACCAACTAAACAAGAAAACATTGAAATGATGTTAAATTGAAACAAGGAAGTACAATGAGTGTGTTTTATTTACAGTGCAAGAAATGAACAAGTCATTTCGTAGTGGTTTCTCTCTCGATTTCACAGCAGAATGCATGATGGTATTAAACTGAACTGTGTCAGTGAGGGAATAGATCTCAAACTAGCTGTCTATCAAACGGGATTCAGCCTTTCAACTGATCCTCCAGTCAGTGCGTGGAAGCTCAGCGTCCAGCCCGGCTGAGCTCCGCCCACAGGTCCATTAACCCCCAGAGATGCTGAGATTCCGGGGGCGGGACAACATTGTGGCATTTATCCAATTACCGTCCAGTTTTGAGGCAACGAAATAACTGCTCCACTCAGTCCCATTGAAGTGCATGGACGCTGAGCGTCTACGGGCAAATGCACTGAGCAGAGATCAAATGAGAAAACAGCGCAACGGGAATGTATGAGAAGTGAACAACATCGAGTCTGTTGATTTGTGATAAAGCTGATTCTGAACGAACTCGTCTGTGAGATGAACGGGTTCTAACACGTTTGTAGTCAATAAAATGTCAACACAACCGTACATATTTGACCATTTAATTTTCGTAATTTTAGGGGAAGCTGAGCTTCCCTTGCAGTCTATGAGAAATCACCTCTGGACTGATCCTATTTCCGATTTTGCTGTCGTTTTAGACAGTTTTGTAATTTAGCCACAAGGGAGCACTGTTGACCTCAGTCATTTAAGAGAAACAGATGGTTTCTGCATCAGTTCACTTGAGGAATAGGCTGTTCATCTTAACGCAAGTTTTGAGCCTTCATCTTTGTCCGAAATCCACAGTCATTATATCTGATGGAACAGCTCCCTGACACTAGACTGAACACAGGAAGTTCACATATTTATTAAACTGATTTATGTGAAGGAGGTTGTTCTCCACTATATCCAGAGTTCCAGCCTAGGCTGTTACTGATTTGCACAGCAATAAATTACTAATCATTACTTGATGAACAAGTCAAGTCAACTATTTATAGAGCACTTTAAAAACAACACAGTTGGCTAAAGTGTTGTTCACAGACAAAAACAAAACATAAAATAATTGATAAAAACAGTCAAAGTAATTATATATTAAAACAATAAAAGTCAAAGAAACAAAATGTTTTATGAACAGACTCAACAACATTAAAGGGGAATGAAATGGAACCCTCTTATTTCATTTCCGGTTCGGGGACACGTCGACCGGAAGTGTAGGTGTTGCATTTACTTGGCCCGTCTTCAACCTCAAGTTGCACATCAACTTGGAAAGGGATAAAAATAGACGGAGATGCCTCGGGTTTATGTCGGCAAACTTAGCTCCCATGTTCGAGAGAAAGATATTCAAAGATTTTTCAGCGGGTACGGAAAATTACTAGAGGTCGACCTGAAAAATGGGTAAGATAAGCTCTTTCTTCCATCAGCTGAGCTAAGATAACAGCTAAGCTAATGTCAACAGTTCACTATCATTAAGTTCGACAGTTGTATCAGTGTAATATTTACTCTGCGATCTATAATTTTATTACTGTTTGAGTGCAAATACCCTTCGTCGTGACTTCATCTGTTAACGTTAACCCGACACTAGCAGTGCTTTCCTTGCTAATATTAGCTAGTTAATGTTGGCGTAATTCCCAATGGAATAGTAAAGCTCCGTGGCAATTAGACAAATTAAGAAGATGTGGCATTACTAAAGTTATGAATAAATAACTACAGTAATAACAAATTTTAACAAGGCGTATTTTGCAAAGTTACATGAGTATTTTCATTTGTACTGCTCTAAACTTCAAAATTATTTTAAAATAATTCAGTTATGTATTTTTATGTCTATTTCTCACCACAGTGTCATCTTAAGAGTTAACAAATGGGGCAGAACAGTATTCAGGTTCATCCCATCCACACCGATCGATACTGTTGTTCTTACAGTTGTGAAAAGTCCAGCTCCTGTACATGGAAGACTGGACTCACTTTCTGTCAGAACTGCCCAGATTCTCTAGTAGAGAGTAGAATTTGTTTTGATGATTTTAATCTTCACTGTGCATTCATCCTAGATCAATTCTCACCAAAATCATCATTAACAAATTCTAATCCCGAGGTTTTCATTTCCGGTCAGTCTGTGGTTTTATCCATCCTTTCTAATTGAATACAACTGTAATTTGAAAGCCATGGCACTCCATAGTTATATCCTCCTTCATGAAGTATTTGTCCTATCCTACCCTACTTTCCTTTACAGGTATGGATTTGTGGAGTTTGAGGACATGCGAGATGCAGATGATGCTGTGTATGAACTGAATGGCAAGGAGCTGTGTGGAGAGCGAGTCGTCATTGAGCATGCCCGTGGACCACGAAGGAATGGATACGGCTACAGTGGACGTAGTAAGTTCACCAGATCATGTTACAACACATAACTGACAATAAGGGATATTCTAATCAACCTCTGCAAACTAGCTGTTATTATGTTGACAATTGTCTGATAATTGAAGTGTCAAAAAAAGCATTGTGATTAAGGGACACCCTTTTATGATATTTCTTTGTCTATGTTCACAAATATGTCCACAGCCACCTACTGAATTAAAAACCCAGGTTCATTCTGTTTTGCAGCAGGGACAAACATATCTGTGTGTTAAAATCAAACCCTTAAGTGTAGCATACATTTTAAAGAAGGTAAGACTTATGAAGCTACGTTGTCTCAGTCTGAAGCCAACATTAACAAAGTGCTTGATGTCTCAATTTGAAAGAGTCCGCTGCGGGCTGAGTCCGATGTCCAGTGAGGGTTAAGATGACTGACTGCCTGACCTGTTTGGCGTGGGCTTGCCTCTTACAATGTGTGTGTGAGACGTTTGCCCTTTGACCATTGGTTGACATAACCGGAAGCCATGACGACAGCCTCCTTTTCCAATAGACCAGGGTGATGGATGATGAGGAATCCAGTTGGTTTTACTGTTGCCACACATGTTGCAGAGGAGCCGAGCCAACACCTGTTTCAGCCATTCATTTGGCTGCCAGTACTCTGTAGTAAAACAAAGAGTTTTTGGTAGGTGTCATCTCTGTCTTATTGAGTAAAAATGGATAATATTCGAGGAACACTGTATTGTTTAATAAGATGTTCATGCTCACTACAGCTGGGAGACGTGACTGTAATTCACATATTGTTGTCCTCGCAGCGTAATTGTCTAACTTATACACAAATGGACGAAAGTATGTGGACATGTTGAAATCAGGTGTTTCTTTTCCAACAGGGGTCTGGGATATAAAACAATGATGACAAATGTCCTAATATGGTTCTATATTGGGATAAATATCATTGCACTGCATTGGTTAGTTGGCTTCAAATTGTTATCTTTGCTTCCAAAATGATTCAGAGATGGTTTTTATTTAATTTCTCTCAACAGTTTTTTATCCATGACTATGATTTTAAATGTTCTACCTCACAATTTCTAAAATATTTTTCGTGCTCTGACTGTAAATGATAATTTTCTACCACAACTATCCATCTACTTTCTTCACATCTCACTGAGGAAGAAAAATCTCCCATTAAACTTTAAGGAAATATTGATGTTTATAAACTATATGGACATAAATATTGGGTCACATCATGTCTACAGCTGTAAGATGTCCTGTTCATGATGATTTGACATATACACATCAATATTAACAATGAATATATTTATCCCAATATAAAACTAGAAGCACTCGGAGAGCGCAGACCTCTGCCAAGGCTGATCAGTGGCCCCCCCCGTGGGCCCCCCCACCCCCGATCACCACCAAAATTTAATCATTTCTTCCTTATCCCATTTCCAACAAACCCTGAAAATTTCATCAAAATCTGTCCATAACTTTTTGAATTATGTTGCACACTAACGGACAGACAAACAAACAAACAGACAGACAAACAAACCCTGGCAAAAACATAACCTCCTTGGTGGAGGTAACTATGTTATGACATTTGTCATCATTGTTTTGTATCCCAGACCCCTGTAAGAAGAGAAACACCTGAATTCAACATGTCCACATACTTTGTCCATTTGTGTATGAGTTAGGCAGTTATGCTATGAGGCTAATGATATTTAAAATGTGTTTAAATGATTGTGCCACAGTTGTTGTTTTTTTCCTCTTATTGACAAACTTGCCTTAGTACCATGTCCCAATTTTTCAAAACTGATCACACAATGTGATTTACAAACACACACCTGAGCATATCATTTCACTTTTGGTACAAAAAAAAGTACATCATACAAAGTCACTCAGGCTGCATTTATTCTTAACATTTGCTTTCAAAATCACCAGACATCTGGGCCAGTGGATCTAAATGTAAAAACTACTACCTGGCTGGTCACAGACGCACCTACCAACTGTAAACCTTGACATAAATGAACTGCAGTCAGCTTTGAATTTAAAAAAATAAACTCAGGCATCCAGAGTGTTGCTGAATAGATTATTTATGTTCATAAAGTGGAGTCCTCAGGTTTTTAACACAGTTTGGGTGTAAGTTAATTTTGAACTTCCCTGTATTTTACAAAGGTAGCAGTTACAACAGCTGGAATCGCTCTGGCAGGGAAAAGTATGGCCCACCTGTCCGCACTGAACACCGCCTTATTGTGGAGAACTTGTCCACTAGGTGCAGCTGGCAGGATCTAAAGGTGAGACTGAATGTATGGAACTGATTGTAGATGCAGCACAAACTGTTCAAATTTAATAGACTGACTTTGTAATGTTTTTATTATTATTATTATTTTATGAAATTACATTTTAGTACTTAGCACTATTGTCTAGGTAGAAAAAAATAAATTCTCTGTGTTGCTCAAAGGTGGAATATTTCTATGTCTGGTGTTTATGATATGTTGCAGTTTTTGTTCAACCTGCTGATCAGTTGTGATTGATGTTAAAGGCAGGTTTGAACAGGACCACTGATACAGTTTGCTGTTGTTGTAAACAAGAATGAAGATGTACAATCTGTGAACATGTTACTTCATACAGCTTGAGATTAATAGGACACCTTTGTAATATACAATATACAAGATTTTAGGGTTCAGGGTTTTTATCAGTTGTTGTAACAGTCCACATGAAGGTTGAGCAGTTCAGAAAACAAATAAATGAATGGATCTGTGCTGTGTAAATTGGGAAACTTAATATCTGGCTTATTGGCAGTTTATCCCTGTAGAATATAACTGGTCCTGTTGGGAACTAAAGGACAATTAGGTTTGGTTTGCTCCTCTGAAAATGATGCATTTGTCACATTCTAGGATTTTATGAGGCAAGCAGGTGAGGTCACCTATGCTGATGCTCATAAAGGACGGGCCAATGAGGGGGTCATTGAATTCCGATCCAAGGCCGACCTGAAACGAGCTGTGGAAAAGCTGGATGGAACGGATATCAATGGGAGGAAGATTCGTCTGGTGGAGGACAAACCACGGCGCCGGCGTTCTTATTCTGGAAGCCGATCCAGGTCAAATCTACTCTTACATTAAACTGATGGTCTTGTGTATGCATGTTTTTTCTGATTTTCATTGATTTTATTAAATATTCTCTTTTGATATTTTGTATTTAAGCTTTATATTTATAATATATATTTGTAATGTCATTGTGTTCTGCTGCTGTAACTCATGACATTGCACTACCCACTTAAACAGACTTAACACTAGTCATTACTGTCACGTGTATTATGGATATCACCTCTATATTCTGCATATTTGACACAGGACTCACTTTTGTTTGTGTGTGTGCGTGCCATTTTTTTTTTTTAACTTGACTGTTTTATACTTGGATTTTTTTGTCTTGACTGTATAATTGATGTACAGAATGTATTGCCAAAATTAGTTGCACTGTACAATGGTATTTTGCAATTACAATAAATTCTATTCTATTCTATTCTATTCTATTCTATTCTATTCTATTCTATTCTATTCTATTCTATACTGTTCTATTCTATACTGTTCTATTCTATTCTATTCTATTCTGTATGTATGGCCCACAGGTCTCATAGCAGGCAAAGATCTCACAGTCGACGAAGCAGAAGCTATCGCAGTCGTTCCAGGTCTCGCTCACAGTAAGTGCAATAAGGGTGTAAAATATACAAATTCACAGGATAAACCGCTGTTAAATGTATTTGTTCTTTTTTGCAGATCTCGATCTCGCAGCAAACTCCAGTCCCACTCCAAGTCAGGACGAAGGTCACGTTCTACATCAAAGAGAAAGTCCAAATCCAACAAGAAGTTTAGTGTTAGCAAGTCTCACAGCACTTCCAAGAGCAAAAAATCTCGGTCTCGCTCAGACACTCACAAATCCCGCTCCAAGAGCTCATCAAAGGTCAAGACAAAGCAGCAATCCCGAAGTGACTCCCAGGAGAAGGCGTCCAGTAAGAGGTCTCGTAGCCGATCTAGATCCCGGTCTGAGAGCAGAAATGAAAAGCGTGCCTCAAAATCTCCAGACCATAGATATTCAAAGTCTCCAGTCAAGACCTCTGCATCCAGATCCCGGTCTCGCTCTCGATCCAGATCATCCTCACAAGATTGACAGTTTTTGTCAAAATGAGAATGGTTTAAATCAGATCTGTGATTATATCTGAAAACAAATGTCCTGTTTACAACTGACTGGGAGATTCTGCTATCTATACTTTTATGGATGGTCAGTTAACTGTTATTTTTTGTGGGTGAATTATCAAAAAATGTTCATTTGATAGTACTGATGCATTTAAAGCTCTGGGAATATGTTTGTTTTTTTGAAAATCCAGATGTTTCAATCCAGAAGCCACGGGTGAAAGCAACTCCAGTCTTTGATTTTAAAAAAAATCTCAGTGTAAAGCATTTAAGTACAGCATTAGCTACTACATTTTAAAAATAATCCATATTCCTCCTTTTGAAACCATCTCTATCACAGATTTATATGTGTCATCTTATTGTAATAAAATAACACTAACTCTTAACTGTGTATGCCTCTTCCATCAAAGTTGCTACAGTCGAATCCACACTGTTAGGTGATTTTTATTAATAAAATGTTGTATTGTTTTTAAAATTGTTCATGTATTTTTCACCCTTAGTGACCAAACATGGTGGAACTTCTAATAGAATGTAGTGAAACAGACGTTTTTCTCTATCCTGTCTACTCTTAATAATTTGTTGGCATATAACGTCGTGAGTACTTGATCAGTATGTCAAAGTTAGCAAACTAGCTAGATGATGTTACTAGTCTGAAATGAAAAATGTGAAGCAACTACGAGGCTGAAGTGTTACGACATACTTGGCCTGACCCAAATAATAGCTCTCCGGCCCCACTTATTGGTTAAAACTGTGAAATGCAGCTGAAAACTCCGTTAAACCCACCAGACCGGATTTACGCTAACATCGCTTGGTTGCTATGTGGTTAGCGCCCATAGTAACCATTCTTTCCCACAATGCATCACTAGAGACGACCGCTTGGAGGTAAATGCTGATTAAACTAATGATACGGCAAAGATTATCAAGAAATGGGTTGGGTATTATTGCGAAATAGTGATGTTAGTTCTTCTTAAATCACATATGTAGACGAGTACGCCATTGTTAGTAAGAATTAAAGGCTAATGTAGAGAGCAAAACCAAAGTGTTAGCTACATGGCTAATGATTATGCTAACATTAGTGTACTGTTTACTATACTGTCGATGCAAAAGGGACGCATTTATAAATATGCACATACTTACATCTCTGGCTGATAATAATAAATGGCACATGAGCCTAACCAAAATATTCACATTTTAGCCTATACTTGCTCTAGTTAAAGTAATGATGTAGCTGTATTATGGTCGATGTATGACTTGGGGTTTGATGTGTTTATAGATACATGGACACACGTTAAGTAAACTTTGACTACATCAAAAATGGACAAGGACCAGCACAATACCGTGGTGTTTAATGCTTCCAAAAGGGAGCTGTTCACCACGAACAACGGCTACAAATCTTTACAGAAGAGACTACGAGCTCAATGGAAAATTCAAAGGTGAAGTCTGTAAAGAGCAGGGCCACTTACTTTTCCTCAAATTGTTAAAGATCTGAATAATTTGGTGAGGGAAAGTAACTCCCAAATACTAAATAAATATCTGCTTCCTGCAGCATGAAAGAAGAACTGACTATGGAGAAGCTAAAGGGTGTCAAGTTGTGGATAACAGCAGGTCCAAGGGAGAAGTTCACAGCAACTGAGGTGAGTTATCAATTCAACAGTACCCTGTTGAACTGAGTATTTATATAACCATCTTCTATTTCATGTAAAAGATCATTAATTGCTACTTAATTTAGATGTTGAACAGAGTGGGATTTTAAAAGCCGTTATAAGAATGGCCGAAAGGATTGTCACCACTGAAAATAATTTGACAGTTGCAAATTAACTAATTTTTTACTTCATTAGACACCAGGTTGACGCAAACATCCAAGTAAAAGAACTGCCAACATGTATCAATTCATATATCTTAATCAGTGAAAATCAGACTTAAAGTAATGAACAAATAAATCTGGGGCTGATAAACTAACAAATCAATCAGTCAGAAATAAAGGTTATTCTACCTGTAGTTTCTATTTTATTTTCCACCCAAGACAGTTATTCCAGAGATACTTAGTAAACCACCCAAACTAACTGATTTGCACTGATAGGTTGTATCTATCTATATCTACTTTAATTCTGCAACCAAGCTTTAAAGTAATAACACGCTGTCGTCCCATTTAATGTCAGATGGAATTACTGAAGCACTACCTCGATGGGGGAGGAAATATGCTTGTCATGCTCGGTGAAGGAGGAGAAATGAAATATGACACAAATATCAACTTTCTGCTGGAGGAGTATGGAATAATGGTCAATAATGGTATGTAATGAAGTGTTCATTTTACACAATCTCTGTAACAAGAAGTGTTTTTATTGCTGTTGTGTTTAGTGTCTGTTTTATCCTTTTCAATAATACTCTAGATGCGGTTGTGAGGAATGTGTATTACAAGTACTTCCATCCAAAGGAGGCACTTGTGTCCAATGGTGTTTTAAACAGGTTTGAATTGTTTTGTTTTGTTTTTTTAAATAAATCAGAATTCATATGTCATTAAGTGGAACATATACTGTATATAATGCAGTAATGCAGTCTTAAACAAGCCTTTTTCTTGTTTAGAGAGATCAGTCGGGCTGCTGGTAAGGTGGTCACAGGGATCACTGAGGATGAAAACGTCGGAAACAATGCACAGTAAATTCTAATTTTGTACATTCAGTACCACATGTAGTGCTCATGTTTTGGGGCTTGTTTGGAATGTAAGCTGTTGTGTTTTTTTGTTTTTGTTTCTTTTAGGGCTCTCACATTTGTTTACCCTTATGGTGCCACCCTGAGTGTGATGAAACCCGCTGTGGCTGTTCTTTCAACTGGCTCAGTCTGCTTCCCCCTCAACAGACCTGTCCTGGCCTTCTATCAAGGAAAGGTCAGAGTCACAGCATAATTCACACATACACACCCAATATATTTTGTAAGTATCATGTTGAACAATGTTTTTGTTTTTTTCTCATGAAGGAGGCTGGAAAACTGGCAGTGTTGGGTTCCTGCCACATGTTCAGTGACCAGTACATAGAAAAAGAGGAGAACAATAAAATCATGGTGAGTACAGTTGGCAGTTATTGTTTTAACACTGAATTTAAATAAAGTTTTGTTCTGAAATCTTTTCTCTTGTATGGTTCCAGGATGTTGTACTGCAGTGGCTCATGACTGACACAATTCAGCTGAATCAGATTGATGCAGAAGATCCAGAGGTGAGGAAGTTCACTGGAGGAGGATATTAGCATGTCGACCCTCAGACTGGAAACAGTGTCCGTATTTAGACCTGGTATTCTGGATGATTCTATCAAGTCTATTGGTGTCTCTGGTTCTGATGCTGCTGCTCCAACAAACAGCCATAAAGAAGAAAATGAAGGGGGAAAAGTTCCAAATTTACAAACTTATCAACTGATTGAGACCAGAACCAACTAACCCTAGGTGTGAAACCCCCTTATGTTGACTTTTGTATTATATTATTTGTCCTCTAGATTACAGATTACACCATGTTACCAGACACAGGGTGCTTGTCGGAGCAGCTGCGAGTGTGTTTACAAGAGGGCGATGAAAACCCAAGGGACTTCACATCACTGTTTGACATGTCTCTGGTCAACCTGTCAACCGACACTTTACCCCAAGTCATCAGGTGAGGTCTGAACCTGAACTGTATCTGTTCTTCATATCAGTATTTTTAAAGCTGACTGTCTTTCCAGCGCCTACAAACAACTCAACGTCAAATCTGAGCCACTTCAGTTGATCACGCCTCAGTTTGAGACACCTCTGCCACAGCTTCAGCCTGCAGTGAGTTTCAGTCCCTCCTTTTCTACATTAAGTCCTAGTGTTGTAGTCTGCAGTGTGGTTGTATCAGAAAAGCTTCAAGGCTGACAGTGTTTTATGTTTCAGGTCTTTCCGCCTGCCTTAAGTGATTTGCCTCCACCGATGCTAGACCTGTTTGATCTGGATGAAACTTTCTCCTCTGAGAAAGTCCGTTTAGCACAACTCACCAACAAATGTAAGTTTAGCACTGAAACTCAAAGTGATAAAAGTGTATTGACCTAATCTTCTGCCAAAAGTTTAAAAAAACAGCTCATATTTTATAAATGCCTTGAGATTTGCCAACAAACACAGTGTGGTTTGGAAATACAAAAAACAGATGAATAAACTGTTCCAGTCTGGTTGAAAGCACAGAACAACCCTGAAATAAAAAAGAGATAATTTAATTTTAGCAACTTCAGTTGATTTTTAAGACTGAAGAGGGGTTTGTTATTTGGAAAAGCTGATGTAGGCAAAACTTGATGAAACACTAACACTTATAAATTGACTCATAGCGCCACCTGCTGTAGAGTACAAACTGATGTTTCTGATGTTTTTTGTTAATCAGACCCATTAGTTTGTCAATCATATTGTGTTTGCTCATCAATCACAGGGCGTATATTGTTAGCCTCATAGCATAATTGCCTAACTCATACACTATGTAGACAAAATTATGTGGACATGTTGAATTCAGGTGTTTTATTTTCTGGGATACACTGGATCTGGGATACAAAACAATAATAAATGTCATAATATAGTTTTATATTGGGATAAATATATTCATTGTTAATATTGATGTTTTAATGTCAAATCATCATGAACAGGACATCTTACAGCTGTAGACATGATGTGACCCAATATTTATGTCTGTGTAGTTTGTAAAGATCAATATTTCCTTAAAGTTTTATTGGAGATTCTCCTTCCTCATTGAGATGTCAAGACAGTAGATGGTTAGTCGTGGTATTTACAGTCAGAGCACTTAAAATATTTTTGAGATTTAGAGGTAGAACATTTAAAATCGTTGTCATGGATAAAACAATAAATAAATCATTGTTGAGAGAAATTAAGAAACACTATCTCTGAGGCATTTTAGACGCAAAGATAACAATTTAAACCAAACTAACCAATGCAATATTTATCCCAATATAAAAGTATATTATGACATTTGTCATTATTGTAATGTATCCCAGACCCCTGTTAGAAAAGAAACACCTGAATTCAATGTGTCCACATACTTTTGTCCATTTGTGTATGACTTAGGTAATTATGCTATGAGGATAACAATATGTTAAACACGTTTTTTTTTGGCAGGATATTAATTCAATGAAAGATGTTTAGTTTGATATTTTTCCATGTATAAACCTTTTTAAACATTCTTATCTCCAGGTACAGAAGATGATCTTGAGTTTTATGTGCGGAAATGTGGTGAAATTTTGGGAGTGACTCCGAATTTGGACAAAGATCAGAGAGATGCCAAGCACATCTTAGAGCATATCTTCTTCCAGGTTGTAGAGTTCAAGAAACTTAATCAGGTAAACGACAAAGCAAAATGTCCTACACGCAAGGTTATTATTGGAAGCCGTGTCTAGTAACGTTCTTTTCCCCTCTGCAGGAGAACGACATCGACACAGAGGCACCTTTCAATCCGTTGTGAGATCTACGTAGCGTGTTTAAACTGGTGTAATGGCAGATTTTTCAACCCTTACTATCCTTGTCAGTTTTTAAACTATGACCACCCGGCTGTTGGTGTATGGTGCAGTGAAAGCTGAGGTGATATCACCACGATACGATGAGTCTGGATGCTGTATATAATGTAATTTAATCTTAATATTCATACCTTTGTATATTTTATTGTGTAGTATTTTGATATTGTACAAAGACTTCATAAATAAAGTTAATTCACTTTTATTCAAATATTCTTTTTAAAAGCATTTTGTCCTAGGAAACAACAGCTGTTTACATGGACCCTGCAAAACCATTCATTGAAGAATTCATGACAAGGGCATAGCATGATGCAGCTGATCACAAACACACACCCCATCTTAATGTTAATCCATGCAATGTGTCATACTCCTTAAATACATGGTCATAGAGGCATATACAGTGAAGCTGCAGGAATAAGTGTAAAACTTGAAGACATACACCTGCACACAGGAGCCTTCTTCCCTCCAGTCTGTGCTTTTTCTGCTACATCAGGGGGAAACCTCTGCTAGTAAATGTGTGGACAGAGGCTTTGGACTCCATGTTGAATCCAGAGCGTTTGAGTCCACGCAGAGCTTTGGACTCTCCGATTTGATCAGAGACACATCCCAGGAGATCTGAGAACCTACGAGGTCACAGTAGGACTGGTCACCACCACCGGCCTGTCTTTGTATTGGAAGGAACATCTGTGGAGTGGAGGAGTTTCCCTGCAAAGGCACAGCCAGATAACCAGCATCTGTCTCTGGGGTGTTCATGTGGGCCATTGTGGGAGAAATGGAATCCACATGTGTGCAAACAGAGGCCAGAATGGACAGTCTGGCATCAGAGACATCAGCAACAGCATCATTTGACTGTCGTGATGTTGATAGTTCTAGCGATAAAGCCGACGGAAAACTCTGCTCCTCAAAGAATTTCCTGTCATGCTCAGTTGGAGATGAAATTTCAAAGCTCTTTGGATCTAAAAGGAAGAATTTTGTATACTATTTTAATTCATCCACATGCTCTGAAATCAACATACTCTCAGAAAAAACATAGTTCTCTTACCTTTGATGACAAAAGCTTTCTCCATGGTTTCCCTGAGCTAGTGAACAACTACTGAGCTCCAGGTGGATTATAAACAGCTGAAGGTGTTTGGTAATTGACTCAGGTGCAGGTTAAACAGTCATCAGTTTGGAGGAGGCGGCTGATGTTTTTTCATGGGGAAAAAATATTCTAATTGGCTAAACAAAGTGGTCAAACCTCTTACTCCACACATACACAAACTATGTACCTTTGTTGCACTTTACATGAAAAACTAATATAATTTTTACAAATAAAAATTGAACAAATAGATTATAATTCTAAAGACTGGATTTTTGTTGAAAAAAATTGTTTTCTGAATGTTGAAATGAGAACAATCACAAAAACTGAGAAGTGCAATTCATATACTCATAATTCACATTTCTTTTCATACTGTACATTTACTACCACCCTTAGTTCCCTTCTATTTAGATTTGTATACTGTTAACTGTTTATTATATTGGGCACTTTACAGAGATAAAAATAAAATCTCATTGCAATGTAAAACTTGTGTCTTTCAGTGACAATAAACCTAATTCTGATGCAAGTCTCTGTCATAGTCAGTGAGTTGGATTTGGATTACAATATATGAACAGAATTAGATTATTTATTCAAGAATTTCCAATAATAATGATAATAATAAATTACTTAAATTTACCTTGATAATCTAAAGATTAGTTGGATAAAATTTAAAACTTAAGAAAGATAAAATATTATTTTAATTTTGATTTGAATAATTTGAGTTTAGTTAATCAAATTTTAATTAATTTATCCTATCTCCCGTTTTATTTTATTTTTAATTTATTATATTGTGTTTTTATTGTAAGTTTGGTACAAACTCAACCCACAGTTCGGTCTAAAAATATTACTTTGAAGGTCCAGCCGGAAGTCTAATATGACCCTCTGTGGACCAACGCGCACCCTTACTGCGCAGCTACGTCACTGTCCGGTTTGTACTCTACAGAAGGGCGCGAGATAGAAACGGAGGAGCGCGGATAACCGGGCGGACCGCTCCAGCTGGTCTGAGGCTGCCACTTTTTAACCTCGAATACAACAGCACCGGGTCTCCGGCAACACCACGGACCGTTTTACATTCACAAGAAAGTCGAGGAATTCATCTTCAAAATCCCGTGGTTTATATGTACGTGACGTGCAACGGCAGCGGGACAAACCTCCGCCTGGTCGTCAACAGAAACCGAGGGAAATGTCCTGGTGGTCCCGAGGGTATGATGTTTATCTTTGTTTACCAAGTCACCGCAGCGCTGTCTTTACTTATTTTACACAAATAAATACTACATATGACGTGTGTTGTTGTGGTTAAGGGAAATAATTGTGTTTCAAGCCTTAGTTTGTCACTTAAAACGTGGTGAGTTCACGGACTCATGTCTGTGCCGCCCTTTTCCGGACAATCACCATCATTAGGGTTTGGCCAATGTTTAATGCAGGACATGGTTTCTGCTGACTTACATACGGATCACCCCCACCTCAGTTATGACCCTTAGGTTCAGCACACATGATGTTAATGGTGCAGTTAATGTGGCATCAACGTGGAGAGCATCAAAATGACCTAAATGTGTCTTTTCCTCCATCTGATGGTTTCACCTGTCCCCAGTGGACATCTGAGGGAGTTTTGTCCTGAAGCTTTTTGGATTCTCTAATCCATTGGTGTGAAAATTTCTTTGATTTTAGTCCAGGCACCGCATACAGCCCAATATGATCTCACGTGTAAAATAATGACAGTTTTACATTGTGAAAATGTTTACATCTACAAAGTATCCTTCAAAAATGTGATTAAGAATAACCACAAACCTGAAATTTCTAATGAAAAAAATTGCAATTTTAACAATATCATACCTCAGCTTATTGTTTACACATGTATTACAATTTACAGATCACAGTGGATCTACAAATATACAAAGCAGTTATTAACAGACAGAATACTGGTAAAATTACACTTGTTTCTCTTAAGACATTTTAGGTTGTTCATATCTGTTCAGGTTATTCACATATACAGTGAAAGGATAGTTTGTAAATGTAAACGTTTTCATACAATGTTACTTTCATTTAAATTTTAAAGAGAAAAGTTTGGAGTTGTCATCATTTATAGGTTATTACTGGTCTGACCCACTTAAGATCATATTGTTCTGTATGTGGAACCTGAACTATAATGATTTTAACATCCTTGATGGCTAATATCTCAGTGTAATTCATTTTGATTTTATGTTAAATCAAAATGGAGACAATGGGTTTGTATGTAAGAAAATGAAAATCACTTAAATTACATATATACATATATATATATATTTTTTTTTGTTTGTTTGTTTTGTGGTTTTAAGTCAAAGTATGATGAGTGCTTGTCAGGCACCTTCAAATTTGTTATATTAAGTTGAACAAAACTGAAATATTTCTTGTCTAGGTGAAAATAAACCCTGAAAACAAAAGGGAAAATATGAACATGCATAATTACCATGATTAAAATTTTACATCATGATAAATTTCATAGTTTTATTGCCCAATCCTATGTGTGCTGATGGAAATGCTGGATGTCAGGCTGCACCTGAACCTTCCAACAGCTCTGTTACAAGAATAAAATTAACATTAACCAGCCATATACCACATAACCATGATAGTTTTATCCACAGGAGTGTGTGGGTCTTATAGTCATGAAAATAAACCTCATAATCCTGTCGTCCTGCGCTCAGGCTGGACAGTGTTTAGGATAAGAGGTAGGTTTAGTATCTTTGTTGCACATCACAGCTGTTTGTTGTACAGTGAGGATGGAGAGGAGGCCATGCATCAAGACACCGACTCGGACGTGGCAGAGCAGAGAGAAGGTGGAAAAGTCAAGGTGAAGTGGACTCAAGAGGAGGTGATTGTCATGACTCATCCTGGTGATTTTCATGTCCAGTGTCTTAAATGAAGAGAGACATAAACTGATGTGTTTGCAGGATGACAAGCTCAAGGCCCTGGTGCAAAAACTGGGGATGAATGACTGGAAAAACATTGCCAGCTACATACCAGTGAGTTCCGTTTCCCCAGTTACAGGAATATGACACCCATCGTGGCTGTGTTTAAAGGTTTATTTCTATGTTTGAGGCTTATTCTGGTTTTTACTGTGGTTTGTTTAGAATCACACTGAGCACCAGTGTCAGCACCGCTGGTTTAAGGTCCTGGATCCAGAACTGGTTAAAGGTCCCTGGACCAAAGAGGAGGATGAGAAGGTGGGTGAACGATAGATGTGTGAATCTTCACTGGACTCATCATTTGAAACCAATTAGCACTGGTTATTGTTAAAAATACCATTACTTTGACTATAATATTGGTTCTTGTGTAAATATTGGTTTCCCATGATATCTCAAAGTTTTAATACATACTATGGTACAAACATTTTATTTAATTTTTAAGATTGTTTGCATTTTTTTTTTTTTACACTAAAAGCAGTTTTTAAACAAAATGAATGTATTTAGGATAGAATAGAATAGCCTTTATTGTCATTGTGTGTGCACTGGAATTAGTGCTACTCCAGTCAGTGCAACAATAGGAATAAAAAAAACAATACTTAAGAAAATAAGAATAGAGTGAATATAAAATTACAAAAAACTAAAAAATAAGATAAGAAAATAGAATAATTTTTTTTTTTTACAAAAGTAGAATAAGAATAGAAGTAACAGTAGAATAAAATTAAAAAATATACATAAAATATAAATGTACACAATATTAACAATATGAACTTAAATCTATATAAAAATAGTTCATTTATGTTTTGATAAATATTGAATAAATGTTGCATTGTTATTGGAAGAACAGAAGATTATTGTGTGACTTACTGTACATAATTCACATTATACGGGGTTATTGCACATTATTGGAAGTGTTTGCATGAGGATACATTTACTAGGAGTTGTAGTTGAATGTATTGAAGTTTTGTACCAAGCCCTAATTAAGGTTCATCCTCAATTTTCTGTTTGCTGGATTGAATTGAAAAATAACTATTACTTATTTTAATTGGTTTGAAATCTATCTTTTAACTTGAGTTTAATATGATGTGTGTTTCTGACCTCTTGGCCAGGTTGCCTTTGTAAATGAAATCTTGATCTCACCTGTTTAAATGAAGGTTAAATAAATACATAAATAATAAAATGTCCAGTATGGAATTAGTTAAAATGAATTATAATTTCATAACGTACTGACTTTCTTTTCCTCTGCAGGTAATTGAGCTTGTAAATCTCTATGGGAACAAACAGTGGGCGGTAGTAGCTAAACATCTAAAGGGCCGACTGGGGAAACAGTGCAGGGAACGCTGGCACAACCACCTCAACCCCAACGTCAAGAAGTCGTCGTGGACCGCCGAGGAGGACCTAATCATCTACAAAGCCCACAGCTTGCTGGGAAATCGCTGGGCTGAGATTGCCAAGCTGCTTCCTGGAAGGTAACTTAGTGTATCTCTTAATTTTAAAAATCATTTTCTGCATGTATACAGATGTAAAGCCTTGTTATTTTCTTTGGACACAGGACAGACAATGCAGTGAAGAATCACTGGAACTCCACCATCAAACGCAAGTTAGAGATGGGCTTTTACGCTGGGGAAGTCTTCAAACCAAATGAACTGGAAGTGCTCTTGGCCCGCGTTAATAAAGACATGCAGGTGGGTTATTATGTTGTATACTCCCTCATCTGTGATACAGAATTGGACATTAAACAGTTTTAATTAGTACACTGTCACAGATAAAGATGATTGAAGTTACTGTTGATTTTATAAAGTTATAGTAGTTTTTCTCTATCTTATTTTGCGGGGGACCGTTTTGATGATGCATGTTAAAAAATAAGTGATCTGTTACTTTGCTGTTGCACCTTTATTGTTTGTCTCCTCAACCGCCTGCTGTTTATAGTTATATTCTATGTTCATAGTTATATTCTCTATTTATAGTTATATTCTGTTTGTAGTTATATTCTATGTTCATAGTTATATTCTCTATTCATAGTTATATTCTGTTTATAGTTATATTCTATGTTTATAGTTATATTCTATGTTTATAGTTATATTCTATGTTTATAGTTACAATCTATATTTATAGTTATATTCTGTTTAGAATTCTATTCTATATTTATAGTTATACTCTATGTTTATAGGTATATTGTATTCTTTTTTAAAAATATTTTTTTTCTACTATGTTCATAGTTGCACTGTGGGGCCCTAGAGTTAGGGTTTGTTTTGTAATTTCAGTGTTCTGTATGCGATGTACATAAGGGAAAGCTGACTTTGACTAAAAACTACAAACCCCATTCATCATTGAACCAAAATCTAAGCTCATGCACTGTGATACAGGCATGGGATAATGTGGAATTCCTTCTTTTGGATACTATAGTGTGTTGTTTTTGTGTTGTTCACTCTTCTATCCTCATTTCCCCTAAGAACCTAAAATCCTCTCGTAACAATATCCGCCTCTAGACGTAATAAGTTCAAATAATTTCTCTTAAGGTTACTTTATTCTGTCATGGTTAAATAAACTCTCCTTTCTGATCACAGGTGCCCGGTTCATCTCAAGAAGCAGCCGAAAATGACCAAGAACAGAATGCACATCCTTCAGTAAGCACCCTGTCACATTTAATTCAGATTAGACCAGTTATACAAACCTAAACACTGTTAATAAGAATGTAATCAATGTCAACATAACTGTTATAAATGTCTATAAAAAGCTTCTCATCAGGTGTTTTCTTTTCCCTCCATTTGCAGGAAGCCTCAGTTAAAGCCAAGCCCGTTGACAGTGGTCCTTCAAAGTCTGTCGTCTCGCCCAAGAATGACTTAAGCCCCAGGACGGACGTGGACGCCTCAGGAGAAATGAACGTGACCAACTGGGTGGTGGACAGCTCAGGGTTTCTGTCTCCAACAGGTCCTGCACTGAAGGAAGTTCTGGACATGGTTGACGGGGTAAGTGTCCACATTTAGATGGACGTTTAGAGCGATTCAGAACAGCAGCTGCATTTGAAGGGGTTCTGTGAGTGGTAAGGCACATGTCTCAATGATGAACTGAGACAGAATATTGTTAAAATTGCACTTACTTTTCTTAAGACATTTCAGGTTGTTCATGTTATTTGCATTTTTTAAAGGATAGTTTGTAGACGTAAATGTTTCCATAGTGAAATTTTTGTTTTCACTCAAAAATGTACAGAAAAGTTTGTAGTTGTCATTATTTATAGGTTATGTTATTATTTTACTGGTCTGACCCCCTTCAGATCATACTGAACTGTATATGGAACATGAACTAAAATGAGTTTGTTTTCAGTTTGAGGTCTTTAACTTTTTGAAACCTACAAAAACCCAGATGTAGATTTGACTGAGTTGTATGTTTCAGGATCTTGATGGATGGTGCAACTTGGCAGCTTTTGACCTCCCTGTTGACAGCCCCAGCCCAGAGCGCCACCAGTTTCGTCTCGAGGGCAGCGCTTTGCAGGAGCTGAGCAAAGGCAGCAAGGGGGAGTTGATCCCCATATCCCCCGGGGGGGTGACGCCACCCTCCATCTTGAACCGCAAGAGCCGCAGACGCATCGCCTTGTCTCCTGATGCCAATAATTCCATGACTCCCAAGAGCACTCCTGTCAAAATCCTGCCCTTTTCGCCTTCACAGGTAAGACCCCGCTCTCAATCCTGTAACACTAACATGGATTCTTCTCATCATGTTGCATGTCCTTTAGTCAAAATGACCCAGTGAGGTTGTTTTCTTATAATATCTTTATAATGAAAAGTTGGTATTATTTCAAATTCCAGGTGTTCCTCCAAAAACATGTTTTTGACATCATGCCATTTATGTTTTTAACTTACCTTTCATGGATTTTATGTAATTGTAGTTTTTGTTTTATTATCCCAAGCTTCCATAGATTCATTTATAATGGAATTACATCTGAACCTTTGATTCATTCGACAGCAAAACCAAAGGACTCACTCAGTCAGTGGATGTTGACATTGTTTGATTGCTGTTATATGCTATGTATAATATACTATATATACTTTGCTTTTCAAATATTCAAAATATTAGCATTTGTGCATCACATTCAGCTCAGTTTGATCTCCAGTAAAATAATAGCATAATACTGTATATTACTGATGACTCCAAATTTTTTCTCTTTGTTGTAGTGCAAAAAAAAATGTTAAATTTATGAAAATATTTCCATGTACAAACTATCCATACAAAAAAATGTGAATAACCTGAAAAAACAGAAATTTCTTCAGAAAAATAAGTGCAATTTTAACAAAATTTTGCCCAACTTATCATTTATACATGTACATTACAGATCAGATCTACAAAGTCACAAAACATTTAATAACAGATAGAACATTGTTAAAATTGCACTTAATTTTCTTTAGACATTTCAGGTTGTTCGTATTTGTTCAGGTTATTCACAGTTTTTTGTTAATATAAATATTTTCAAAATGTAATGTTATTTTTTTCCCCCTAAACAAAGAGGAAAAATTTGAGTTGTCATTATTTATTGTTTATAGGCATAATGTAATTTTTTTTTTCACACTAAACCAAGAAAATTTGGAGTCATTATTTTTAGGCTATTATGTTATTATTTTACTTGAGATCATATTTGTCTGAATGTGGACCCTGAAGTAAAACCTGTTCAACTCCTTTAACTGTTAATATCCTCAGTGTAATTTTTGCATTTTGCAAATTTATCCTATGAGGTAGATCGGGCCATTTGGTGGGCTGTTTTTGGCCCATGAGCCTTATGTTGGACATCCCTGATCTAAGGGTTAAATAAACGTGTTGTTTCAGTTCCTCAACATGTGGACGAAGCAGGACTCTCATGACCTGGAGAATCCGTCCCTGACTTCGACGCCCGTGTGCAGCCAGAAGGCCATCGTGACGACGCCTCTGCAGCGGGATAAGACCCCCCTGACTCAGAAGGACCACTCTGTGTAGGTTTACCTCTGCTCTTACAGTATCAGGATCAGAGGGTTTTATTTTTAACCTCCAATTTTCACACTTCGTCTCCACACAGATTTGTTACACCCAACCACAAGTCTGAGCTCTGCACGACGCCGCGAACTCCGACTCCGTTCAAGAATGCAATGGAAAAGTACGGCCCTCTGCAGCCTCTGGTGAGAAACTGCATTTAACCCTGAAGGAACGTCATTCATGTGTATATCGATTCTGTATTTACTGTGTTTTCTGCTTCAGCCTCAGACTCCTAACCTGGAGGACGACATAAACGAGGTCATCCTCAGAGACGCTGGGATCAATCTGGTTGTTGTGCGTTCAACTCCTCCTGAACAAAGACGCAAAACAATGGTGAATGCAGTACAATATTCATACACATACACATTTCATATGCATTTAATCCCTTTGACACTAACATTTTGATCACAGAAGGCTGAAGTAATGTCCTGAAACTTTGTGTGTTGTATACAGTCCAGATATACGTGGACATTTTTTTTTGTACAATATATTTGACTTTTATTTTTAAACACATTAGTCATAAATACACACATACATACATTTAACTTGCACCACGATAAACATGTGTAAATGATACACTAAGGCAGAATATTATTAAAATTGCACCTATTTTTCTTAGGAAATTTCAGGTTCATGTTCACATTTTTAGAGAAGAGTTTGTAAATGTAAATATTTTCATAATGTAATTTTAATTTATGACTCTAATTTCACTATTATTTTATTTGTCCAGCCCATTTGAGATCATATTGGGCTGAATGTGGCCCCTGAACTAAAATGAGTTTGACACCCCTGACCAACAGACTGCAGTTTCAAAATCATCAAAATCACAATCAAAATTCTTTATTAATCCCAGGGGGAAATTATTGGGTGTTAGTCACTCCATTCAAGTAGAATAAAAAGTAGCAGGAAAGAAATTATCAATACAACAGAAAAAGAAGAGGGAAAAAAATTATTGTGTAATTATAAATGATTTTGTTATACGGTGGAGTTACACAGTCTGATGGCCACAGGCAGGTATGATTTCCTGTCGTTCAGTGGTGCATTTAGGTGGTATCAGTCTATCACTGAACGTCTTCAACTGCTTTATACATATCTACATTTTTTTTTATTTTTGAAGCAGTGTAGCATCAAGAGCTAATGTTATTTTCTGTCATTTTGAAGGTTTTTGCATTTTAAAGAGCAGGGAACATGTCGGCTGGTCTACGCTGCTGTGTCACTGTTAAACATTGGACTGAGTGTTTGCTTCTTGTCGTTCACATAATCACACCTCAGCGCTACACATTACAATCACAGAGTCCCATTGTTAGTCAGTTGGTGTCTGTAGCTGAGTGTGAAATCCCTTCCTCAGTCACTTCCTCCACACAGATGTTTGTCAGATGCCAATGAAGAACAGGAACTAGTTTTCACCTTAAGATCCAGTCAAGTCTAGAAGTGTTAGGACAGTGACACAAAATGTGTAATGTAGCCTCTGTTACACAACCACAGTGGATCTGAAATGAAGCAAATACAGATGTGTGGATGGTCAACCTTCTCTCAAAGGGTTTCACAAAAATATTGCCTTGCTGTAGTACTATTACTGTTATATTAACTATTTAGGAATTAAAACCATTTTAGTCTAGGATTGGTATAAATATGATGGTTGTTTTTAATACTTGGATGTAAACCCTTTGCCTGATATCTGGAATTCATGGATGTCAACAAACGCTGAGTTTCTCCCTGTAGATCAGGGTGTCGAACATATGGTGCGCGGCCCAAAACCAAATATTTCAATCCAACTGCAGCATGAATTTGTGAGGTGCAAAAATTGCACTGAAAATATTGACAGTCCCTGGTATCAAATGTATTTTAGTTCCAAACTCCAAAATTTTAACTATATTCTGCCTTTTACTAAATGTTTTGTGCCTTTGTAGATCCACTGTAATGCACATGTACAATGATAAGTAAGTCGTAATATTGTTAAAATTGCATTTATTTTTCTCAAGAAGTTTCAGGTTTTTCAGCTTATTCACATTTTGTGTTTAGATAGTTTATAAATGTAAACATTTTCATGTTTTAATTTTACTTTTTTGCATTAAAAGAAAGAGAAACATTTGGAATACTCATTATTTATAGGCTATTCTGTTATATTTTACTGGTCTAACCCATTTGGGATCGTATTGGGCTGAATGTGGAACCTGAACTAAAATGAGTTTCACATTCCTGCAATAGATGCTTTCCAGGCCTTTGCTGAAGTCTCCTTCAGCTGTTGCGTCTTTGCAGGACTTTGTGTCCTCGGGTTATTCTTCAGTAACTGAAAGGTGACTGATTCGGCCACTGAAGACCATCCCATTTCTTTACCTTCTAAAACTGTTGGGTTGTTTTTTATCGCATGTTTTGGGTGATTATCCATCTACAAAAGAAGCGCCATCTTATTGTCCAAATGCTCATGAACCTTACTGTAATAAAATACAGAATAGATACTCCTGCTTTATCTGGACACATATACTCACTGAAGCTTTTTACTTAAATCTTGGTGCCTTTTGTGTTTCCTTCCCAGCACCGCCCTCCCATGAAGAAGGTGCGTAAATCCTTGGCTCTTGACGTCATGGACTCCCAGGTGATCCCTGCATCCAAAAACAAAGCCATGAAAACGGAATCTAAACCCAGCATGAAGGTAAGGCCACGTATCCATGTGTTATTAACCTGCCTGTGCTTTTTCACACGCCCTAACTCTTATATTTCTGGTTTGATCACAGGAAGAACCCCCGGTGGCTAACCTGAACACGTCGACATTTTGCAGTAAAGGACATGAAAACATTCTGGATCAGGGTTTCCTGTTGGGACCGAGTGACAGCGCCATAATTTCCAGCGCAGTTCCCCCCACTCCAGTGAGTTTAACCTTTAACCTCAGAAGAATGTAAAGCAGGGGAGTCAAACATAAGGCCCTTGGGCCAACACCGGCCTGCCAAAGGGTCCAATCTGGCCCATGGGGTGAATTTATGAAATGAAAAAATTACACTGAAGATATTAACCATCATTTTAGTTCAGGTTCCACATTCAGACAAGTAAAATACTATCCTAATGACAACTCTAAATTCTTTGTCTTACTGTAAAAAAGGAAAATTACATGAAAATGTTTACATTTACAAACTATCCTTTAACAAAAAATTTCATTAATATGAACAAACTAAAATGTCTTAATACAGGGTTTCTGCAGGTCATTAAAAAGCATTAAAAGTCATTAAATATATTTTTTGAAAATTAAGGCCTTAAATGACATTAAAAAGCATTAAATTTGATGCCCAGAGGCATTAAAAAATTAAATACAATTAATGGGAAAAAAAGCATTGTTATTCATGATTTATTTTGATTGTATAAACATTTAATAATTTTGATCAGAGGTATAGCGTGATGATTGACAGGCAGCTATTGGCTATTGATTATGACTGATACACAAAGTCACACCGGATGCTTGGAATGCAATGTGCTGTGAGTGTGAATGTTGTAGCGAAAGGGAGGAGGGAATATTAGCAAATGTTGGAAAAATGGGAAAATGCAAGTTTCAGCAGAAGTGATTGGAGGAGGAACTATACAGAACCTGGTTAAAGCCTGTTGACGCTAAACTGTCATAAAACTATATATAAAACAGCAAATCTGCAGTTGGATGTGGGCATTAAATTTGTTTAAAGTGCCATTAAAAAGCATGAAATTAGATTTGCTGATACCTGCAAGAAACCCTGTAAAAGAAGTAAATGTAATTTTACCAACACAACAGAAAGGTCGTTTTGAGCGCTGGCCCTTTAAATGCAAATGAGCCACTTCATGCCCCACCCCCTCCAGGTTGTTGACTACGCTTCTCTGGCCCGTTCAGCCTCTTGTGTTCACTAATACAACCAACAACTGAACATTTTCAGAAATCGGCTCAAATTTAGGACATATTTTCAGTATGGACTACAGCCGCTGTTGCTGACAAACAATTATGTCATACTCAGAAATGTTCATCAGAAGTCTTGACCTTATATGTGCAAATGTTGTGACATAACATTAAGAGGGAATTAAAACGGGTTGTAGAAATCCACTTGATTTTTGCCAAAATGAATATAAAGATAGCTTTGCAGCACCTGGAGGGTTCAAATTCAAACTTTTTGAACTGTTAGCATCCAAATACACAAATAAATGTACCAAAGACTAATAAAAGTGGGTTTAGTAAAATATGACCCTTTGAACCTCTGTTTTATTGAGCTGTGATGCTTTTTTCTCCTCAGATGTCTAAAGAATGGGAGACGGTTGTATGTGGACAAACTAAAGACCAGCTCATAATGACGGAAAAAGCAAGGCGCTACCTTCGCTCACTGAAGTCCCACACTCCCAGCCGAGCTCTGATTCTGTCCTGAAGCTTCACTCAATGTGTTACTACACAAACCTTTTTTTTTGTCAGACGTTTTTTTTTTTCTGTTGTAATATGTGGCTTAACAAAAAGAACACACCTTGTGTAGGTTTAGTACCGTTTTTGGTCTTAGTCATTAGCAGTCAAACCTTTTACAGCACAACTATGAATCACCTGAGCAGGGATCATCTGACAAAAACAGCGTTTTTTTTTTATGTAGTATTACTTCGCAGACCTCATCCAAGTCCTGAAAAAAAAAACATGGATCATTTTTAATGTATTCTTGTCAATGAAACGTTTGGAGAAAATGACGGATATATGTCTGCTGTCAGTGGAAGACAGTTTTACATTGTATAATGCTTCTGTGTAATTTAACAGTTGTTTTAAAGGGGGAGGGTCCAAACACTCAGGTTGCACTTCCACGCCTATGCTTCCTTTCCATTACTGCTGAATGTGCAGTAAATGAGACGGGATGTTTGATAATGCAAATTGAGAAAAGGGGATTGATGTTGAAGATGCTAATTGTACATTGTCCTGTTTGATGTGAGATCCTGTAGTGTTTGTTCTTCAGTGATGTACGCGACACAGTGGACTAACCTCATACTGAATCACAAGGGGCATCTAAGATGGAAATGTTTCTGCAACACACATCGATGATCAACAGTCTGAGTCTGAAAACCTGAATAACTGTGAGACCTGAGAGTATTTTTATAGGATATAGTAGCTGAGATGTGATGCTTGCAGGCATGGAGGGTGTATCGTTGACCATGAACATAAGTATTATGTTATTTGTCTGTATGTAAATAATTAGTGTCGTATGTTTTTAATCATTCGACAGTTAATGAGGTTGAATAAAACATCAGTTACCCTGTTTGTCTAATGCACTTTTCTCCATGATATATGATATAAAAGAAATGTGATGTCTACTGCTTTACATTTACTGTAAACCAACCTCAGAGACAGGATGTTGTAATAGATCCTGGAAAATGGGCTTAATTAAAACATTAACCTCACTTTAGCAGCCCTGTGCATTTTAAACTGTATAACTCAGTTTATTTGTCATATCTATCATTTGTAGTTTATTTTGGACATTGAATGTAGCTCATTTCAGCATAGGATAAAAGTTAGCTTTAAAATAAATATAGTTTTTAACAGCTTGAAATATAATGTATACAAATATTTTTAAAGCATGGGTTGTAAATGAAGTATACATATATAAATGGAATAAGAAACAGAATGAGCAAGACATTGAAAATGGGACGAATCAAAACAAAAGAAAAGCTTTTTCACGAAATATTTTTGGGTTGAGAAAAATTATGCAGAAAGAAAATGCTATAGTATAAAATAAACACTAAACAGAAATACCTTGATTGACCAATTACCAAAGTACAGTTTTTGATGTATATTAAGTTTTGCATCTGCAGTTTCAGCTTTCTGTATGGAACACCTGGAATTAATTTCAAGCAAAGGAATATCAGCATTTACAACTAAAAACAACCCTGGACATGAAAACAAAAATTCAGTTGTGCTTTTACAGGGTGGGGAAGCAAAATTTACAATATGTTGAGGCAGGGATGGAAAGACAGTGTATGACCAATTAGTTTATTGAAAGTCATGAGAATTTAAATCTTCAAATCATATTTTACTGCATTTCTAACGGTCTTGTTGTCTACCTCAAGTTCAATTGCCATTTTTCTCATGGATTTGGTTGGATCCTTTAGGATTTTGGATTTGAGAGCTTTAATAAAAGCTTTGGTATGTTTTTTGTTGCCTCCTCCACTTCCAGACTTTCTCGTAATAGTTTTGCTCATAGTCATTCTCTTCTTTCCATTATAAACAGTCTTTATGGACACTCCAACTATTTTTGAAATCTCCTTTGGTGTGACGAGTGCATTCAGCAAATCACACACTCTTTGACTTTTGCTTTCCTGATTACTCATATGGGCAAAAGTTTGTGAAAAGGTATGGATAATAGTGTTAGGTATGATTATGACATCAATATATGTTTGGTTTCAAAACAATTGACGTAGTGCCTGCTGAGAAAAAAACAACTAAATGTTCATTGTAAATTTTGCTTTCCCACCCTGTATTCTGACAAAATATTCCTGACACAAGTGGAATACTAAAATGCTGAAATCACACCTCAGATTATTATTATTATTATTATTATTATTATTATTATTATTATTATTATCATTATTATTATTATTAATAAATAAATGTATATTTCATTTATATTACAGTATAATATTTTAAAGTAGTTACAATAAAACAGTTGAATTAAAGCACTGAGATAACTGCATTGATGTATTAATTATTAATTATTTGTTTGATTTTCATTTATCGTTTTTTTCTTTGAGATTTGGGAACATTTGCTTGTTTCTGTCTGCTTTGATTACTGCTACTACTAACAGCAACAACATCAACAACAACAACAACAACAATAATAATAATAATAATAATAATAATAATAATAATAATAATAATAATAATAATAATAATAATACATTTGAAAATATGCTCTTATTTTGAGACTTTAAGTGACCAACCGGAAACCATACTTCTTTTGACGTAATGTGTCTCGAGACACCGGAAGCAAACGTCGGTTTTGGTGACGCTGCATTAGACTGAAGACATGGACCGGTCCAGTGAGTAAATTTATCCGTGAAATGTCAAACATAATGCTTTAAATGTATATTATTTATTCATAAAATGACGCATTATGTGCTACTATGTAATTGCCTGTTGTATAAATTGTGAACGCGTGTTACACGGTGCATGAAATGTGCTTCTTCCTACTGACGTTAGCTAGCAGCCTCGCAGCTAATAAACGAATGACTGCTAATACAATGAATGAATGTGCACCGTAAAGCAAGAAACAACACCGGAATCTAAAATATTGTATGTCTTTGGTGTTAAATACACTCTTCGTCGAACTGGGAGGTTAATCCTTGCTTGGTCGTTTGTCTGCAGGGTTGCTCGGGTTCTTCCTCCTCGTCAGCCTGACTCTTGCGGGGGTTCAGGCACTCACACCGGCGCATTACCTTTCCCTGTCGGATGTGGCCCGGCTCCAGACCCTCCTGGGCCAAGAGTTTTCCAGTCTGGAGTCTGCATACTACTCCGTTGTTGGATTGACCAAGCTCGGAGCAAATGTTCCTGATCACAATGTAATAAATCATGTTCAAATATAGGTCATATCATGTCATTGACGACAAGTTCTTAAAGCTGCGTCGCCTATTATGTTGAAAACTGTGTAAACTTGTCATATTTTTATAGTGTCTCCTGTCTGATAACCTAATGTGATGTATTTGTAGGATGTATGCCAGTTCCTCAAATCCCAGCTCGATCCCACTAGTGTTGACTCTCTCTTCTTTGCTGCTGAGACCAGTCAGGCCATTTCAGGATGTGAGGTATGAGACACACCTGCCCTTTCTGTTGGTTTATCCTTATTTAATGCATGCAGTTGTAAACCTTCACAGCCACACGTTGCTTGACCTAAGAAGGTTTTGAACTTTAGATCAATGCCCCCTATTGGTTGATTTAATTGTTTTAGTACTGTATGGATACCTAATGGGAGAACAGGACAAGGTTATACACAAACAAACACTGATACAGACCCTGAAATGGAAACAAACAAGCAAAAACAAAACTGTAACAACAACATTAAAAGAACATCAGTGAATTGAAGAACAGAATAGATATCAAAATAACCAGTAGCAAACAACAAATGAAACAAAAATAGCAACAGAAGAATATTTTTGTGTATTTTTTCTTCTGTTAATTTAATTTTGTACATTTCACGTGACATTTCTAAATAGGTAATCTGAATTTTCCTTGACAACTAAGCAAGTCAAGTCAAATCCCAATATTGACTGCATCATTACATTGTCTTTCAATAGGCTGTGCTGTCATTTCAGTAATTTTGTTGGAATCAGGTCATGGAATTATCAAAAAGTCTAATATCAGCTGCACTTATCACACAATGTCAGAATTGCCAGCATCAGAATACTTTATTAATCCCAGGTGGAAATTATTGGATGTTACAGTTGCTTCATTCAAGTACAATAAAAAGTAGTACAGCAAAAAGTAAAAATATATAAATACATATACATATACAGTATAAAGCTCTAAATATACAAACATATTTATATACACACACACCAAATATGCATATTAATACACTATTAAGACACAAAATTAGAACAGAAATTTGTGCAATATGTACTAGACAATATATTATCAATATGATAATTAAAGAAATATACATAATAAGCGTGCAAAAATATTGCTTTGTGTAATTATAATTATGTGGTTATGAGGTGGAGTTAAACAGTTTGATGCCCACAGCCAGGAATCATTTCCAGTTATGTTATTTTTTAATCGTTTTATATTTAATCTATTTATACATTCTGTGAACAGCAAAGCAAAAATGTCATTGTACAGGGAACATGTTTCGTCATGTGCATATGACAATAGCCACTTTGAATCTTGAACACCAGCTACCAAACAGTCGACATAATCTTTTGTGTAACATCTTAGATTCCCGTGTCCAACGAAACCCGCGACATCCTCCTGGCAGCGGTTAGTGAAGATTCAACCATGACTCAGATCCATCGGGCTGTGAGTGCGCTTAGTTCTCTGGGGCTTCCTCTAACATCGCAGGAAGTTGTAGGTGCTTTGACAGCTCGCATCAACAAGGAGGATAATGTCATGGCGTAAGTCGGGTTCTTGGGAGGTGCATTAATATTCTGTATGGTGAGTCCTGCTGTGTTCATGAATTTTCCAGGCTCATACAGTATGTTGTGTCTTTGTGCAGCATCACCTTGGCTTTGCAGACTGCAGCCCGTCTGTCCCAACAAGCAGAACTTGGAGGAATACTGGAGGAAATAGAGGTGAGCACTTTAACATCCACCAGGTGGTGCTGTGTCCTTGTCTTCTCTTTTATAGGCGGTAAATTCTTTTGCAGACAGACAGATTTCTTCTTTACATTTTAGTTTTTAATAGTTTTTACTAATGATGTTTGATACCGCTGGTTTAATTTCTGACTACAACCACTGAAAACACATTCTGGTTTTTTACACACACTGGTATGATTCTTTGTATGTAGATACTTAAAAATACATCATTTAACATTGACACATAAATATAATTAAATCTTCGATATTGGCAATAAAAATCATTACATAATTAGACATCTGTGAATAATAAACTATGTGACTCAAAGATAATCTAAAAAAAAAACTAATTTCACTCCAAACTGAACTCATCTCAATTGTTATAAAGGCATTCATCATGGCTTTAATTTTTTTTTTTTTAAACTTACTTTGTTGCTGCATTTGCCTGAATTTGAATAAACCTGCTTTATGTAGTTGTTTGAATGAAATAAAGTCCATTGGTTTGATCAGCTAAGTTCTCTCCATTCATCGTAAAATTGTAGATTGTAAATATTTTCTTCTACTTTAATTTAATTATTTTTAATATAAGTTGTTTTTTTCTCTGTGTTAATAGCAACCTTAATAATTATCTCTGTGATTTAGTATTTATAATTTTTATTTTGATTACTTTGATCTGTACTCAAAGAAGTAGAGCCATAGTTCACATGACTACAACAGACAGAAGGAAAAGTAGTCTCTAGACACTGATGATGGTACAGTTACATTCTACTGTTTCCCCTTTTGACGATAAAACACACATTTACTCTAAATTACTAAGTTTAGGTATTGATCCTTTAATATGAGAGTCAGTCCTAGAACAGGAAACACTGGATGCTGATATTTCAGCAATGAGTCCGCTTACATGCACACTAATACTCTGCTCATTATCTGATTTCTGGAGTTATCAGATTATTATTGATCATGCAAACAGCATAATCTGATCTGTTTTATCAGATAACAGCAGGAATCTAATTATAATAAATCACATTAGCACACCTGTATTTGTCCCCAATACTCTGATGTATTCCTGCATACAGGTTTATCTGATTTATTTTGTACTTTTACATCTGATCATGTGTAAAAACAATTAAAATGGTAGAAAATGGAAGTTACATAGTCAAATGTGAATAGAGTAGAGTAGAGTAGAATAGATAATTTTGTTCCAGGTAAACACTAAAATTTCTCTTTCGTCATGGCTGTTGGACAGAGTTTAAAAACCAAACCCAGGCATTAAAAACACCCCAACACGTTCAACAACACAGTACAGCAGATAAAAACATATCAAATCCCATAATGGACTGTAGCATCTTGATCAGGGTTTATCGATTATTGCATTTCAGAAGTGCCTGTAAACGCCTCAGATCTGATTATTACAAGTATCTGATTACTCCCCGTTACTGTAGTTTTATATCCATGTAAATAGACTCACTGATCCACATCATTGGTCTTTGTTCCCTCAGGATCTGACTGCTCGTTTAGATGATCTCGGTGGCATCTACCTTCAGTTTGAGGAGGGACTCGAGGCCACTGCCATGTTTGTGACCGCTGCCTATGCTCTGTCCGATCATGTGGATATGGAGCCCCCCCTTAAAGAGGTACGAGCTATATCTGTCACAGGATTTCAGGTCAATGCATCAATCAAATTTTATTTATAGAGCGCCACATCATAACAAAATTTATCTCATGACACTTTACATTTAGAGCTGGTCGAAACCAGACTCCTAAGCCAATTCACAGTCTATTACTAATATAAGACTAGTGTAACTAACAATAACTTGTACTAATACCCATAACTGTTAATATTACTACTCCAAATATAAGTACTAACAGTGGTTATACTACTACTGCAGCTGTTAGTACCACTAATAGAAACCTCTGCTATCTATGTAACTATATAGTAAACACTATCACAACTATATGGACAAATGAATAATGATGATGGAGGAGGAGAGAAGAGGAGGAGCAGACAGGAGGACAGACAGAAGGAGGAGCAGGCAGGAGGTCTGACAGAAGGAGGAGCAGACAGGAACAGGAGGTCAGACAGAAGGAGGAGGAGACAGAAGGTCAGACAGGAGGAGGAGCAGAGAGGAGGAGCAGAGAGGAGGGCAGACAAAAGGAGGAGCAGACAGGAGGTCAGACAGAAGGAGAAGCAGAGAGGAGGACAGACAGGAGGAGGAGCGGAGAAGAGGACAGATAGGAAGAGGAGAGGAGGACAGACGGGAGGAGGAGCAGAGAGGAGGACAGACAGGAGGAACAGGACCACAGCAGCAGGTCCAGAGATGATCCAGGGAAAACGTGTGAGGACATAAAACACAGACTCCAGAGAAGGAGAGTCAGTAACATGTATATGCCTGGGTGTGAATAGCGGAGAAGAGGATCTAAGTGTATCTGTACATGTGTTTGTGGCTGTGTGTGTGATGGAGGACACTCTCTGCTCCCTCAGGATCAAGTCATCCAGCTGGTGAACTCCATCTTCAGCAAGAAGTCCTGGGACTCCCTGGCCGAGGCCTTCAGCGTGGCCAGTGCCGCCGCCGCTCTCTCCAGCAACCGCTTCCACGTTCCGGTGGTTGTGAGCGCTCAGGGTCCGGCCACAGTGTCCCACAGCCAGCCGACGCTGCAGGTACATGTGGGATATAAACCCATTCACTGTCCTGGGTAAAGGATGTGACTGGCCTCGTAGTAACACTGTGTTTTTGTCTGATTCACAGCTCCTTGTTACTGATGTTATGTCTCAACCCCTGGCCTCAGCAAAGGTTCTGGTGGAGTCTGCATACGCTGTGGCCTCCAAAAGCGTCATTCTCAGCAAGGCACCTTTCACTCTTAATGAGTACGTATCATCACAATCAGAATGCTTATTTTAAGCCCAGGGGGAAATTAGTGGGTCTTACAGTTGCTCCATTCAAGTAAAATAAATAGTAGCATGGAAGGAATTATCAATACAACAAAAAGAAAAATTTAAAAAGCTGTAAATACACACACACACACACACACACTCCATGTTATATTATTATTATATAACTTTAATCATTATAGGCACAATTCATAACCTGTATCTATATTTAGACTGACATCTGTAACAGTTTGTTTGATGCTTCCGTTCTCTTCAATGCTGGTTGGTTTGGGTTTTGCCTTCTTTCGTCAGACATGGAGAACTGTAGGTAAAAATAATACTGGTCTCTGCTCCTATTGGTCAACGTAGTACAAGTGTCTGAACTCATCAAGTACAATTCAAACATGCTAATCTTTCTGTCAGGACGTCAGGAGGCATCCCAGATGCGCCGCTTGTTGTTGGCCACTATGTCACACTACATGAGATAAAACAATCCACTGTCCTTTCCAACATCCATTTGCTGTTGCCAACATGAAAAGGCACATGACATCAGCTGGTTCTGGTCAGAACCGGGCTGATTTCATGTAGTTGGACCATGTCCTCATTATCTCTGAGTCTGAAACAGAACAGGAAAAAGCATGGATGTGTCGAAGACAGTCTGTCATCTTCTAAAATGGATGAGATGAGGGGATATTTGTGCACCTTTCATTTTCATTTTGGGTTATAGATAGATTTTATTTTATATACACCATTTTCATAATTCTTGTTTTTTACTGAATGATTCTCATTTTTCCTGTGTTTCAGTGGTGTCTTTGAACTGAACTTCATGTCTAACCAGCCTGCCAGTGGATATTATCAGTTCACCGTTGCAGTGACCGGGGACAGCCGATTGGTTGCTAACCATGTTGAGGTAAGTTTCTGTGTTTTTGGAGCCAAAGTTGAAGCAGAATGAGTCAGTCATCTTATATGTGTTACCCAGAGCCTCAGTGGTTACATATTAACCCCGTAACCCCTGACGTGTTTGTAGTGAGCGTTCTGAATGGACGATTTATTTGAAATATTCATAAAAATGCAACTGTTTGCTCAATAGGAAAAAATTCAAAACGTGCTGATAGAATAGACTTTGTTCTTTCCATAGATATCTGAGCAAAAAATAGACGGTTTGGGCTTTTTTTTTTTACTTCTTTTTTTTTTACTGTGTTTTTACTGAGTATTGACTGCAGAACTGCTTTATGGAGTTCATCCAGGTGTCAAAATGCTGGACTGTTTTATTAAGAGCCAAAACAAAAACTACTGGGCCCAAATTCAAATCCTTGTTGTTGCTCAGTGTGTTCCAGTTCACAGTTCATGTTCAACATCCTAACTCTCTTATTGATGTACATTCTGAGTGCCTTATTTAGTCAAAACCTGTCAAACTTCAGTTCCTCTCTTTGTCTTTTTCTGTTATTCCACCCTGTTTTGACCCTAAAACACACAGTAAAACAAAACCACTGAAGAAAAGGAACACAAGCAGATACTCACAGCAGCTTTTATGAACCTGACAGATGACAATTCACAGCAGCACCTTTACCTGGAATCATGGCTCAGGGGTTAAAGGGTTAACCATAAGCATAATGTGTTCCACTGCAATTGCCATGGAAGATGTGTAGCTGCTGTCTATCCTAAACCACCTTCGGCCAGTCCATATAACCTGTTGTATTGTTGTGTTTCCTGCAGCTGAAAGTGAAGGTGTCGACTGAGGTGGCCGTCACCAACATGGACCTGGCTGTAGTGGATAAGGACCAGAGCATTGGGACGAAGACCACCACCAGGTGAAGACACAAGTTTGACATGGCCTGTTCTTTGTTCAGCCTCTTGAAACCTTGGCAGAGGAATATTAATGTTTTTTCTCCCTGTAAATGATGCAGAGTGGACTATCCTTCTAAAGCAAAGAGCTCCTTCACAGCCGACAGCCACCTGAACTTTGCGATGTCCTTCCAGCTGGTTGACGTCAACACTGGAGTGGAGCTAACACCTCACCAGGTTTGTCATCAAGGCTGGAGAAGAGCTCATATTTCTTAACCGAGGTGTTTCAGCGTCCACTTATTGTGTTACTGAGCCAAATAAAATGACCCCTCAATTAGGCCAACTTTATCCAAATTTGTCTGAATCTCTTAGATGCTACAGAGTACAAAAAATTCTTCATTTTATAAAAATTTTACAAGTAGTGTTCATTGACATACTGAAATGTTCCATGTTTTGTTGTTATTGAACAGATATTTGTATTGATATTGCACAGATACAGGGTAAGATACTTCTAAATGTAGTTATTTATTGTATGTAGTTATTTATTATTAATTATTATGTTGTAGTTATTATTTATTTATTAAAAAGGGGGCCAGAGATATAAATAAATAAATAAATACATTTTAAAAAATACTATTATAATAAGTGATATACTATAATAAATGATATATGATAACAAATAATATACTATTCTATAATAAATTAAATACTATACTATAGCAAAGGATTTGTTATAGCATAGTATCTGAGATTTTTGTCCAACTGATTTCTTGAACACCATTCACCTGATTCTTTTCAAATTTGATATACATGTTCTTTACATGTGCCTTTCTCTCAATTTTTGCAATTTTGCAAATTTTTGAACGGGTTTTAAAAAGATTGAAAGCTAAGAGTCGAAACCAATGCCTGGGTATCTAAATTCTTTTAGCTGGAAAAATGTATCATGTCATTTGTCATCTCTAAAACTGAAAAATGTTGATGTTGAACTTAAATTCTAACCTGTAGAGTATGACTCGTCAATTTCAGTAGATGCCTTACAGCTTTTCTTAATTTTTGCTAATGATCTTATGTTCACAGACAACCTCAACCTGTGATAAACAGTTTTAGTTTGTATGTTTTGAAACTGTATAGTAATATATGGTTAAATAATATCAATAATCAAAATCCATGGTTAAATGCCAGAATGCTAAACTCACTGTTTAAATGTCTAGATCAGAAATAATCAGTATTTGTGTTGAATATTTGAAATGTAGCTGAAGCATCAGTGTCAAAACCAAGGATCTAAGATCTTTCTGACCGATACCCAGACCTCAAACACAAATTTTTGTGTTTATTTCTTCTGCAGACTTTTGTCCGCTTGCACAACCAGAAAACCGGCCAGGAGGTTGTGTTTGTGGCTGAGCCCGACAGTAAGAACCTGTACAAGTTTGAGTTGGACACAGCAGAGCGAAAGTCCGAGTTCGACTCCATCTCTGGGACCTACTCTCTTTACCTGATCGTTGGCGACGCCACCTTGGAGAATCCCATCCTGTGGAATGTGGTGAGTGTTGTGAATGTCACCAAAACATGTTTAAACAGTGTGAGGTTTAGACTGACTTCTTGTCTGTTGAAAGGCGGACGTTGTTCTGAAGTTTGTGGATGAAGAGGCTCCAGCGATGGTTCAGCCCAAGACTCTGTACGTCCCCAAACCAGAAATCCAGGTAATTATAAGAGTCTCTGTTTGACATGTTTCATATATGACCATGTCAGTGGGAGAAGAATTCAGATCCTTTACCCACCAGACATACTGTGAAAATAATCCTTGATTGATCAAACATTCATCCTGTGGGACAAAACCTAAGGGGTCCAATCTGGCCTGTGGGATGAATTTGTGAAATGCAAAAATTACACTGGATATAATAATAATCAGTGATGTCAAATTCATCTTAGTTCAGGTTTGACATACAGACCAATATGATCTGAAGTTGATCAGACAAGAAAAATCTATACCATAATCGATATCATATTACTGGAAGGTCTCAGAGCGTGTGTGTGTGTGTGTGTTTCTGCGTGGTTCTGACAAATTGAGATGTTTTTAAAAGGCCAATTTGGTACCTACAGTTGAGGAATAGTTCCATATCCATATTCAGTATCTCAGCAAGTTGATAGGACCAATATTTTGGGAGATATTAGTAATTTTGGAATACAATAGCCTTACAATCACGTTGCTATGGCCATGACAGTTGACGTGAAGCGCAGTATCATGCTGCGTGATGGGAGATGAAGTTAAAAACAGGAACGATGCATTTACCAACTTCAGTCCCTAGATATCGGTATTAATATGTTAATTGTCGTTTAAATTGTAAAGAATGATTTACTAAACAATTTTTATGTCAGTACTCAGAAAATATAGACTAACATCTTTTCCCAAAAGTCGGCTCTCCCCAGCATCAAAACTACCACATGTAGAACTCATGGTTCCCCACGGGTCAACTGAGTCAGTGCTATCATAATAACCTATAAATAATGTCAGCTCCAAAATTTTGTATTTGTTTTAGTGCAAAAATGTAAAATTACTTTAAAAAGTTTACATTTACAAACTATCCTTTACAATAAGTGTGAATAACCTGAAATATGATAAACATGAAATGTCATAAGAGAAATAAGTGGAATTTTAACAATATTCTGCCTGTTACTAAATCTTTTGTGCCTTTGCAGGTATGATTTCTAATGCACATGTATAAATGATAAATTGTGGCATAACATTGTTAAAATTGTACTTATTTTTCTCAAGAAATTTTTTTTGAGGTTTTCACAAGTATTTTGTGAGCGGATAGTTTATGTATGAACATTTTCATAACTTAACTTTTTTTGTACCAAAACAGACAAAATTTGGAGTTCTCATTATTTTTAGGTGTTTATGCTTTTATTTTACTGGTCTGATCCACTTAAGATTAAATTGGTCTGAATGTGGCCCCTGAACTAAAATGAGTTTGTCACCCCTGCACTAGATTCTCCATAAAAACAGTAATGTTGTCTTTGTTTTTGAACACATGAATTTAGAGCCAAACTAACAAACACATCGGTGCAGTAGTTCTGTGAAATAAAATGACTGTTTTTATGAATAGAGTCTTATGGCCTTGAACAGAGTTAAAGCACAGAGGCACCGCTTTAATCGGTCGGTTTATCACAAATGCTCTAATCAGTACATCTGGACATAATTAGTTTTCAGTGGAGAGGACAGAAACCAAAGCAGCAGACAAATGTACTCAGTTCAGCTTTTATCAGTATGCACAAAACCACCTCAACAGGACTTTAGTCACAGTCTCTACTAAAGGTTAGAAACTAAAGCGTCTGTTTGTCTTTGCAGCATTTATTCAGAGAACCAGAGAAGAAACCTCCCACTGTGGTTTCCAACACCTTCACTGCACTCATCCTCTCTCCATTCCTGCTCCTCCTTATCCTGGTAAGAATGTCATCTATGAAAATAATGTCTGTTTTTGTGTTTGCACTAACTGACCTGGCTACTTGGAAAACATTGTATTTAAGGGTAAAGTCCTTTCATTTCCAATTTATTCCAAATATGCAACAAAGCAAATTAAATAATTGTCCCTTAGTGCATTGAAATAAATCGGATTTCAGGAAAACATGAAAACTTACATATTTTCTTGAAAACAACATATAATGACTAAATGATTGGGAGGATGTGTAACTTATTTAATCCACCTCTTCTCCACACAACAGTTCATCATTTATCTTCATATCAGCATAAGGCTGCACAAAAACCCTTTTCCTTTCGATCTTTTTGTAAATTGTTAACCCCAATTGTTATTTTCACAAAATACATATATTTACGTACACATCTATATTATATATTATATACAGTAACTTCTCTTGGAACATGTACCTCGTGTGTGTACGCTGATATATTTGCACATATTTCTATTGCACTATATATATAATTAAAATATATATGTGTGTGTGTGTATATGTCTGTGTTTTATTGTGTTATATATAGTTGCATAGTGAACTGTCGCTGGTAGAGACCACCTGTAATTTCAATGCACATCCTGTGTAATGACAAAGTCTATTGTAGTCTATTGACATACAAAAACGAAATATATGAATATATTCTTGAAGGCAACACAAAATCAATAAACAACAAAAAATTATTAAAGAGTACAAAAATGGCAACCAGATATACAACAATAGAATGACGAGAAAACTAAAAAGTAAAATAATAAAATAGAAAATAAAATTTACCAAAAGTAAAGTAAGAATAGAACTAACGCAAAATAAAACAATAAAAATAGACATAAAATATGAATTGATACAATATTGTGCCAATATATAATAGCAGTATTAACAGTATTTCTATGAATATTAGCAATATTAAAAGTATGTATATCTATGAAAATCTATTAAAGTAGAGAATTTGTATGTGAATAAATATTGAATAAAATACTGCATTGTTATTGTAAGAACAAAGGATTATTGCACAACTTATTGCACATAATTCACATTCTGCAGGGTTATTGCACATTATTAGAAGTGATTGCATGAGGAGATATTGAGGGAAGTGATTGAACAGAAAGAAACACTACAGTTATGACTCTCTGCAGTTAAATGTGGTGACAGCTCTTGGAAAGAAACTGTCTCAAACAAATGACCAAACAAAAAACACAGTAAAGTCCAGTTTTCTACCGTCTATAAACCATGGCGTTAACCGCCTTTTTAAACTGGCTGATGTTTGGACATTCTCTGAGCTCCACCTTCAATCTGTTCCAATAAAACCGTCGGTCATGTTATTCATTCTGAGCCACAGTCGACTGTATATTTTTTCATGGAACAGCTCTTCACTACAGTACACGAGGCTCCGGTGTTACGTGATTACAATGACCGTTTTAATTCCAAACCACAAAAGATGTACGCTGCATTTTGTTTTCATGGCATTTGCAGAGCTGAGTAATAGTTATTGTGGCGGTGGACTCATCAGAGCATTGTGTGTTCAACGGTAAACAGTTTTTCAGGCCTTTTGTTCCGAGCTCTTGCAGGGGATGAAAATAACATTGTCTTTTATTTGGCCTCTCCTGTGTAGTGGTTGAAGCTAGGAGCCAACATCTCCAACTTCAGCTTCTCTCCGAGCACCATTCTGTTCCATGTAGGACACGCAGGTGAGTGTGAGTCTGCACATGTGCAGATCAGATGATTATTTATGTTCACAGCCTCTTGGGTTATTCATCTGCTGTTGAAGTGATTCACCGTAATGACTGAAGGTGACGACGCGCATAATTAAACTCATTTCCATTGATGCATTATTCATGAAATTCCACACAAACCATCTTTATATGAAAGGTTTCTTTTGTCGGATTTCTTTTTAATTTAATTTACCAACATCAGGAGCCGATCAACTTGACAAACAAACTCCATTTGGTCTGACAAAGACAAACTGATGTCGTCAACAGCCGCTTTTTTTGTTTTTTTTATTCTTTTTCAATGATGTATGAACAGGCAAATAGAACAAATATCAGACCCATAAAAAGCAAAGTCACATGGAGTTTCACATGTAAACTGAAAAAGGAAAGAAAGATACATACAAAGTAAAAAAAAAACATTAATTACAAGAGACTCATTGTAGGAATATACAGTCAATAAAAGAGGAAATAAGCACAAAAAAAAAACTCAAACAAGCAAATAAGTAATTACATAAGTAATAAATAACTTAGTCCTTTGTTTTAAATTGATAATTTTTGCAGGGTGCCGCTTCTGAAATCTCAAAGTGAAGTGAAAATATTAGTATTTCTTAACTTTTTCTCCCTCAATTTCTGTTTCTGCTGAAATCATGGCTAATTCTATGTTTTGTGCATGGATTTGTTAATTATAAGGGTCACAAATACTATAAAACAATGACTAATTAGCTGTTTTGGCACCAATAGGACCATTTACTAACCACTTGTATGAATTTGCTTCAACCCTTATTGTTGGTTCTTTTATTATTAGTATTTATTATTTCATGTTACATTTTATTACATTATTATTTCATGTTACATGTTACCAAAACCAGAAGAAAACTGAAGAAAATTCTACTGTTTACACTTGTACCAATGTGGAACAACCTCCTACCATGATTTAACTCAGATTAGTAGGAAGAGCAGCTTCAGAAAAGAAATGAATCAGTGTATGGTAAATTTGATCATAATGGAAAAGCAATTTTACCAAAGAAACACTATAAACTAGTATCACTGTACAACTTATTTTAATGTAGTTGTTGTTAGGCTTGTGTTGATCTGATACTGAAGTGTGTTTCAGCTAAATAGTCCACTATTCTGGTTATTCATTATTATCAGTAATGAAATCTTTGAACATGTGATTGCACTTAAATTTATGTTCATTCATTGTCACTTTTTGTCAGTAATGTGTGAATGTCTTGCTTATTTTTTGGTGGTGATGCAAAGTAAATAAACTCTTTGTTGAAAAATAACCTCATAAAATAAAAAACAAACTGATTTTCACAGTTAGTTTCATCATTAGTGTCAAATTTATTCATGACCAATACAGATTTATGTATTTATTTAGGTATTTATTACTTAAACTTTATCAGAAGGTGGAAAACTGTTGGACTGAGCATGAGTCAAAGGTGTTCATTAATTAATTAGATTGCTCCATTGGCCTTTTACTGCTCTAAATTCTCCTTCTAGAGTTGTAAGAATAGAATGGAATAGCCAAAAATAGAATATCACATTTTACAAAAGACAAGAATAGAGCTAAGTAGTATAAAAATAAATAAATAAAATATGAATAGACACAATATTAACAGTATGTGCATCTATGAACCCATGTATATATAAAAATAGTGCATTTATGTTTTGATAAATGTTGAATAAATATTGCATTGTCATCGCAGAACAGAAGATTATTGCACATAACTCACATTTGCAGGGTTAAAAATCCACTCCCTTTTAGATAAGCCTCATATTTTCTTGACAAAATCTCCCTCAAACTTAAAGAAAATGTTGATCTGAATATGTTTAGATTTTAGTTAATACATCGCCTGCTTTCTCTCACTAACACAGTGAAAATAATAATCCATATAATAATAACAATCCTCAGATTATCAGCCTTCATGTGTCTGTAATCTGTTAAATTTAGGTTCTTCATTACATTAAATTACTTCCAGTCGTGTCAGATGGGTCTTTTAATCGCCCTGTGTTTCCCTTCAGCTATGCTCGGCCTCATGTACGTCTACTGGACCCACCTGAACATGTTCCAGACCCTCAAATACCTGGCCCTCGTCGGCGGCGTCACCTTCCTGGCCGGGAACCGCATGTTGGCCCAGAAAGCAGTGAAGAGGTACGTGTCCTGATGATCACCGGCTCAGACGCTTTCCTCAAGAGTCCTAGACCAGCCTAGCCCTTCCCCAGATGATGAGGCCCCTCTGTAGATCTGTAGAAGCTGGTTGTTAATGTGTAGCTCATCCTCGGGTCCCCAGAGGCCCGATAAGGAGAGCTGGGGCCTCCTCAGATCAGGAGACAAACTCCTGTACGATCTGTAAGAGCGACGACGAGTGGACAATTTCTTCACACCATCAACATGTAGAGCTCTCACGGAGCCATTTGGAGTCACCGACAGAAGACATCCATTTGTAGTCATTCACTTTTCCCTCTCAGTAACCGATGAGTCGTCTTATTCTTACGCAGAATGTTGCAATTAACCCTTTAACCCCCAAGACGTTGTTTCAATGAAACAGGCTGTAGAAGTGTCTTAAAAGCTGCTTGTGTTCCTTTACCTCAGGAATCCTTCTACTTTCAAGATCTGTTCAGTGGTTTTACTTTACTGTGTTTTTAGGTGTTAAAACAGGTTGGAATACCAGAAAAAATAAGAATAGAATAGAATAGAATAGAATAGATCTTTGTCACTGTCACTGGAACAATGAAAACTGGTTTGGCAGCAAAAACATCACACAATTCCTGAAAAATTTATGCAATGTACGAAAGCTACAAGATAAAAATTAAATATACATATACAACTAACGTACCACAAAACTACTTATATATACAACAAGCTATCTCTATACTACAGATAAGAATTATGTATAACAACTAATAATATATACAGGCAATATAGGATTCAGGAAAAAAGGTGCATGAGTTGTGAGAATTTCACTGATGATGATAATAATAATAATAATAATAATAGTAAGGAACTAAGAATGTGCATCAATAAGAGATTTAGGATGTTGAACAAGAACTGAACTGGAACACACACTGAACAACAACGATTTGAATTAGGGTCCAGTAGCTTTTGTTTTGGGCTCTTTTGTTTATAAATCAGTCCAGCTGCGTTTTGACACCTGGTTGAAAAAGCAGTTAAATGGTCAAAACTTGGTAAAAACATAGTAAAGAAAAAAAAAAAAGGAAAATCACCGCAACACTGGAAACAACAGTAAAAAAAAATAAGTGTTCAAAAAAAAAAAGGCCAAACCGTCTACTTTTATAGTGAGTCTGTATTGCTCACTGCTCTGTGTTTTACCCCCCCCCCCCCCCCATTCCACAGGTGGTGGGGGTTGTACTGAGCATGCTCAGATGTCTATGGAATGAACAAGCTCTATTGTATCAGCATATTTTGAAAGTTTTCCTACAGAGCAAACGGTTGAATTCTAATGAATATTTTAAATAAATCATACATTCAGAACGCTCACCACAGACACGTCAGGGGTTAAAGGGTTAACGAGTGTTAGAGCTGATTTTCTTCTGAGGACTTTGTTTCCTTCTCCTCCTGCTTGTCGACCTCCTTACTCTGTTTAACCCCTCTATCTCCTTTACTCTTTACTCCTCTTTCAGGATTGCCGCAGAGCAAAGTAGTAGGTTGGCAAAGTATAGGAGCCTCCGATAAGCCCCCGTTGTTTGTAACAGTTGAGTGGTTGGTGCTTCCAGGCTGAAGTAAGGCCCCGTCCTCATTAGACTGCATCCACAGTTGCATTTCCATAACGGTGGCTTGCAGAATGCATGGCTCATTCTAACTTCGAGTGTTCCGTCGTACCTGCCGCCCCCTCCCCTCTGGTTTGCCTCACACTCATCCCACCACGGTCATTTCCAGCCACAGCCATAGCAGCCCTTTGGTAATCCAATCCCTCCATTGTGTTTTTTGGTCGTACCATAACGTTCTATGTCCAGTGTGCATTATCCAAATCTTCAGCCTTGTTTCCAGATAACATTGTGTTTCTTGTGGAAGGATGCACATACATTTAAATGCATGATCAGCATTTTATATGACCTGAGTGATCTGGTACTACAGGGTTTCTGTGGGTCCTTAAAGAACCTCAAATCCAGTAATAAAGGTTCTATCAGAATCATGGATATGAGAGAACTGGACACGGTGCTGCCACTCAGAACCTCCCATTCCTCTATTGACCACTTGCAATGAAAAAAAATCCACTGTTTTACAATAGAACAGGGGTATCAAACTCATATCCCAGACCCATATAAGAAAAGAAACACCTGAATTCAACGTGTCCCAATACTTTTGTCCATATAGTTTAGATTCTATATAGCTGACTGCGCCAATAAAACATTGAAATGAGGAACTCTGGGTATAAAAGTGTATGATTTGCACTGGAAGTCAGAACATAAAGCAGACGAAAAACGTCAAAAGCAAACAATAGTGTCACCCCGTCTTGATGTTTTCACATCAAGAACATCATCAAAATCTGTCCCCAGTGCGACGAGGTGATCGGAAAGTCTTAAAATGGCTGAAGCCCTTAAAAAGCTTAAATGTCTTTAAAAGGCATAAAGGTCTTAAAAAGGCTTAAAAAGTCTTGAAGGCTTAAAAAGGCCTAAAAATTTTCAAGTCTTAAAAAGACTTAAAGGCTTAAAAGTCTTGAAAAGGCTTAAAGTCTTGAAAAGTTTTTAAAAGGCTTAAAGTCTTAGTCTTTTAAAAAGTCTTGAAAAGTCTTAAAAAGTCTTACATTTTGAAAAGGCTTTATGTCTTGTAAAGACTTAAAGTCTTAAAAAGTTTTGAAAAGGGTTAAAGTCTTGAAAAGGTTCATACAGTCTTCCAAAGTCTTAGGTTGACGTTGAAACCTGCAGAAACCCTGTATTAACTCTAGTGACTGTTGAACCTAATCAACTCTTCTGTTTCTTCCACAGAAATGAGAAAAAATAAGGACAAGAAATGTGAAGAAGACACTGAAGAAGATCCATTTTTATTTTTATTTTTTTGTTTCCAAGGAGTCATCTCTACCATACATTAAACCAGACTGGGAAAAAATGACACAGCGACTTCAAGAACCCAATTGACCGTTGAAACAGTTTGTCTGCGTCGCCAAATGGAAGAAAGCTCCAGATGGTCCTGAGGCTGTAGAGCTACTGATCATTGCACTTCATCGTCCTGTGAGATTCGATTTCTGATCGTCCATCGTACCGCGGTTTTCTAACTAGGATTTTTATTTGTGGTTTTTTGATGGAGTTTGGGTAATCTGTGTTTGTTTTTGTACATTCCTCTTTGTTATGGCCCATTTCACCTTGTGACAGAAGATAATGGGCTTATATTGGTAATAAACCACTGACAGTAGCACTGACACGTTTGTTATTTACTGTTGGTTTAATGCATCTGGAACCAGAATCTCCTTTTTGATACCAACTTCACCTCCCCACCCCCCCGGAAAAAGATGAATAATAAAGAATGTGGGCAGTTTGAGGAAATTGTGTTTTTTTGTAATGAAAAAAGAGGAAATAAAGAAAATCAAGGTGAATACTTGAGTTTTTTTATGTTTATTTTGGAGTCTTTATTCCTGTTTTCCACCAACTCTTCCAGGAATTTATTCACCCAAGTAAAAGGTTTTTGTTTCCACCGCAAAGTTCTGGAAAATTTATTCATTTTACAGAATTTTGAGAAGATCTTAATATGTTGCACTAACATCCCACTTAAGTATTTACTATCATTTTACTGCAGTATACTGGAAGAAATGTGTATAATCCTCATAAGTATGGTTTCATTAGTGTGTTATTATTAAAACATCATCATCACTGTTTTAATCACCTTACAACCGTCTTTCACAGATTCTTCCATGTTTCTACAATGATTCACAACAGACTTTTTCCTCATTTTTTCCTGTTTTATACTTGATACTTTTACAGCAGGGATGTCAAACACATTTTCTTTCAGGTTCCACGTTTAGCCCAATTTGATCTCAGTTGGGTCAGACCAGTAAAATAATAACATAATATCCTATAAATAATGTCAGCTTCAAAATTTTCTCTTTGTTTCAGTGCAAAAAATAAACAATGAAAAATATTTCTGTTTATAAACTAAACACTGCTTAAAATGGTGTGTTATAGCAAAAAAAAAAAAATCACATTTATGAAAAACAACTGTAAATGTGCATAATGAAACTTTAACGAGATAGAAGTAAACTTTCAACTGTTTTCCATGTGTTCAAACATTTTAGTTTGTCTAGATCACAGGTGTCAAACATGCGACCCGGGGGCCAATTTCTGGCCCATCAAAGGGTCCAATCTGGCCCCTGGGATGAATTTGTGAAATGTAAAAATTACACTGAAGATATTAACAATCAAGGATGTTAAAATAATTTTAGGTCAACTCAATCTAAAGTGGGTCAGACCAGTAAAATACTATCATAATACTATCATAATAACCTATGAATAATGAAAACCATTTTTTTTTCTCCTTTGTTTTAGTGTAAAAACAGCAAAATTACACAAATTTTTATATTTACAGACTAGCCTTTTACAAAAAATGTGAATAACCTGAACAAAAATGTCTTAAGTATGTGGAGTTGTACCAATATTCTGCCTGTTACTCAATATTGTGTGTATTTGTAGATCCACTTGATCTGCAAGTTGTGATGTACATGTATAAACTAAGGCATAATATTGTTATGTTAGAATTGCAATTATTTTTCTTAAGAATTTTCAGTTTGTTCATATTTGTTGATATTATGTTCAAGTGCAGTTCATACATGTAAACCTTTTCATTAAGGAATTTTGCTTTTTTCACTCAAAAACATAGAGAAAACATTGGAGTTGACATTATTTATCAGTTCTTATCCTATTATTTATATTATTTGACTGGTCCAGCCCACTTTAGATCATATTAGGCTGTATGTGGCCCCTGAACTAAAATGAGTTTGATACCCCTGGTCTAGATCATTCTGTGTCCATGTTCTTGGTTTTAGTTCTTTCTAGTCATTTTGATCCATTGTGATAATCTGTGTTCACTTGCTGTCTAGTTGTAGACAGAGCCTCTCATTTCACTGACAAAAACATCCATCATCTGATTCTAATACAGACACTGTATCCATTTATACCCTGGACAGTTCTGCATATAGATTTACACATACTGTACAGGGTGGGGAAGCAAAATTTACAATATTTTGAGGCAGGGATTGAAAGACAGTGTATGACCAATTAGTTTATTGAAAGTCATGAGAATTTATTTGCCACAAGAAAACTGACATAATAGAAAATGTTTTTATTCTATGTGTCTTCCTTCTTTCTCAATAACTGCCTTCACACACTTCCTGAAACTTGCGCAAGTGTTCCTCAAATATTCGGGTGACAACTTCTCCCATTCTTCTTTAATAGTATCTTCCAGACTTTCTCGTAATAGTTTTGCTCATAGTCATTCTCTTCTTTACATTCTAAACAGTCTTTATGGACACTCCAACTATTTTTGAAATCTCCTTTGGTGTGACGAGTGCATTCAGCAAATCACACACTCTTTGACGTTTGCTTTCCTGATTACTCATATGGGCAAAAGTTTCTGAAAAGGTATGGATAATAGTGTTAGGTATGATTATGACATCAATATATGTTTGGTTTCAAAACAACTGACGTAGTGCCTGCTGAGAAAAAAACAACTAAATGTTCATTGTAATTTTTGCTTCCCCACCCTGTATATAAAAATTTACATACATTTATATAATATTCACAGCTAAGATAGAACTATCAATGAACTATACAAACCAGGAAAAATACAGATAAAACCAGTGGGGAAAAAATACAGCAAACCCCCCCAAAAAAACACATCAAAACACACTAGTAGAACACTTCAAAACAGCACTATCACTATTATACACAATTATTTACCAGAATTCACCACTAAAACACCACCAAAAGTAATACAAATCTTCCATCTCTCTCTCACCGACTGCACTCTTCTACTCTCAGCTCCACCCACTTCCACCGCTCCCCCTCAGCCAATGCAGGCCTGTACCCTAATGTGTAATATATCAATCAAAAGCCCCCAGTCTCAGCTAAAAAGTGACATTTGGATTTTGTCAATAGCGTAAATGGTTCAGGAGTTACAATAATTAAAATGACGGTGGATGCAAAAATGTGGCACCAGAGACACAATCGTCCTTAAAGGGTTACATTTTTCTCCAGTATTTCTATATAAGTGAACATAATACACACTCTATTGCAGGATTGTTTTCTTCCAGCTTTAATGTGAATAAAAAAACATTAAATTTTCATCTGTACAGAATGGCTTCAAAGACGAGTAAGAAAACGAACTGTGATGGTTTTATTGTCGAATCTGATGGTTGTTGTGTCTCAGCTCAGAAGTCTGTAAAGAAAAGAGACTTTGTTTAGAGAAAAATCCAGACCTTTTTTTTTCTCCTTTATCACAGCTTAGTAATTACCTAACTCATACACATATGGACAAAAGTACGTGGACACGTTGAATTCAGGTATTTCTTTTCTAACAGGTCTGGGATACAAAACAATAATGACAAATGCCATAATATAGTTTTATGTCGGGATAAATATCATATTGGTTATTAATATTGATGTTTACATCTCAAATCAGCTGTAGACATGATGTGTCCCAATATTTATGTCCATATAGTTTATAAACATCGATATTTCCTTAAAGTTTAATGGGAGATTTTTCTTCCTCAGTGAGATTTGAAGAAAATAGATGGTTAGTTGTGGTAGAAAATTGTGATTTACAGTCAGAGAATGAAAAATATTTTAGAAATTTCGAGATAGAACATTTAAAATCATAGTCATGGATAAAGAAAAATCAATGTTGACAGAAATTAAGTAAAACCTATATCTGTGACATTTTGGAAGCAAAGATAACAATTTAACTGAGATGAAACTACAAGCAATAAGTAAAAGGGATAAGTGTACCTTTAATAAATGTTATTCTTGACACGTTTTTAACATGGATTGAAACCTTGTGAAAATAAACTCCATGGACAATATTATATGAACTATATGGACAATATTCCTTAATATTTAAGGACATAGTCATGTTTTTATCTCAAATCATCATGAACAGGACATCGTACAGGTGTAGACATGATGTGTCCCAATACGTTTGTCCATATAGTTTATAAACGTGGCATGCTAGATGTTAGAGCATTTAAGATCATAGTCATGGATAAAAGAAAAAAAAAAATCAATGTTGAGAGAAATTAAGTCAAAACCATCCCTGAGTCATTTTGGAAGCAAAGATAATTTAACCCTTTCATGCATGAATTATGAGAACCTTAATCAAGATTTTTTTCCTGAGTGTTTTTATTCCTATTTAGGCATGAAAAAAAACAATGCGATTGAATTTTTTTTATGAATCTATTTTTCATGGAGTTACAAAAATGTCCACTCAGCTGGACACCATGCGTTAAATTTTTGAAGCAAAGACACATATATTTAAAACCCATCATCATAAAGTAATAGACTGTGTGAAAACTATGAAATAAAAACATTTTTAATGCAGCTAATCAGATGTTTTCTCACATTTGATCATACTCTAATACTAGTTTTTACTCATTTCATGGAGATAATACATAAAAAAAAAATTTAAAAAAAACCTTTTTGCTTGAGAAAATTAGCTGTTGATTTACACTCAAGCATGTTAGTGCAGACCAGGTTTATCAAGAACAGCAAAGTTAAAGTAATGCTCTGAATATCAGTGTAGATGATGCACGAGCGTCCACTGTGTTGGTTGATATCCTCGTGAGACCCAGGAAAGTGAAAATCTTTAGCTTTTTTACATTAAACAGTCATCTTGATTGGAAACTGCAAAATGCAAGTTTTTTCAGATACATTTTTAAAATTATTTTCATTTATTTATTACCTCCGCCAAGGAGGTTATGTTTTTGCCAGGGTTTGTTTGTTTGTCTGTTTGTCTGTCCGTTAGTGTGTAACATAACTCAAAAAGTTATGGACAGATTTTGATGAAATTTTCAGGGTTTGTTGGAAATGGGATAAGGAAGAAATGATTAAATTTTTGTGGTGATCGGGGGTGGGGGGGCCCACGGGGGGGGGCGCAGACCAGAAAATTTCATCAAAATCTGTCCATAACTTTTTGAGTTATGTTGCACACTAACGAACAGACAAACAGACAGACAGACAAACAAACCCTGGCAAAAACATAACCTCCTTGGCGTGGGGGGGCCCACGGGGGGGGGGGCCACTGATCAGCCTTGGCGGAGGTCTGTGCTCTCCGAGTGCTTCTAGTTTTTTTAATGGAATGTCCTTTGCAATGAACAGCATTTTTTAAAAATTAAAACTGTCAAACTTTAGTCCCCTACAGAGGACAAAAATGTATTGCTGGGTCTCAGGAGGACATGGAATTAAAACAAGTAAACCCATGAATATACAAGAGAACAGCTGGAGAATAACTGTCCACTGTAGTGACCACTATGCATGAAAGGGTTAAACCAAACTAACCAATGCAATGATATTTATCCCAATATAAAACTATATTATGACATTTATTATTATTGTTTTGTATCCCAGACCCCTGTTAGAAAAGAAACACCTGAATTCAATGTGTCCACATACTTTTGTCCATATACAGTCGCAGAAAAAAATATTAGACCATCAAAAGTCATCAAAAACAATGGTTTTGCAATCAAGTACTAACTCCTGTGTGTATCATGTGACTAAAACAGACAGAAAAAAAAACACATGGAATACCTAAAAGCACTGTTTTTGTCAGTACAATGCCATAGATATTGATGTAAGAACTGAAGTGATTTTGATTATTATTAAGAAAACATGGAAAATGGATAGATATCAGCTCTGAAATTCAACTACTATGAGCTATTTTTGTTGTTATCATTATGTTTATCCAAACAAATGTACCTTTAGTTGTACCAGGCATTAAAATGAACAAGGAATTGACGTAAACAAGGGGTGGTCTAATAATTTTTTCCACAACTGTAGAGTATGACTTAGGCGATTATGCTATGAGGCTAACAGTATTGTTTGATTGACCTGGGCCTCATCAGTTTCCCATCATGCACTCCTCTGTATCTCTGGTTGCTCTGGATGGATGTGAGGTCTTCTTTATAGGTCCCTTCGTAGATATCCGACTGACGCTTCACGTAGCTCTGGCTTTCATCCCTGCAGAGAAAAACCATCACGGCTCATGTTTTTATTATTGAACTCAAATGTACATCCCGTCACAACACAACACGTCACACTGGAAGCTGACGGCGTCGCAGATTTGAACGCTGTGATTCCTCTTTTAATACCTACTCGAGCCGTTTGCCCATGATCGTCTGGAGGAACTTCCTGGCAGAGATTTGGCCTAAGACCTTCCTGTAACTGTTAGTGAAGATGGCATCGGCGTGACGTCCTGAACTGGAGTCAAACAATGGAAAAACAGAACAAAGAAAAGATTATTTAAGGCAGGGGCGTCAAACGGATTTTACTTCAGATTCCACATTCAGCCCCATATGATCTAAAGTGAGTGGGACCAATAAAATAATAACATAATAACCTATAAATAAACTTTTTTTTTCTATTTTTTAGAGTAAAAGAAAATGTTTACATCTGCAAGCTCCTTTAAAAATGTAAATAATATGAACAACCATTTACAACTTGAAATGTTTTATGAAAAAACAAGTGCAATTTTAACAATATTCTGCCTCAGTTTATCATTTACACATGTACATACAGCTTACTGATCACAGTGGATCTACAAATACACGCAACATTTAGACAGAATATTGGTAAAATTACCCTTAATTTTCTTTAGACATTCCATGTTGTTCATATTTGTTCAGGTTATTCACATTTTTTGTGAAAGGATAGGTGGTAAATGTGAATATTTTAAAAATTCCTCATTATTTAAAGATTATTATGAAAGTATTTTACTGGTCTGACTGGAACAAAATAGATCTTTATTAACACTGTTACCGGAACAATGAAAATCAGTTTAGCAGCAGATTCTTGAAGTTGATCGTTAACCCTTTAGACGCCAAAGTCACAATACTGCAACAAGCAACATAAGTGAATTAGACAGCTTTTTGAAATATTAATATCAAAAGTGAATATTAAAAGAAAGACCTAAAGGACTCATAAACCTTATCTTATCTTATCTTATCTTATCTTATCTTATCTTATCTTATCTTATCTTATCTTATCTTATCTTATCTTATCTTATTTTAACTTAACTTACTTTACCTTACCTTACTTATGTTACCTTACCTTACCTTACCTTACCTTATCTTCTTATCTTATCTTATCTTATCTTATCTTATCTTATCTTATCTTATCTTATCTTATCTTATCTTATCTTAATTTACTTTACCTTACCTTACCTTACCTTACGTTACCTTACCTTACCTTATCTTCCTATCTTACCTTATCTTATCTCATCTCATCTTATCTTATCTTGACTTACTTTACCTTACCTTACGTTACCTTACCTTATCTTCTTATCTTATCTTATCTTATCTTATCTTATCTTATCTTATCTTATCTTATCTTATCTTATCTTGACTTACTTTACCCTACCTTACCTTACCTTACCTTACCTTACCTTACCTTGTCTTACCTTATCTTATCTTATCTTATCTTATCTTATCTTATCTTATCTTATCTTATCTTATCTTATCTTATCTTATCTTATCTTATCTTATCTTATCTTATCTGTTTTTATTCCAGTACAGTGGAGGTAAAAGTAAATCCTTTTGTGTTGATCCAGTGTGATTTATGTAAAAGGTCCTTAAATGAAACCTGTGTCAGTGAAGCTGTTTTCCACAGGTTAAATAGTCTGCATGTGTTTGTAATTGATGTGAAATGTTTCAGTGGTCTGACCGTAACTCTGCTGGTTCCATGTGGGGGCTGGTGTCTTTTGTCTGCTCAGATGGATTCTGTATGGAAGACGTCATCAGGATGGACGTATCCCTCTGGCCGAACCTGAACAATATCTCAATGAACCAAATCACTGCCGGACATCGTATGAATGAAATCCAAAGCCACTGAATCTCCTTGTACTCATAAATATGACCCTAGAATATTCTAAACTAAAAAACCCTCCTGGTTCTTCTGCTTAAAGCTCCAGCCTTTAATTAAAACACACATTCTGCTGCTTTTGAACCTGCACGCTCTGGTTAAGTGTGGTCTAATTGAAAAACGGTGAATAACACCAACATCTTGACCCTGTTTAGCATAAAACTGCAAAGCAAACAGTAAAAATGTCAGACACGATGCACAGATCTACTCTGAGCCTCAACATTAGGACTCAGATGTCATCCCTCAGTTCTACACTATATGGACAAAAGTATGTGGACATGTTGAATTCAGGTGTTTCTTTTCTAACAGGGGTCTGGGATACAAAACGATAATGAGAAATGTCAGAATATAGTTTTATACTGGGATAAATATCATTGCATTGTTTAGTTTGGTTTAAATTATTATATTCACTTCAAAATGCCTCAGAGACTGTTTTGACTTAATTTCTCCCAATATTTTTTTTTTTTTTAAATACATGACTATGATTTTAAATGTTCTACCATCTACCATGCCATGTTTATAAACTATATGGACAAAAGTATTGGGACACATCATGTCTACAGCTGTAAGATGTCCTGTTCATGATGATTTGAGATAAAAACATCAATATTTCCTTAAATATTAAGTAATATTGTCCATATCGTTCATATAATATTGTCCATATTGTTTATTTTCACTAGGTTTCAATCCATGTTAAAAACTTGTCAAGAATAACATTTATTAAAGGTACATTTATCCCTTTATCTCATTGCTTGTTGTTTCATCTCAGTAGCTGTTTATTAGCCATTATATTGCATTTAACAGTTGGAAAAAAAAATATCAGAAACTATTAACAATTGGAGATTTGTAGAGTTTAATGGTAGATTTTTCTTCCTCAGTAAGATTTGAAGAAAGTACATGGTTAGTTGTGGTAGAAGATTATTATTTACAGTCAGAGCATGAAAAATATTTTAGAAATTTAGAGGTAGAACATTTAAAATCATGGTCATGGATGAAAAACAAAAATCAATGTTAAGAGAAAATTAAGTAAAAACCGTCTCTGAGACATTTTGGAAGCAAATTTAACAATTTAAACCAAACTAACCAATGCAATGATATTTATCCCAATATAAAACTATACTATGACATTTGTCATTATTGTTTTACTGTTAGAAAAGAAACACCTAAATTCAACGTGTCCACATACTTTTGTCCATATAATGGATGTTGTGTCTTATTACACTTGTTCGTGTCAGGTTGTATTTAAGCAAAATGAGGCTTTTAGACATGAATAATAGTTCAGTCACCTTCCCCTGTATTTCTACTCAACTAAAAAACTGAAATCTTGACTTAACCACCCATTAACACCACATATAACTTTAAAAAGCATCATTTTCAGCCACGACTCACCTAATGGATGGATAAAGCGGTGATCCTGATAAAGACATAAACAGGCAGCAGAGCAGCAGCAGCAGTGCAGCCTTTCCCATCATCACAGCCGGGCAGTCCAGAGAAGAAGAAGAAGAAGAAGAGACAGCTGGAATAAATGACAGGAGTAGAAATTACATTAGAAAAACAGCTGAAACCACAGTTTTCCCTTCAACCAGCCTCACCCCTCTGCTCTTGGCGCTGGACTTGCAGCAGGTTGGAATATATTCTATGATGAGAGGGGGAAAAAAAACACAGAATATCTTGACCAAATGTGTTCAAAATAGTCCAATCCTGTATTTTATTAGTGTTGGCACCTATAGCTGTTGTAAGATGAGTGGGATCTTCCTGGAGTCCTGGTGGTTACTCTGTGTTCTCCGCTCTCGTCATCTCTCACGGCTGTGAAAAACTCTTCAGACCTGGAGGACGGCTGTTGGCTTCCCCCTCGCCCATGGTCAGTTTATACCCAACCTGGAGCTCCCTGTCACTCCCACAGCACACATGACCACACTCTCCCTCTCTCACTGAGCTGAGCTGTGGCTTCCTCTTTTCCCTTTTTGTCCCCCAGTCTGTCTTTTAATCCTAAATTATCATCATCATCAAGTTAGTCTAAGAGTGTTCACATGTGTTTTTTCTTCATTCAGCACAAGGATAATATTCAAAACTAAGAAGCTGGGACTTAGAAATATAAAGGTTAATGGCAGAATTCAGCCCAAAAGAATGAAAAAATGTTGCTACATAAGGTAACAAAGAGAAACTAAAAAAATACATATAAGCAGAATAGAGATAAATATCTTAAAAACAAAACAAACCATAAAAATACAGACAACCAGGCAGAGCAAGGAACGATACATACATCCCCCCCCCCCCCACATATTTCTATATATTTAGAGGGATGTGGTCCAAAGTGTTCAGTATTTCACATTTTAAGAAACATTTAATATCAGTGTACTATAACAAATACAAAAATAACCACAAATAATTAAATCTACAATAATGTATCTGTTTCTTTTAGTACTGGTATGACATTTTAAATTGCATTATCTGTTATTATATTCTTACTGCTAATAATTACTCCTTTTAAAAAATGTCACTGTATATATTGTAAATAATATTCTCTTTTAGTACTATTATGGCTTGTAATGTGATTTTGTAATTTTCATCTTTTTTTTCTGTTTTATCTGTCTGTTTCGCTGCCTCTTGGCCAGGTCGTCATTGTAAATGTGAACTGGTTTGTATTTGACCTACCTGGTAAAATAAAGGTAAATAAAATAAATAAAAAACAATAATAATACAGCTACAATAATGTATTTAACAACACACTGTATCTCACTCTATGACGTCCTTCACACTCAAGTAGAAGCTAGTGGTAAAAACCAAATGAAATGTCAAATGTCTGTATAATACAAGTGCTCACGAGGTAAAATAAAACAACAATGTACTCCCACATTTTCCAACAAGAATGGAGCATAAGGGTTGGCATATATACACGCTTAAATAAATAGAAGTAGTAGGACGCATTCATACAGTATATTTATTCCTTCGATTTAACAAAGGACACAAGAGCAGTATTTCACTGCAGGAGCTACTACTCAGATTTATTTTAAAAATCTGTAACTTTATTTACCATAAGTGTTCAGCAATTAACAGACGATTTACTCATTAAAAAGATTTTGGCATCTCCCGGAACCTTTATATCTGGTACGTTTTGCAGACGAACTTTAAAGTTGAAGGTACGCAAGGGGGACATATTTAGCTGACGGACCATCAAAATACAAGAGAAGTATCTGTTTTGTATTTCCGGTTTTGTGTAGACCGTTGAGCCACGCAAACTTTTAGGCAAAATGTTAAAGTATCGTCAACATATTAAAATAATTCCTGACATCTCCAAATTACCAAACGAAAAATCATCTATTTTTACGGGCGTTTCATGTATTTTACAGGTAAATAATGCAGTCTTCTGTCATATTTAACTATTTATGACAACGAATTTAAGTATATACTTGAGGAAAATATCCTGTGCTATGCTCGCTAAGCACAACATGTTTGTTTTGGGGGGTTTCTGTTGTCGCTTCAAGCTGTTGTGATAAGTGAACGCTTCCGCCATCTTGGACCGGTCAAAACTAATCTATAAACACAGAGGGAAACAGGGAGTTGCGGTTTTTACTTGATTAAAACCATTATTACGTTTATATTCCCGATCTAATTCCAATATTTGCTTGAGATATATTTTCTCAAACATTTTATTCTAGCATAGATTATTTATTCTCATTGAATATTTATCTCTTTTAAACTGGTTGAGAAACCCGTTCACTTGTCTATATTTTGACCGGTCCAAGATGGCGGTGACGCAAACGTACGGTTCTGCAACAGTTACATGAGAATTCATCTTTGAGTTTTAAGAAAGCTTTGGTTCTTGTTTCCACATGACAAGTACTTGAATGACATTTGGCCATCGTAGTGAGTAGCTACTCGTATAGTAACACATTTAATTAAAATATATGAGAAAAAGTAGGGGAAATGTTAGCAGCGCCGGGATGCTAGCTACAATATAAACAAACAGCATTCACTAAGCTAACGTGGTTAGCTACTAGCTAGCAGGTGAAACATGGAACACCTCAGGACTGTCAGAGCTTTTTTTTGTGTTCCTAAACTGTGGACACCTCTCAGATGTACCAGACACTGCTCTAATTTAGCTACAAACAACAACAGTGTCATTTCCACAGAGAGGAAAGCGACGTTAGAGAAGTTCAAGATTCAAATATCTTCTGGTCCAAGGTTTCAGGACTTTATTAGAGGAGCTTCAGCTCATCAAACTTCTGCTGCTGAAGATGGTGAGATGTTCTCTGATAAAAGCAGCTATCTGTCTGAAACCTCGGAGATGGGGAGTTCAAGGAAAGGTCAGTATGAATATTAAGAGATGGAAGTCAGTAACTAAGTCAACTGAGGATGGTAGAGACTTGGTGTTTGTTTCTTGCAGTGTATTTTGAAACCTACGGATGTCAAATGAATGTGAACGACACAGAAATAGCCTGGTCCATATTACAGAAGAAAGGATACCAACGCACAGGCAACTTAAAAGAGGTACAGACATAATCCTAATCATTTATTATGCATATGAGTACAGTTTACAGAAGTCTAACAACTTAGAAAAGAATAGAATAGAATTGAATAGAATTGAATTGAATAGATCTTTATTGTCATTGTCACAGGAACAATGAAAATCAGTTTAGCAGCTCAGGTCAATTTAGCAGCAAAACACTTGGTGCAAAAGGGAATGTCTAAGAAAAAAAATTGAAATAGATTAAAATATATCTCACAGAGTATTAAGGAAAAGTAGGACTGTGCAACGGCTTCAGAATAAAATATTAATACACATGTGCTACTAAAGTACTACAAGAACGTCTGACATGAACAAAATATACAAAAAGAATATGCAAAAGCTAACTCTACACTTTCTGTGCTCACAGGCAGATGTTGTCCTCCTGGTCACCTGCTCCATAAGGTAAAAGACATAAATCCAAGTTCCTTCCCTGGTCAAATGACATTATAAAGTTATCATACATGTAGCTGATGTAGACACCTAAATCCACCTCTGAACAGGGAAAAAGCCGAACAAACAATTTGGAATAGACTACAACAACTCACAGCTATGAAGAAGAAGCGCTTAAGGACCCGTATCCCCATGAAAATAGGGATTTTAGGTAAGTTTCATCTCAAAAATACACACTGTAACACTGTCGCTTTGCCTGATAAATGTATTTAAATTCAGACCATTTCTCAACAAATACCAACATGTGAAATTCACCAACAAACATAGTGTGGTTTATAAATAGAAAAAGCCTTAAGATGTCTTACAGGTACAAAAATATATCCCACAAACACCAGAAACACCATTTGTTTGATAGGTATATTTTGAAAATGAAGAATAAAAAGCATTTATTGTAGAATTGCGGAACACTGGTCCCACATGATTTGTGTAAGTTTTGTTTAGAATATTTGCACACTTATTTATGTATATTTCTTATATATTGTCTAGTACATATTGTGCTATTGTACAAATTGCTGTTGTAATCGGGTTTATTAGAGTGCTTTAATATTTATTTATTTATTTATTTAGCTGTATTGATAATTTCTTTCCTGCTACTTCTTATTACACTTGAATGGAGCAACTGTAACATGCCAAAATTTTCCCATGTTATTAATAAAGTATTCTGTTTGTTAATCAGTACTATCAGGCAAATATTCAACATATTTTCTGTACAGAATCATCAACAGCACATCTTACACGTGAAGTTATATGTTTTGAAGAAGTTCCATTTGTTTATAAGACATGTTTTGTTTTTTTTTATATTTGCAAAACAACATGCATTTGTTGGTCAATGTTTTTTGTTTTTACAAACTACACTATTTCAGTGAATGAAGTGTATTTGCTGCGTAGAGTCCAACTGGGTTTACTAACTGTGACGTAGGTGTCTGTGTAGGTTCTCATTTGCCCAGGTCGTCGTTCTTCTTGGTGGTTCTTCTAGGTTTAATTGAGCTGGTTTTGCTCTTTTGAAAATGTTTCATCTCTCATCCAAGACACTTATTCAGTTCTGAACTGAGCTTCTGATCTGGTGTGTGTCCAGGTTGCATGGCCGAGCGGCTGAAGGCGGAGCTTTTGGAGCGCGAGAAGCTGGTGGATGTCCTGGCTGGTCCGGATGCTTACCGGGACCTCCCTCGCCTTCTGATGGTCGCTGATGGAGGTCAACAGGCCAGTAACGTGCTGCTGTCGCTGGAGGAGACGTACGCGGACGTCATGCCCGTCCACCATTCACCTCAGGGATACAGCGCCTTTGTGTGGGTGTGGATCCAATGTTCAAACCTATTTTAGTTGATTTATTGTCTTTTCCGTTCATGTTACGTCACCAGTACAGTCTAAGCAGAGCAAATATTTATTCCTACAAATATATTAAACTTCACAAAGAGCCACTGAACACTGACAAAGAAACCTTTTAGGCTTTATAAAAAGAACTCCTAAGAACAGATTTGACATAAATATAGGATGTCTGTTGGTGAAGTAAACAAAAAATACTGATACAATACTGTGATGATATTGATTAGATTAGATTGTATTAAACTTTATTGTCATTACACTTGTACAATTATAAGACAATGAAATGCAGTTTTGCATTTAACCACAAGTGCAATCAGTACATATATAGTATATACATAAATATATCCTAGATTTTTAGGGTGCTATAAATATACTATATGGATTATTATATACAGATGAATAAACATTACAATATACAGTGTTAAATAATAATGACAACTCCAAATTTTGCTCTGTTTTAGTGTAAAAAAAATAACATTAAATAATGAAAATGTTTACATTTACAAACTATCCAAAAAAAAAAAAAAAGTGGATAAGCTGAAAATACTGACATTTTGTAAGAAAAAAAGTCCAACTTTAGCAATATTATTATCACAATATTATCCTCTGCATTTTGCATTTTTCAGTGAGAATCAGGTCTTTGAAGGAAGACCTAGAAATATTTGTCATAAAGATGCACTTGATATTTTAGACTTCCAGTTCTTCTGTACATCTCATCTTTCTTTATTCATACATTACCCTTTATTGTAATATCATCCTCTGTTTCCAATGAAGAGCAGGTGCTGATACTTTTGCTTAAGTAGGATTTTTTTGTGCTGCTCTTTTACTTGTAATTGAGTATTTCTGCATGACTGAATACCTTTTCCACGTCTGTCAACAGCTCCATCATGCGAGGCTGTGACAACATGTGCAGTTACTGCATCGTTCCCTTCACCAGAGGGAGAGAGAGGAGTCGACCGCTCAGCTCCATTCTGGAGGAAGTCCAGATGCTTTCAGACCAGGTGGGTGTTGACCTCATCCCTAAAGTCAGTACTTTTAAATTAGAATGTGAAGATAGAACACAGATTAACCTTTAGATGCATAAGAGGCTCAAAATGACTTGGTGAGGTTGTGTTCTTGTAATATCTTTGTAATGACAAGTTGTTATTATTTCATATTCCAGGTATTCCTCAAAAAACATGGTACTGACATCATGCTATTTAAAATTTTAACTTACCTTTTATAGATTTTATGTAGTTTTTGTATTACTACCCCAAACTTCCATAGATGGGTCAAAATGACCCACATTAATTTACAATGGAATTACATTTGAACCTTTGATTGATTCATCAGCAAAACCAAAGACTCACTCACTAAATGAATGTTGACATTGTTCCATTGCTGTTATATACTATATATACTTTGCTTTTCAAATTTTCAAAATTTTTTAAAAAAAGTTTTAAAATGGTTAACAATGTTAAAAAAAAGAAAACTAAAAAATATTTCAAACATGAAATCATTCTTTTGTGGACCAAAATAAAATGCAAATGATTATTTTTAATATGACAAAATTATGTAAATTCACAGCAGCCAGCTTCATTGAAATAATGTCTTGGGAGTTAAAGGGTTAATGCCTGACAGTAGTCTTACAGGGGTGTACGGTTGTGTTTGTTTAGGGCGTGAAGGAGGTGACGTTACTGGGTCAGAACGTCAACAGCTACAGGGACACGTCAGAGGAGCAGTTCTCTGGCTCAGATCAGACCCAGCTCAGCCGCGGATTTAAGACCGTTTACAAAACCAAACAGGGCGGTCTGCGCTTCTCAGACCTGCTGGACCGAGTGTCCCTCATCGATCCTGACATGAGGATCAGATTCACCTCTCCACACCCCAAGGACTTCCCAGACCAGGTAAAGCAGACACGGTTTAGCCAGTTTTTCTTCCTGCTCATGTGGTCATAGCTGTGGATTCTCAGGGCTCTGCACGATGACAGTTTGACTGAGGATTTCACATGTCATGTCATGAAAACCATAATGCTGTATCAAATATTCCTTTAGTTCAGGGGAATCATATACGGCCCGTGGGCCAAAACCAGCCCGCCACTGATTCCAATTCGGCCTGTGGAATGAATTTACAAAGTGCAAAATTTGCACCGAAAACATTAACAGTCAAGGGTGCCAAACTCATTTTCACCCAAGTTGATCTCAAGTGGGTCGGACCAGTAAAATAATATCAGAATAATCTAAAAATAATGACAACTATAAATTCCAAACCAACATTTTAACAATATTCTGCCTGTTAATAAATGTTTTATATATTTGTAGATCCACTGTCATCTGTTAATTGTAATGTACATGTATAAGTGATAAGTTAAGACATAATGTTAAAATTACACTTGTTTTTCTTAAGAAATTTCTGGTTGTTCATGTTATTCAAAATTTTTTGCGAAAGGAATATCTGTAAATGTAGACATTTTAACATTTTCACAATTTAATTTAACTTTTTTGCACTAAATCAAAGAGAAAAAATTGGAATTGTCAATATTTATAGGCTGTTTTTCTTTTATTTTACCAGTTCAGCCCACTTGAGGTAATATTAGGCTTTACGTGTTTATCAGCTGAATTTCCTCATTGTTGTGTAGATTCTAAGCAGAGATTGAAAACTTTGACTTCACCATCGTCCGAGTAACTGAAATAAAACCATTGAACACAATATCATCCAGTGAAAAATGAAATGAAGCAGTAATGTAGTGTCTTCATGAATTCTGTGATGACTGTTAATATTGTCACATAAAAGCAAAAGCAGAGTACAGTTGTTTTTTTAACTACATGAGAAAATAACTTTTAGATATATATAGAAACAAATGAATCCAGTTATATATAGAAAAATGAATCCAGCACAGAATCAGTAAATTGTTGCGAGAAGAAAAGTAGTTCAAATTAAAATTTGAATATAAAAGATTCTTAGTCTAACAAATTGTTAATGTATTTGACTTCAGCTTCTATTTACATGACTATATTTTGCAAATCATCCTCAGAAAAAATAGGTAAATGCTGAAGTGTCACACAAACTAATGGTGAAATGTAGCTCAGAGGGAGAAATATTTACAGTGGAGCTTCAGAGAAGAGTAATCAGCTTGAGTTTTTCGCAGATAAAATAACTTACTTCTGTCCTTTTTATATTTTGTTGGTCTCTACATAATTGCTGTCCTGATTTCCTTGTTTATAGGTTTTGCATCTGATCGCAGAGCGAAGAAATATCTGTAAGCAGATCCATCTTCCAGCTCAGAGTGGGAGTAATGAGGTTTTAAAAGCAATGCGTCGTGGGTAAGAGATTTGCATTATATTTATTTATCATAAATTTATGAATCAGTTCTATTAGTTATTCTCTTTAATGTCTATAAAGTAAAGTATTTTTTTCAAAAATCTACAGCTACACACGAGAGGCCTACCTGGACCTGGTGGAGAACATCAAGAAAATCATCCCAGGTCAGACAACAAAATGGACTTTTATTTAATCACCTGCTAATCATTAGTTAAACTCCACCAGAGCAATGCAACTTATTCTATTCTATTCTATTCTATTCAGTCACTATTGAAATCTATCTATCTATCTATCTATCTATCTATCTATCTATCTATCTATCTATCTATCTATCTATCTATCTATCTATCTATCTATCTATCTATCTATCTATCTATCTATCTATCTACTTTTCTTTATTGTTATTTATTATTACTCTTCACGATAATATTTCTTATATGTGTACATTCTGTGCTGCTACTGGAACCTTAATTTCATGAGGATTCTGCCCAAAGGGTCAATAGTTCTATCTAATCTAATCTAATGTAATCTAATGTAATCTAATGTAATCTAATCTAATCTAATATAATATAATATAAAATTCTTTCTGTGTGGAGTTTGCATGTTCTCCCCGTGTCTGTGTGGGTTCTCTCCGGGTACTCTGGCTTCCTCCCACCATCCAAAGACATGCACTAATAGGTTAATTGGTTAATCTAAATTGCCCATAGGTGTGAATGTGAGAGTGATTGTTTGTCTCTCTATGTCAGCCCTGCGATGAACTGGCAACTTGTCCAGGGTGTACCCCGCCTTCGCCCCTATGTAGCTGGGATAGGGTCCAAGCGACCCCCGTGACCCTAGTGAGGATAAAGCAGGTTCAGAAAATGAATGAATATAAATATAATGTGAATCAAATGCTTCATTACAGCCCATCTTATTTACTGTTTATTTAACGACATAAGTGCTTTTAATTTCTTTTACATAAACAGGCGAAATGAAGACCATAGCAATGATAATTTTCCAAATACACTAAAACTTTGAATAATTCTAGGAATATTATGGAAATATAAAGTTCCAGATAAAAACAAGAGAGCAAAAACAGAGCAACTGTAGGGAGCACCTTGTGGTTAAAAACAGGAAATAAGAACAATGCTGATGTCGGATAAATTAGACTAAATGAACTGTAGAGAATGCTTTGAAAATGCTAAAATATTTCCTGTGGCTCCAGAAAGATTTTTTTAAAACTTTCCAAACAAACGAGGCTCCTTGCAGGGTTTTCCTTTGGTTATAAGAGGATTAGGTACTGTCTGGGTTCCAGCCTTTTTTCTCAGGTTTTGGCTGAAATTTTAGCATTTTCCCAAAAAGAAATGTATAGTTTCACGCATCATTTGGACCATTGTACTTAACAAATGTGTCACTAAAGTTTGAAAGAGCTAGAACCTTAAAATACAAAAATGAAACTTATGAAAGAGGTAAACTGGGGATTAACCATTATTCTGGTTCCGAGTAAAGTAACTTGTCTTTGTCTATACCAGTAAAGAAAACCCTGCCCTTGACAGTAAAGGTTTCTGATTCTTGTCAAACTCCTCCATGAAAAGGATGAATGTCAAATAGTTTTATGACTATCAACTCAAATATTATTAGTGAACAGAAATAAGAGGAAAGACTGGTTCATTATGTTCAGAATGTGTGTTTAACAGTGTATGGTGTGTGTTAGGGGTGAGTCTCAGCAGTGACTTCATCTCAGGATTCTGTGGTGAAACTGAGGACGACCACCAGGAGACGCTGTCTCTGATCAGAGCAGTGGGATACAACATCGGCTTCCTGTTTGCCTACAGTATGAGAAAGGTGAATTATGCACATAAACACGCTGGAACCTCACAGTACCAGTTTAATTAGTTTATATCAGTCTAAATATGACCCCCCCTTATGATCCTCATCTGTAGAAAACCCACGCCTTCCATCGGCTTCAGGACGACGTGCCGGCGGAGGTGAAGCAGCGCAGACTCGCTGAGTGTATTAGTGTTTTCAGAGAAGAAGCAACGAGGGTCAACGCTGCTCTGGTTGGCAGCACACAGCTGGTCCTGGTGGAGGGGGTGAGTGTTCACACACACTATGATTCAGGGTTTCTGTCTGTCTGTCTTACTGCCTGTCAGAAACTGCATACTGTATCTGAGGAATAGTTGGATGAGATACTTTCACATTTGGTTCAAATGCTCCTTTGGTGTGAGGATGATGTAGACTTCGGCGGGCAAAAGTCATTGTTACCTCACAAAGTCATAATGAGTCTTATATGTGAAATGAAGGCTTTAACCCTTAAATGCATAAGTGGGTCAAAATGACCCGGTGAGGTTGTTTTCTTGCACTATCTTTGTAATGAAAAGGGTTTTTTTCATATTTCAAGTATTCCTAAAAAACATATTAAGATCATACCATTAAAATGTTTAACTTACCTTTTATAGATTTTATGTAATTGTAGTTTTTGTAGTACTACCCCAAGCTTCCATAGGTGGGCCAAAATGACCTGCATTCATTTACAATGGAATTACATCTGAACCATTCATTCATTCATTCATTCTACAGCAAAACCAAAGGAGGTGTAGACACCCTGGACCTGATGGTTTACACCTTCACCTGCAAGTGTCAAACACAAAGGTTTAAAAAAATAAAAAAAAAACATTTTGGAGTTTTCAAAAATTAAAAAAAAAAAAAAATTCAATCAAAGCACAAAATATAATACAAATGATTATTTTTAACATGACAAAATGACAAACATGGCATAACAACACATTGATTTTAACACGGGTTGTTTTGACCCATTTATGGAAGAGTGGAGGGTCCAGACAATCAGGCATCGAAGGGTTAATTATTCTTAAACCGAACTCAAAGGTCTAAAACACTTCCAGACACAATAAAAGATATTGCTAAATATTAATGTAATATGCTGTAGATATACAGTTGTCGTCTCCTCAGACATCTTCATGTTCCTTAAAGATGATGATTTTTATATGTAATACAAATAGAAGATGCAGAATATTCCAATTTTTTGGTACTACAGACCAGCCTATGTTCAGTTTTCATAAAAGTACAAAAAAATGGAATAGATCATGTGAAATATGGCTCGTCCTGGGTAAAACTGTACCGTGTTACCGTAACCCGGTAGGATGCAACACTGCTGACGTCTGCTTCGTTTTCACACAGGAAAGTAAAAGATCTGCCAACGACCTGTGTGGGAGAACTGATGGGAATATGAAAGTGATTTTCCCTAAAGAGGATGTCGCTGTCGGATCTGGGTTCAACGATGAACCAGTCCACGCTGGAGACTACGTCCTGGTGAAGGTGGGTTCAGGCTCAGGCAGAAATCCAACAAAAAACACAGATTTAATCAATAAATATAGGTATTTAACATATCCACACATTCATGGGTCTTTACAGACAACAAGTTCAAGTCATGGATTTTTTTTAAATAAGTCATGAAAAGTTCTGTAAATGTTCATGAGATCTTGAAAAACCTTAAACATATTAATGGAGTTATTTAGTTCTTCATAAAAATATAAATGTTCAGATCATGCTTGATGTGCAGGGTTCCTGCTGGGTCTTAAAAAGTCTTAAAAGTCTTGAATTTACAAATCTGTATTTAATATTTTAAAAAGTCTTTAATCGGTATTAAATTTGATATGCTAGGTCTTAAGTTTTGTTGCCATAAACTTGTCGGCTGTACTGTGTTTGTGTCTGTTAAATGTCCAAACTAGAAAGAAGGGAACGTTATTCTACTCAGTTCCACTCATTCCAACCCGACAATTTATATTGAAATTAGGAACCAATTATTGCTAACTTTGCAGCCCCTGGTGACAAACGATCACAGAACATTCAGTTCTGTTTACAGTATGTATGTAATATTCAACCTCTCTAAATAAATACAAATAATACATTTTCCTAAATTCTAGGAGTCACAAATTTTCGCCAGTATGGCTGTGAAATAGGCATTAAATTCTGGTCTAAGTAGGCTTAAAAAGTCTTAAATTTAACTTGTAGAAACCTGTAGAAACCCTGGATTTAGCTTCAGGGATGAAAATGTCACCTTTTCATAGAATTTTGTTATTATTTTTTTAGAAAGTGTTCAATGAGAATTAAGTACAAGAAAAAAAGTGCAGCCTAAAGATCGTACAAAAAACAAACAATATAAAATAATAATAATAATAATCCTATTAAGTGATAAAAACTCTATGACTATATAGATTTACTACAGAGTGGAACTGCAGTATGTCAGTATGAGACACTAATAGGACAGGGTTCCACTGTTGTTTTGTCCAGTCTGACAGCTGTGGATGAACCACCTACATATACAGAGTTATTCAAAAAGAATGAACCAATTTCATGACGCATTGCTTCAGTTCTCAAACATCGTCATGGAATGAATGAGTCAGTGACCATTTGAAAGAGGAGTTTTCTAAGTTTGAACTTTTTTAAATGAAAAAGTGCCACAACGATGGATTGGTCGGAAGAGGGCCCAAGACCTTGGTCTTTGTGCTTGGCCTGCGAGATCCCCAGACCTCACCGTGTGAGATTTTTTTTCTTGTGGGGTTATGTAAAAGATCGCGTTTATCACCGCTACCCACTAACCTCGATGACCTTCAACATCGAATATCAACAGTGATCAACTCAGTGGATCGTGATATGCTGATACGTGTCTAGGAGGAATTATCGCATTGATGTTGTCTGTGTGGCAGGTGGTGGCCACATTGAACACTTGTTAGATAGGAAATAAAAGTTGATTGTGAGTAGAATACTTGTGACTAGGCTGGAGTTTTCTATTGCTTTTCCTTATTAAAGTATTGCGTAATGAAATTGGTTCATTCCTTTTGAAAACCCCTGTATTTTGGGAGGTTAATGAATTTACTCATGAGTTTTCACAAAAATTTCTTGAAGAAAATCCATGAAATGGGAAATGGTAAAAAGTGCGTTCATATGGAGTGACGTTTATGTTAAAACACGGAGGTTAATACAATAAAGATGGAGATGCTACATTGCAGATGTAGGTTTGTCTGCTTATATACACCTCCAGGCTTTCAGATTCAGAGCTGGAAACTGTGTTATCTACGTCCCACTGGTGATGAGGCTCCTAATTCAGCCTCATTCTGAAATAGTTTTGAGGTTCCATGAAACCTTTCAACGCCTTCTTCTACAGATGTTATAAGGTCTGGGAATTTCACTGCTTCCAACAGGTTCCAACACAAACTTCACATAAAAACTTTACACAAAGAAAACCTTCACATAAAACTCTTACATATGAAACATTTGGAAGTTTAGTTGAGGTTTGTAAATATATTTTAATAGATTGAATTAATTTTATTAGCAGATTGTGTGAATAACACTTTTAATCTTCCTCTACAGCTGTTGCTTACTGATTTCGTATTTGTTTCTTTGTTCTGTTTTTATTGTATATTGTTTTATTGTAATGTATTTTGATATTTTAGAGTGAAAGAACCTGTATCAGTATCATGACAATAAACAACTCGTTCTTCCTTTACTCTACAAAGATCATTGTATTATATGTGAGATAAAATAACAAAAACTGTAAATTAAAACCTACTAAGCACCAAATGTAGATAAATGTAAGATCACTGGAAAACATCATTATTATTATTATTATTATTATTATGATAATAATAATTCATATCATTATTATGGCAGATGAATCCAAAATAACATCACGTAATAGGACATAAACTCACTATTAAAGCAGACATAAACAAAATAATATTAAGAAAAATAATATATAAAATATAATAATATTAGGTTGAAAAAGGTAATTTTTAGACCTAATATGTGTGTTATTAAAAATAATAGCCTTTATTGTGTGCCAGTGTAGATCAGTGATCGATGTATAATTGAAAAAATAAAATGAATGTAGAGTTGATCTATAAAACACACCTCAAACTCTGCATATTAATGTTTAGTAGTAAGTTTGTTGAACAAGTAATCTTGTTTTAGTTTTCATGTTAGATTTTTGTTGTCATCTAAAGATGAATTTGCATATGGTTAGCCTCACAGTGTAACTGCCTCAGTCATCCACTATGTGGACAAAAGTATGTGGACATGTTGAATTCAGGTGTTTCTTTTTTAACAGGGGTCAGGGATACAAAACAACAATGACAAATATCATAATATAGTTTTATATTGGGATAAATATCAGAAATATTAATGTCTATATGTCAATTCATCATGAACAGGACATCTTACAGCTGTAGACACCATGTGTCCCAATATTTATGTCCATATAGTTTAGAAACATCAATATTTCCTTAAAGTTTAATGGGAGATTTTTCTTCTTCAGTGAGATGTGCAGAAAGTAGATGGTTAGTTGTGGTAGAAAATTGTTATTTACAGTCAGAACTTGAAAAATATTTTTGAAATTTTGAGGTAGAGCATTTAAAATCATAGTCATGGATTAAAAAAATAAACAAACATCTCTGAGGCATTTTGGAAATAAAAATAATAATTTAAACCAAACCTGAATTCAACGTGTCCACATACTTTTGTCCATTTGTGTATGACGGGAAATTATGCTGTGAGGATAATTAAATCAACAGTAGGTTTAGGAGCCTATTCGATATGTGTCCTTTATTCAGATAATATAAAACAGCATCAAAAACACACATCCACTGACATCTGATCAACTTTAACTGCGTTTCCTTCCTTTGATCCTTTTACTCTGTGTTTTATGTAGATATCTTCAGCCAGTTCTCAGAGCCTGAGAGGCCGAGCCCTGGCTCACAGCTCCCTGAGAGCCTCGACCAAGGGCTTTAACACTGACTTTAGACACCGACCACATCACGGACAAACTGCCTCAGACGCAACATGACTGAACCGGGACGTTAACTGGAACTGCACATTCTGATTTTGGATTCAAACTGGCAGAGCGTGGCCTTCTGCTGTCCAGACTCATGTGGTCTGATGAGCTGCTGTGTATGTTCATAGAAACACAGCCTATTATAAGTGAAGTGTGCTTTCCATAGTCGGCCCAAACTTTGTTAATATACATGGATATATATGGAGCTGCAGAGAATAAAACCCAAAAGGACACAGCAAATTGTACAAGGGCTGATTTGTTTTAGCAGTGTTTGATCAATGTCAGGATGGGTTTTATGGGATTCTCCAAACCGCTGTTAAAATGTCACGGATCAGCACATTTGAGGAAAATTGCTCAAAGTCGGAAACTTTAGGAGAGATTTTTACCTAAAGTCAGCAGCAGAAAGTGCTGTGATCTGCTTTGGGAGGAGAGCTTTATTTCAGAATGGATGATTGTGGCGACAGCAGACGTTATCCAGCAGAATGTTTCCTGCAGGAAGACTTTTCACTGTCAACTTCTACATTTAATATGAAGAAACATGGCCTGAATAAACAAATAAACAGACCGTATCAGTGCACAATAATCCAATGTGATCATTTATCAAGTTTGTTTGAAGCTGTAGTATATCGTCAGTGTTTTTTCTTTAGATTGGCTGTGATTGTGCCTTTACATTGATGTGTCCCAGTGGAAAACAGATATCTGGTCAAAACACTTCATCATCAGGCTGTAAACTGAACATCCGTCCCAATCAGCATGTAATCCTGGAAGAAAAAAGAGCAACAAAACAGCAGTGGTTAATATATGATTGTGCGTTGATAGTCGACTTTTATGCCATATTAGCCAATAGGAATTTATATCATGAAAAAATTCTCTGATGCAGAGATCAGAGTCAGACTCATAATATTTATTATTTATTAATCCCAGAGGGAAATTATTGTATGTTACAGTTTAATAGAAAAGTAGCAGGAAATAAACTACCTGTATGAAAAACATATAGAAATCTCTCTCTCTCTCTTTCCCTATATATATATATATATATATATATATATATATATATATATATATATATATATATATATATATATATATATATGTACTCAAGGAAAAAAGAAACGCACCACTTTCATTTTCTCGATTTTTTTCAGAAATATGACAGTTATTGCAAAATTTCAAACTACAATGAGTTCAGTACTATTCTGAGTCCAAATGAAATGATTGTAATACAGTTCTTATTGCTAATCAAAATTAATCAACCGGAACCAGGAAAACAATCATTTCATTTGGACTCAGAATAGTACTGAACTCATTGTAGTTTGAAATTTTGTAATAACTGTCATATTTCTGAAAAAATCGAGAAAATGAAAATGGTGCGTTTCTTTTTTCCTTGAGTGTATATATGTGTATACATATATATATATATATGTGTGTGTGTGTGTGTGTGTGTATAAAGAAATTATCAATACAACAAAAAAGAAAACATGTCTATCTAAATGTGTCTATCTGTCTTAACCGCTGCTATTGAAAAGACTTACATATGCACTTCATATTCTATTTTAGTTCCTTCTTTATACCAACTATTTATTGTTATTCTATTTTGCCTCTTTTTAACACATTTTTGCATGGCTTTTTTTATTTACAAGGTGAGAGAGAAAAGATATTTCAATTCACTACATGTCCTGTGTATCTAATGAAATGACAAAATACAAATCTTTGAATCTTTGAAATATACATATGAGGACATTCTATGAAGACACAGTTAGAACAGCAATTTGGACAGTATGTACTAGGCAATATATTATCAATATGATAATCAAAGAAATATACATAATAAGTGTGCAAAAATATTGTTGTGTAATTGTAATTATGAGGTTATAAGGTGGAATTAATTGAAAAAACTGTCTGACCTTCAGGACCTTCAGCTCAGTGTTCACAAGCTTCATCTTCCCAATTGTAGGGAGTGGGTATCCCTTCGCAAGTTGGGCTGTGAAGTACAATAAAAAAAAATAAAAACTGGGAAAACTACAACACACAGGATTTAAGAATACCCTTTAAACTCTTAATGAGTGAAGTTCAGTCAAAATGCAAAAATACAACCAACAGAAGTCATTTATATGCGTAAGTGTTTTACTGCGTTAAGGCTGAATTAAGTCAGGCAAATAATACAAAAGCCAATAAGATAAAAAGGGCCTGCAAATCTATCTTCAATGGTTAGACTCTTTTTATTTGACTACAAAAGGTTAACGCACTTTATTATCTGGAAATTCAGTCTCCCATCCAAACTGACACAGCTTCTAGCATTAGCATTAGAGCATAGCTGCCATTGAAGGTGCTTAGGAACCAACTACAACTCTTCACCAGTACCTTGAGCACTGACAAGAGAGTTACCGTATGTTCACCATTTTTGGCCATATGTAGAGAACAGGCTAACTGAACACCATGGTATTCATATGGTAACCCATCAATAGAGGTGGGTGCTTCTAGGAAACTGGGTTTATTTGGTACCTGGCACTTTTCCAGCTTTTTTAGATCCAATAATAAAAGAGAAATTTAGACATATTTCCCCCCAGGATGTACCTAATAATGACTTCAAATAAATGCACAAAAATCATACTCTTGCTCAGAGCCATCCCAAAATTAAGGAATGTTTAATAAAATATTGGGGCCAAAAATAGGACCAAAATTGGGACATGAAAAGCTACCTAGGTGTCAGTGCATTTGATCTAGAAAAAATGGCTGTAAATGGTCTTATATACCGCTATAAATAAAGACACTGTGTTAAATTGGATGATCCTAGTGGTTTTTTTAATCCAGATGTGGGTTTTTCATGAAACTCAGTCTCATTCCATGTTTTGTGTGTTACCCATCGTGTCCTCTCATGTTACATGTGGAACCTGCCCATTTAAACACAAATAAATCGCGAGTGATTTTGCAACAGCAGTCATTTTTGTGAAACACTCTGCCTTGAATAATTAGTCCGATTCCCAAAATGTACTTGTGAGAGAATGAAAAGATATTCTAAAAAATAGTAGCATGTAATTTTCATGTCCTTTTCACTATGTTACATGTGGATTTTTGTATGGAAGTAATATAAAAATATAAAAATGTGTTTTATCTGAAAAATAGTTGCTCTTTTATCTTAGTAAATATTTATTTTTAAAATAGACCCAAAGTGCTTCCAAACTTGCTTCATAACATTAGTCTACATCTGGTTTGAATTTTTAGCCCCCATGTCCTGTTTTTAGGGACCTGTGTCATAGAAGTTTCATACATACAAAGTATTGGTAGTCGCACAACTGAATGATCTAGGACAGGGGTGTCCAAACTTTTTTTCAAGAGGGCCAGATCTGATAATGTGGACATTGCGAGGGGCCAGTGGTCCCTTTGGAAATTTTTTAAACAGTAAAAATTACATATAAATGCGCTGTTCTACAACAATTTTATTTTCATTGTCACAATATCATTTTTTTTTAATGGCAATATAACCAAATCTAAGCCACTCAGGTGTGAACAAATTAAAAAAAAAAAAAAAATACATTTCTGCCTTCCTTTCACATCTGGAGTCACATAACATAGAACAAACTGTGTGGAGTATCTTAAACATCCAAGCTGATAAAAATCTTAACCCCACATTCATTTTAAACATGACTTATATGAGTAATCATTACTCATATATTACTCAGTAATGCAAAGTCTGTTAACGTTTAAGATGAAAACATATGACTCTTACTCTTGTCTTTCACAAAATCATTCAGAAAGTAATATTTTGTGTCACATCTACAAGTACATAACACCAGCAGTTAGAGGCAACTAACCTGGCAACTTGGTAGCCTGCCTTGGTGGTGAATTCACTGAACTCAGAGGTTCAAATGAAGAGTCACTGTTGAGTTTAAAGCAGCTTGAATTTGCTTCATTTTTTCGGAACTCTCACTCCCTGCTAGCTTGTCGTATGCATTAGCATGTTTTGTCTGCTAGTGTCTCTTTACATTGAATTCCTTAAACAAGGCAACAGTCTCTTGACAAATTAGGCAAACACAATCGCCTTGATTTTCAGTGAAAAAAAATTGTAATTCCCATCTCTCCTGGAAGCAGCAGCCCTCACTGTCAACTTTCGTTTTTTTATTTACAGGCGCCATGGTTAGAAATTAGCAAAAAGGGTTCACGGCAAAGTCACAGAGCCAGATAGAGTAAGAGTGGTGCTGCCACCATGAGGTGAAAGGAGAAACTGCATTTTGAACCTTTTATGATTCATGTACTCGGTTCAACAGTCCAAGCGGGCCATAAATAATACATTCTAAAACCCAAGCTGTGGGCCGTAGAAAATCTGACCGCGGGCCGTGATTGGCCCCCGGGCCGGACTTTGGACATGCCTGATCTAGGAGGTGAACAACATGACAAATTGTGCTTTTAGTATAGATAATTATGATTTCAGAGCAAAAACACATAAATGCAACAAGCTCCAATTCTCTGACAGCTTTTTACACTATCAGAGCAAATGATCAAACTGAGATGAATAAAACTACTTAAGAAAGCAGCAGGGAAATTAAATGTAAAATTTGATGAATCTATTGTGCTCTCCAGGTTCCGCAACTCATCTACTAATCATTTACAGTGGCTGAATCACTGCTGCTTTATTGGCGTGATGCTAAAATTGTGTTTTTATCATGATTTGAATCTCAGAAACAAGGAGGAAAGTGAAATATGTGACATCAAATTGGATTTCTTGTTCAGTTGTACATTTCGTAAATCATGCTTAGATTGTAATTATATTGTTTATTCTCAGCGGTACCTTCAAGTGTTGTCCAGTGTGCTTCAAACACTAGATATTGCAGTGCATTGTATTTTTTTCCTTCTAAGAACAGTACCTTCTCTGATTTGCAAATGAATCACTGCGGAATTCATCTTAAAATGCATAAACTCACCGTTGAGCTTGGGGATCACTACGATTTTGACGACCATTTGCAGGATGTTGTCAAGGGATTTGACCTGTTGGGTGGGAGGTGACAGTTTATTCAGTGGGTTTTAACATTTGCACGCAGTGGCTGGTGTTAGAATGCAGCTCTCACCTGGAATGCTCCAACGTAGCTTGTCCCCAGGGTCACATCCATTCTGTGCAAATGAGACCAAATTAGACTGTGATGCTCTTGTTTTTTTTGTCAGGACCTTTTGGTCTTATTCTTCTATTTTGTGAACAAATTTTGATGTTTTTGGAAACTCACTTGTTGAGAGTGACAGCGCCGGCCACCCTCATCCCGCTGACAAACACCCGAGTGCTGACGCTGGTCTCCTGTCGAAACGTAGATGAGTGAGTTTAACCCTTTAACCCCTGACGTGTCTGTGGTGAGCATTCTGAATGAATGACTTATTTCAATTACTCATAAAAAATTAAACTGTTTGCTCAATGGGTAAAGTTTCCAAATGTGCTGATAGAATAGACCTTTTTCTTTCCATAGATATCTGAGCATGCTCAGTTCACCCCTCTCTGTCTGTAGAATGGGGGGTAAAACAGAGCAATGAGTGAGACCGACTCACTATAAAAATAGACTGTTCAGGCTTTTTTTTTTTTTTTTTTGAGTTTCCTTTATTTTATGTTTTTTTTTTTACTGTTTTTACCGAGTTTTGACTGTGTACCTGCTTTCTGGAGTTCACCCAGGTAAAAAAAAAAACCCCTAAAATTAGATAAAAAAAAAAAAAAGCAAAACAATCCAAAAAATCAACAAAAGTTATCAGAATATTCAGAAAGGCAAGAAATTAAACAAAACTAATCCACCTTTGAATGAAAATTAGCCCAAAAAATAATCAAAATCAGTGAAAATGACCAAAATAATCAAGAAAATTATCAAAAAATAGCAAAAAATGATCAACAAAATTGACAGAAATTAACAAATGTGAATTAAAATGAGTGAAAAGAACAAAAACAACTAATCAGAAACAACTAATCAATAAAATAAACTAAAATTAACTATTAAAGGTGTCAGAGTTCACATTTCATGTTCAACATTCTAGTGTTGTGGTGATTCTACTTTGTTTTTTGTTTTTTTACTGTGTTTTTACGGCGTTTTGACCGTGTAACTGCATTTTGGAGTTCAACCAGGTGTCAAAAAGCAGCTGGACTGATCTTTTTTAAAAAAGAGCCCAGAACAAAAACTACTGGGCCCTAATTCAAATCCTAGTTGTTGTTCAGTGTGTTCCAGTTCACAGTTCATGTTCAACATCCTAAATCTTTTATTGATGTACATTCTGAGTGCCTTATTTAGTCAAAACCTGTCAAACTTTAATTCCTCTCTTTGTCTTTTTCTGTTATTCCACCTGTTTTGACCCTAAAACACACAGTAAAGTAAAACCACTGAAGAAAAGGAACACAAGCACATACTCACAGCAGCTTTTATGAAACTGAAACAGACGACAATTCACAGCAGCACCTTTACCTGGAATCATGTTTCAGGAGTTAAAGGGTTAACGTACCAGGTTTAGGACAAACAGAGGGGAGAGCGTGGCATTGGGCTGGATGGCGTAGGCGGTCACGGTGCCACTGGCTTGGACCGTCACGTTGTTAGGTTGGAAAGAGATGACAGGGGTTTTTGCTGTCTTTACCAACAGTTTCATCATCAGACCTGGGAAAAGTTTGGAAAGCTGGAAGAAAAGGCACACTGCCAATGATGACACTGCCAAGTCATACATCTGAGCTTTCAGAAAAAAAAAAAAAAAAACAATAATCCAAGTGGTTTGAACAGAGAGGATATAAAACAAAAACTGCTTACTAAAGAGAACTCTCCACCTTTAGATCAATTTATGAGAAAGAAAAGGAAATCAGGTTCAGAAAACAAACAGAATTTACAACTGAATATAAACCGTATGGACAAAAATATTGAGACATATTGAAGTCAGAACACAAAACATTTAGTAACAGGCAGAATATTGGTCAAATTGCACTTATGTCGATGAAGACATTTCAGGTTATTCACATTTTGTGTGAAATGACAGTTTGTAAATGTAAACATGCTTTACTTGTTTTACACTAAAATAAAGACAAACATTTGGAGTTTTCATTATTTATAGCTTATTGTGATAATATTTTACTGGTCTGATCAAGTTCACATCTACATTTTCACACATTAAATTCATCCCATGGGACAGATTAGACCCTTTGGTGGGCTGGTTTTGGCCCACGGGCTGTATGTTTAAAACCCCTAATCTAAATGTTTAGAGTTTCATAGTGAAATATGCAGCTGAATGAGGGTTAGTAGCTCCTAGTGAAGGTAGATTTGGTGTTTTTGATGGTGTCTGGTGTCCTGGTACCTGTGGGATGAAGGCTCCAAATGTTCTGGTGTTGAGTCGGATGGGGGAACCCGCTGGGATCTGTCAGGACACAGTACAGGCAGCTGATTGGTCAGTGGATCCTCATGATAATTAGATGAGTTTGGCGTCAGGAGGATGTGTCTCACCATGTCGTCAGTGATGTACAGGCTCAGGGCTCCAGCGCTGTTGTACACAAAGGCGGCGCTGTTGATGGTGAAAGTGGACATGCCGACGTACAACATGTTGTTGATTTGTGGAGGCAAAGAAAAGACGGCAGGGGAGAACGGAGGCTCCTGGTGTTTCCCGATGTTGTAGAACACCCCCTGAACAGTAGCACAGGAAAAAGTTCCACTCAGTACCTGGGTAGCAGGTTTTCCTTTAATTTGTCACCAGTCTGCACTAATATAAATCTGGAAAGTAACTGTCGTAGTGTTGGAAGAGGTGGTTTAGTGAAATATTTTCACAAGAAAAAGGTCTTATCAGTTGAAATCAATATTCATTCATTATTTCATTTTCTGAACACGCTTTATCCTCACTAGGGTCACGAGGGTCACTTGGAGCCTATCCCAGCTACTTACGGGCGAAGGCGAAATCAATAATCATCACAAGAAAAAAAAAATTATTTCTGTCCAGTTCAAGGGCTGATTTTTGCTCCATAGTGAACGTTGAAGAAATCAGATGGATATGTGTGGTTTTCAGTTATCTCTAAAACGTTTCTTAACAGACACACCCTAAGGCTCTAATTTTGTGAGTTACTTTGCTTTGTTCTGATTTTAAATAAATAAATAAATAAATAAATAAATATCAAAATAGGGCACATGAGAATGGTGGGATCCAGGGTTGGAGCCCTGGTGAGGGTTCAAGGGGGCAAAGCCATGGAACAAAGTTAACATTATAAATGCTTCAAATCACATAAAACTGTATTTTTTTTAAAAAAAATTATCATAAACAAATAAAATGAATATAATTGAATCTCGCTAATGTGACCACTTTTAGAACCAAAGCAAAGAGTTGGCTTTAATAAGGTTGGACTCAGTTATGGCTTTGAATTCCATTACATTCCAAATAATTTAAAATTAGAACCAACAGGATACAGTAGAAGTATTGTATTATTATGTATAATAACTACACTTATTATAACAATATGTATTAATCATTCAAATTAAATTTAAATTAGATTTAATTTAATCTAATTTAATAATACACTTGTAGTAAACATTACTTTAAAGCAGCGTATGACTTTCATCACAAATTATTTTTCTAATTTGTAAAACCCGAGTCTTCCTGTGCTTACACACCTAACTCACTTCCCTCACAGTGAACCACTTCGAAGATGACTCTAACATAAACACAGTGCACTTGTTTACATAATAAACCAAAACGTCACTCGGGCCTTTTCATAAACTTTGTTGTGAAGTGCATTGTAGGAATGGGAATTCCACACGGCAGCAGTTTTGTCTGTCTGTTGTTGAGTGCTGAACCCAAATGTGACCTTTACCTCCATCCACCATCTATACTCATTCTGTAAAACAACCCTGGTGGACTGGATAATTTTATGTTGTAGCCATGTGGCTTGTTTTCTTGCTGAATCTGTGAGAAACCAAAATTTGTGGTGAAAGTCATACGCTGCTTTAATTAAAACCAAAACACCAGCAGATTTATAGAAACTATATTATATGTATAGTTAATTTATAGTTTATTGAGACCCAAATGCTGCTTGAATAGACAGTCTGTTCATGATTAGACTTAAGTCTAGTTTAGATTTAACTCCTTTTACCATATTGACACTGGTTATAAATGGTGTAATGCACAGTAACCCCCCCCCCCAAAGTAAAACAGCATGTATTTTTATGTGAATGGATGGCTCAGTTAGTAACACTTCGACTTATGATACAGGAGACCAGGGTTTGAATCCTGGCAAAAGCAATAATAATTTTAATCAACGTTTAGTAGAGTTTACAACTGGGGGGGATGCGGCGCTGTGGGTGCCTGTAGGTGAATCCACTGTTGAGCTACATGTAGTAAATGTTGTGCAGTAAAGACTACAGTATTTGTCCATAAAAGGTGTAAGTTTAAAGTTGCAGGAAATGAAGTTCAAGTACCTGAAAAGTGAGTAAAAGTATGATTCTTTACCTTCAAGCCGAAGTCGATAGAAGATTTGGAAACTGTAGGCGATGACACCATGGAGTATTCGATCTCTGCGTACTGGTCAACTTTGGCTAGAACTGCAGGACAATAAAAAGTAACTCAAACGTACGCGCTGATGAAAGGTCCAGATATTTTAACATGTACCATTACCATTCAGAGTTTTCAGTTGAGGGTTCAGATCAGATATGGCATCGACCACCAGGGGGCAGATCTGCAACAATGAACAACACAAACATTTTCTATTTTGATAAGTGAAAACTGGAATTGTAAAGGAACATTATTTAGTTCTCCAAGCTGACATGTTCTCCCACCTGTTTCTGCAGAGCACTACGTAAAGCCTTATCAATGAAGTTTCTAAACAGATTGTACAACCAGCTGAAACAGACAGACAAGACAGAACAGTCAGAGGAGCATGTGATGTGTCAGGTATGAGTCTGTCCGTCTGGTCCTGCAGGTTTTTACTGTTCATTACCTGGCACCACCGTGGAATTTAATATCAGCACCACCGACTGTAGCTGCACAGTTGGTGCTACTGACCCTGGGCCGACCTGTCTCATCACTCTGAATGATGATAGTCGTACCGATGGTGAGTCCACTCACTTTCAGGTCGAAGGAGCCGTGGTCCTTACTGTTAAGGAGAAGGAGGAGAAGAAGAAGGAGAAAGGGAAGAAGAAGGAGAAGAAGGAAGAGAAGGAGAAGGAAGAGAAGGAGAAGGAGGAAAAGATGGAGGAGAACCAGAGGGAGGAGAAGAAAGAGTAGGTGGAGAAGGAAGAGAAGAAGGAGAAGAAGGAGGAGGAGAAGAAGAAAGAGTAGGAGGAGAAGGAGGAGACAAAGAAGGAGGAGAAGGGGAAGAGGGGGAAGAAGAAGGAGGAGGAGGAGGAGAAAGAGTAGGAGGAGAAGGAAGAGAAGGAGGAGAAGAACGAGGAGGAGAAGGAAGAGAAGAAGAAGAAGGAGGAGGAGAAGAAGAAGGACAAGAAGAAGAAGAAAGAGTAGGAGGAGATAGAAGAACAGATGGAGGAGGAGAAGGGGAAGAGGAGAAGGAGGAGAAGAAAAAGGAGAAGGAGGAGAAGTCAGTGATGCAGCAGAAACATCGAGTTTTGGAAACTAAAGGATTAGATCAGTGATGTCAAACCCATTCTTGTTCAGGTTCCACATTCAGCCCAATATGATCTGAACTGGACCAGTAAAACAATAACAGTGAAAGAGGTAAAATTACATTATTAAAATGTTTAATCTAATGAAGTATCTTGTAAAAAATCAGAATAACATGAACAGCCTGAAATTTGTTTAGATAAGTGCAATTTTAACAATATTCTGCCTCGGTTTATCATTAGCATTACAACTTTGCTTCACAGTAGATCTACAAATACACCAAACACTTAATTTTGAGAAATTTGAGAAACATGAACACAGTTAACAGAAAAAAGAACACAACAAATATGAACAAAATAAAGCATAACAAGAACAACACATGCACAAAAATGAACAAAAACTTGAGAAACATTAGCAAAATGATGTTACAGAGCTCTCACTCACATAAATCTCAGGTACTTGACCCTCCAGTTTCCATTCAGGCTGATGAAGGCGTTTCCAATAGACAGTCGGACCCCAGTACCCGGTACCAGGCCCAGCCCGGACTTCGGCAGCCCCACATTCACTATGTGCATACTGGAAGAAATGATGAAGGAACAGTGAGAAAGAACCTCATGTACTTTATATGGACAAAAGTATTGGGACACATCATGGCTACAGCTGTAAAATGAAAGAAAAATATTTGAGAAATTTAAAGGTAGAACATTTAAAATCATAGTCATGGATGGTTTTATATTAGGATAAATATCATTGCATTGGTTAGTTTGGTTTAAATTGTTATCTTTGCTTCTAAAATGCCTCAGAGATGGTTTTTACTTAATTTCTCTCAACATTGATTTTATTTTTTTGAAATCCATGACTATGATTTTGAATGTTCTACCTCTAAATTTCTGAGATATTTTTCATGCTCTGACTGTAAATAATCATTTTATACCACAACTAACCATCTACTTTCTTCACATCTCACTGAGGACGAAAAATCTGCCATTAAACTTCAAGGAAATATTGATGTTTATGTCAAATCATCTTACAACTGTAGACATGATGTGTCCCAATACTTTTGTCCATAAAGTTTGTAAACATCAATATAAACTCTCAGTTTACATGAATTAATATAAAAATTCTACAAATCTGCAATTGTTAATGGTCTCTGATATAATTTTTCCAGCTGTTAATTGCTCGATAGGTGTTGAATATGGTCATGCAGAATACATTATTAATATGGATTTTACAGTATAATGACTAATAAACAGCTACTCAGATGAAACTACAAGGAACAAGTTAAAGGGATAAATGTACCTTTTAATAAACGTTATTCTTGACAAGCTTTTAACATGGATTGAAACCTAGTGAAAATAAACTTCATGGATAATATTCCTTCATATTTAAGGGCATATTGATGTTTTGTTTTTTTTTTTTCTGATTTTTATTTAGAAATATTGAGAAAAGTTCAACATACATTTAAATTACATTGTGGTCACGTAACAAGTATGTGACCAATGACCAATCTTTCCATTCTCAACATTTCAGTTTTTCTTTTTTTTGTTAATAAACAAAACAGTTGAACAGTGAACAATGGATGCATTGTTCCATAAAGAAAACACATACGAAAGAGCAAGAGACTTTAACCTCCTCTCTCTAAAGAAGAAAAGAAAAAAATAAATAAATAAAATATGAAAAGTAGAATTAATTAATTAATTACACAAAAAAAACAAGACAGTTCCAGATACATTGTCATTATATTGCCATTTCCTGTACATTTAGGGTTCCAACAGATTGTGTTTGGTAAGTGTAAACAAAAAATATCCACTTTGACCATAGCTTTGAAAATTTGTTCAATTGTAATCGAAGGGAGAAGGTTAGTCTTTCCATCTGATAAATTTCATTCACAATATCTACCCATTTTTCTAGATTAGGTGGTTCAGGTTGGAGCCAGTACCTGGTCACAGCCTTTTTGCTAGCAGCATATTGATGTTTTTTTTATCTCAAATGATCATGAACAGCTGTAGACATGATGTGTCCAAATACTTTTGTCCATATAGTTTATAAACATCAACATTTCCTTAAACTGTAATGGTAGATTTTTCTTCTTCAGTGAGATGTGAATAAAGTAGATGGTTAGTTGTGGTAGAAAATAATTTTTTACAGTCAGAGCATGAAAAATATTTTAGAAACTTTGAGGTAGAACATTTAAAATCATAGTCATGGATTAAAAAAAAACATTGAGAGAAATTAAGTAAAAACCATCTCTGAGGCATTGTGAAAGCAAAGATAATTTACACCAAACTAACCAATGCAATGATATTTATCCCAATATAAAACTCTATAATTACATTTGTCATTATTGTTTTATATCCCAGACCCCTGTTAGAAAAGAAACACCTGAATTCAATGTGTCCACATACTTTTGTCCACATCTCAGTTTGTAACAGAATTCCCAGGATCTGCCTTACTTTGTCAGACTGTACTGGACTTTTCCAATGGGTGAAACCTTCTGCGACCCTGAAATATCAGGGACCTTGATGGTTTTGAGCTTCTGCTGGATCTGAATCATCCCTAGTTGTCTGCCTGAAAAAAACCAAAACACAGTGTGGTGATGAAAGCAGAAGTACTGGGCTGAAAGTGTACATGTGTGGTGTAGAGGTTTACCATATTCAAGGCCTTTTTGGGTCAGTTTGACCTTTACCCCTGGGTTGGTGGTGGAGGTCACCGGGGCGAGCACCGCCAGCAGCAGCAGCAGACGGACACTGAGGAACATTTTAACCGCTGAGAGAAAAAGAACAATGGAGTGAGGACACTGCAAGATTATAATAGTTTTGGATTTTTCATGATAGTTTAGTTTTATTTAGTTTTGACTTTTTTTTTTTTTTTTGTCTAATTCAGTTAGTTTTAATTTGTTTTTAGAGCAGATTTGCTAGTTATTATTAGTTTTTGTTATTTTCTAAATGCTTAGTTTTAGTTTAGTTTTAGGGTTTTTTTTAAATATCTTTTCTCTTCTTCTCCGTTGTACTCAAATAAATCCCAGACAGGACTGTGTTGCTTTCTCCCAACTTTAGTCTGCATGTTTCCAGGTAGAGTGGGAACCAGAAGACGACTGTAAACCACAAGTGATGGACTGTTAAATATCATATGGTGCCAGCAGCTAAAATCAATTTTATATTAATCCGACATTGACAAAGACGAAAACGAAGGGAATTTTATCCAGAATTTGTATACATTTTAGTTAGTTTTGTAAACACACAATACAGTTTCAGTTAGTTATCGTTTTTTTCTTTTAATTATAGTTTTTATTTATTTCAGTTAACGAAAATGTTTTTACAATTCTAGTTTTTGTCATTTCGTTAGTTTTCGTTAACGATAATAACCTTGTGACACTGTAGGAAAACTTTCTGCTTTTGTGTGGTTGATGTGTTTTCAGTTCTGCAGTAAATAAATCACTGCTTCCTCATTTAGACCAGGGGTTTTCCTTTATCACCTCAGTTCCCCTTTTTTTTTTAAATTTTGTACATATAGTCATATTTCTTAACTGTAATTATCTTTATTTATCTTTTTACTTTGTTGTGTTTTCTGTTAACCCATACAGACCCAGTGCTACTTTTGTGGCAGTTCCCAAATGTATTTTTCTCTCTATTTTAACCTTTCTTAAGCGATTTATCACCATTTATTCTAATATCATCCTTTATATTTTGCTTTTTTTCCTGTAAAAATGTGGTATTTTACTATATTTAATTCACTGATCATGTAGATGGTCATAAAAGCTCTGAATAAAGTTGAAAGTTATTATAGCAAAAACAAATAAAAGTGAAGAAATATTGACTTTTTCCGCAAAATCTATCATTAACTGAACATGTACTCAGTGTGTCCATCCACCGTCATTGATCAAACTATTGGTTTTACTGGTGAATCAATGTTATCAACATAAAAGTACTTTAGTGGTGACTTCTCAATGCATTTTTCTGTATATTTAACTTTTCCAAAGTGATTTATCACAATTTATTCATCCATTACTCTGCATTTTTCAGTGAAAATTGGGTATTTTCTTACGTGTAATTTCCTGATCAAGTAGATGTCCAGTAAATTTAAAGTAGTAAATTCAAAGGTTGCTATATCAAAACACAGAAAAATGAAGCAAAAATGCCTCTTTCAGCAAAATATAGTCAAAACAAGGGTCTGTCATTGATCCATCTCCATGGGTTTTACTGGTGAATCAATGTTATAGAAGATGACGGTGTTGCCACGGTAACTACGGAGCCTCTGAACGTCCAAATGGGTCATATCTTATAACCATGAAAAGATGACAAACTGCATTTTACACCAATTACTTACATGTATTGATAGGATTAGTGGATCAACACGTATTAAACAGTGTAGATCAGTCGACGCTCTTGCTCAACAGCGGATGTTTGGTTCCGTATGGGTTAATCATGTGATAAGAATGTTTCAGAAGACGCCACATGACCCCGACGAGCCCAAGTTTTAATCAAGTTAGACTGGAATCAAAGGCCCTGCAGTCAGAGTCCAGATTTTCAACTCCACATAGAAACGTTTCACACATTAAAAAGGTGTTGCATGTTTTTACGGAACATCGAAAACATTGTGCTTGCAGTTTGTGAATGTCAGTAAATCCCACAACTCTAAAATGTACTTATTTGTAAACAACAGCTAAAAAAAATCACCAAAGAATGAAGAAAATATCCAGAAATGTTAGTCCCTCTACTGGGTGAAAGACTAAATAAAAGATTTGTTTAGAAAGAGATGTGGGAATCTAAGACATGTTCTCCTTACATCTAAAATAGACATTTAAAAAACTGTTTAATTTGCTCTTTATATAGGCACAGGTCTGGATTTCAACTTGCCCCCCCTCCTTTAAATGACACCAGCTGGTCTAAGAAAACTGTAAAATATATGCTTTTAATTATATGAAAAATTTAAAATATTGCCTTTTAATTTTCATTAATAGTATTCAATAATAAAGATCATGTGGTCAAATCCCAAAAATTATATTACAGAATCTTCTAAGTTACAACTTAAACACAGTTATATTCACTATAATTCCATGAATTATCTATAGGTAACTGACACAAGGAACATTGATACTAAAAGTAAACTAAATTTTAATTTTAAGTAATTTTAATTTAATTTAATTTTAATTCAATTTAATTTTAATTTTAAGACAACACATTGAATTAAAAAAAATGTGGAATTTTTTTCAGTTCCAGCAGATCGCGTGGCCCTAAATTGTAGATTATTTTCGTTTCACATCTAGTTTTTTTTTTGTGTGTATTTCTTCAAGGACTTTCTTTTTCTCTGTAGCACTTTGAGATTCCCTTGAATGAAAAGTGCTTTATAAATGCAATTGTGATTATTATTATTATTTAGCTTATACCTAAATTTGGCACTGGATAGGTAGATACATATTTTAGTACCTTTTAAATTACTGATGGTGTTTTATATGTATGTTCTTTGTTCAGTGATTTATCTATGGTTTTAGAACTGACTTTTATTGTTTTTTATGTATATTTTTTAGAGTGGATATATGGCTGTGATTTCTATTTTGTGTAACTTCTGCTGTTGTCTTGGCCTGGACACTGTGGAAAAAGATATTTTTAATCCCAGTGAGCTTTTTTCCTGGCTAAATAAAGGTCAAATAAATAAATAAAAAAAAATACTGTATTCTTTATTGATTCAAAACTGGAAATAGACTTTTTAGATTTCAGTACACTAATATCTGACAGATTCAGGGTAGATGATGCCTTCGACTCCACATCTTTGCTCTTAAACTAGTCAAACTAATCAAATCAAATTTTATTTATATACCATTAAATCATAACAAAAGTTATCTCTCGACACTTTACATTTAGAACTGGTCTAAACCAGAGTCTTGATAAGACAAATTAGACTAAAACTGAAACTGAAACAGTTCCCTGAGCAGATCTGTACATCTTTAATCCATGTGTTTAATCTAATCCTAGTCCTTCATGTGTAAAACTGACATTATTTCTACACTTCTGGATTAAAACTGGTCCCTATGAGCTCCTGTCAAATATCTAAGACATGGTTTGCTGCTCATTCTCCTCGCATCCAAACTAGACATTTAAAAAAACATTCTCATCTATTACTTTGCATTTAATTTGCTCTGTAGATACATAGACAAACATACTTTATTGATCCAAAACTGGGAAACTGTAGAATTTTTAGATTTCAGCACACAAAAATCTGACATACTCAGGGTAGATGAAGCCTTGGATTCCACATCTTTGCTCTTAAAACTTCAAACTAAAACTGAAACAGTTCCTTGAGCTGATCTCAAACTCAGAAATGTGTCTTTAATCCATGTATTTAATCTAATCCTAGCCCTTCATGAGTAAAACTGACGTTATATCAACTGTTCTGGATTAAAAACCGGTCCCTATGAGCTCCTGTCTAATGTCTGAACAATCCCAGGTTGAATCTCTTACCTGAATCAGCTGTGTTTTTTTAGTTTCCTGCTGAAGTGTCTGCCTGTTTGGCAACACGGCGGACTGAAACAGGAACAGAAGCACATGGTTTTTAATTCACTAACTCAATAAGGAACTGAATACAAGGAACTCCCAGATAAAGCACCAATCAGCAAACATGGCTTTTCACATATTTCACATACATGTTAAACTCCTTTCTGCTCCTTTTGTTTAAGTCCTTAAAGTGGTTCCTAGAAGGTTCTTCTTTAGTGCAGTTGGTTGTAGTCTAGTCCAGATCAGTCTCAAGGGCAGCTTTAGCAGGTTTTGGTCTCAGTCTGGGTCAAAGAAGGACTCAGGGTTTTATTTCAACAGCTACTGGAAACCAAACACATCTACTGATCTAAAATGTTTAAAGACTATTGATCCACTAATCCTTTCAATACATGTTAATAGTAAGGTTTACACATAAATAATCAATTACACTGGGTTACAAAAAAATGTTTTTTGCAAGTTGTCTAGGTTTTTTCAACTGAATTAGGACCATTTTGCACCGCTAAATCCAAAAATGACATCTGTTTTTCTCAATCAGGTCAGGTTTTTTTGCTAATTTGATTTTGAAAAGTTTGATCTTCTCACAAAATTGATTACATTTTTGTGACTTTATCAGTTGATTTTTTATATGGTTCTCACCCAAAATAGGTTTTAAGAGAAAAAAAATCATTTTCTAACAGGATTCCTGTTAGGTACAATGGTGTATTCACCGCAGATGTAGCAGAAAACGTCAGGCTTATTTTTGCAAGATCTTCTAGTCGAAGCCATTTCATTCACCTGTAATATTAAAAAAAACATTAATCATAAATTGGCAAAAGTAAAATCTTCAGAAATCGTTTGTTGCAAGAAATATGAAAGAATTTTGTATCATATGATGTGAAAATGCCCATAAATGTAAGCAAAAATGATAAAAAGCCAATATGTAGCATAGTTCAGAAAGTTGACCGGATTGAGCAAAATTAATGTGATTTTCGGATTCAGCACACCAAAATGATCCTAAATCAGCTCAAAAAACTTAAACAATAAATTTGTTGTTGACCAGTGTTATTTATGTGTAAACCTCACATCATATTACAATGTGAAGACTGTTTAATTATTATAACTTAAAAAAAAGCCTGAAAATTTTAATATTAACCTTCAAAGACCTGTCAGTGACCAAAACCATCTACTGATTAATAATGTTGAATACCTGCTGATCCATTAATCCTATTAATACATGTAAATAATTGGTGAAAATACAGTTTGTCATCTTTTCATGGTTATCAGATATGACCCATTTGGATGTTCAGAGGCTCCATAGTTGCCATGGAAACACCATCATCTTCTACAACATTGATTCACCAGTAAAACCCATGGGGTTGGATCAGTGACAGTGGATGGACACACTGGGGTTTATGTTCAGTTAATGATAGATTTTGCTCTAAAAGCAACTTTTTCTTCAGTTTTCTCTGTTTTGATTTAAAAACTATTGAATTTATTCTGAGCTTTAATGAACATCTACATGATCAGTGAATTAAATAAAAAAAAAAAACTGAATTACACCAAAAAATGCTAAATGTAGAGGATAATATTGGAATTAATGGTGACAAATCATTTAAGAAAGATTACATTTAGAGAAGAAAATCATTTGGAAGTCGACACAAAAGTAGCTCTGACAAAAAAGTCAAACTGAATGAGTGAATGGATGATTTTGCAAGATACGATAAGACACTGACTACCTTTGTCTCTAAACAATCTTTTACAAGTAAGTCAGTGAAGTTGATACCAGAGGTGTTTTCATTAACCTGCAAAAGACCCTTGAGCTGATATGATGAGATTGACATGTCTTGTCAGGACCAAAGTCCCCAAACACAATGACAGGAAGTGAAACGGCACTTTTTTTTTTGTCAAATAAATGTCAAATATATGCAGTCCTATGCAACAGCCCTGGTCCAACATTCTGTTTGTTGGTTTAGTAAGTTCAGGTAAAGTTCAGTCTGATATATATGAAGTATGTACAGCAGGAAAATCAAGTTTCAGGGTAAAAAATAGCTTCTATAACAAATAAATTGAAGCAATGAAGCATAAATTAACAAAATTAAAAAAAAAAAAAAAAAAAGAATCAATAAAATGAACAATAATATAGTATGATTTAGATTCACATTTTTCTCGTATACTCTAATTCCTGTTTCCTAGTTATATGGTTTAGTGTTTATAGGTTATAGTGATATTCTATTGTATTTTTTGATACTTTTTGATGTTTTGCATCATGGGGCCTTAGAGTCTTGTAATTTCAGTGTTCTGTATGCGATGCACATGTGGCAAAAACTGACAATAAAGCAGCCTTTGACTTTAATTTCACTACATATTTCTGATCTATAGTTCAGTAAAAGCCACATCAGATCTCAGTCATAGATTTAATTACAGTGTTTTAAATGTCCTGTACTTACACACACTGAGGGATTTACTAATTTTTGAACCCATGAGCCTTTTAACACATAATTAAAGCCATTACAGAGGTCTGAAGAACAGATTTTCTGCACTAATAACCAGGTTTTGATGCAGCTATATGAGACTTCTTGAACTCTACTGACATCTAGTGGTAGGAAGTACAAAAAACACCTCATCCTCATATATGAACAGATTGATGCTTTGCTTTAATTATTCACTCTGGGTTCTCGGACTCGGGTACAGGGTCCTGTGGGGATTTCAGCCTCTCGTCTGTGTTTACTATTTGTAATTATACTAATTGTTTCACTCATATTATGTAATTGGCTGCGTTAGTGCATCTGGGAGGTCCAATTTCAGCCAAATACAATGAACTATAAAAGGGTTTTAATTGTTTCATGAGAGGTTTTTTAATCAGTGATGTCATGTGATAACCCAGGAGCCCAAAGGCAGCGTCTTTATGAGGATTTATTTATACTTCCATGTAGAAATCACACACAAACCCTCTGAATAAAGAGTGTTTTGATCAGTGATTCTCCGTTAACAATGAAGTCTTGTGTTACACAGAGGAAGAAGAGATGTTTCTGTCAGATTGAGGAGTTAGTTTCGTTTTAATGTAGTTTTGGTCAAATAATTAGATTCATTACAGTGTGAACAACTCACAGCGGAGTCGACCTCATGTTAATGTTTCGAACTAAGCCTCAGATGAATTAGATATTCTATGTAGGTGTGATGTGAAAATTAAAAGTACAACTCATGTTGTATTTAAGTGGAATAACAGTTATAATTCTGTGGTATGTTCATTAGTTTTTTTTTTCCATAACATTTTGGATTTGTGTTCAGAGGCCCAAGGAGACAGTGGAATTTTATTTATTTATTCATTTATTTATTTACTTACTTACTGACTGACTTAATTACAGAAATTATTAACTTATGATCACAGAAGACTGTTTGCTCCACGACGTACTAATAAACATTTTTATTTCTTTGTATTAGTTTTGTTTTTATGAACCATATGAGAGAAGAATCAAAGGCAAAGATAATTAAATTTATATCAATCCAGAAATTAAAACTTTATTTTATTTGTATTTGAAAATCAATGTGAAAAAAAAAAAGTCCAATACTGTTATCATTTAAAAAATCAAATTAAAATGTTAAAAAGGCTTGTACCTTTATCATCAGTCTTGCATGCAATCATAAAATCTATTGTAAGCAGAATATTGATCCATGTCTGCAGTGTTATATTTTTAGAGTTTGCAGTATTGAAGTGATGGGGCCCAAAATGATTTCTACTTTTTGCCTGTGTTATATAAAGTTTCACCAGTGTCATATAATTGTTCCATGAAAATGTATTAAATTATTCCCTATTGCCTATTCTCTTTACTTAGTAACTTTTCTCTTGGTTTCACTGCTTCCAGTTGTGTACATGTATATTAGAATATTTGTCCAATCAGATTTCACCATCATTTGTTGCCGGGTAGAATAAATCTGCTTTGAAGCTCAGAATCATTCGTACACCTTTTGGAGCAGGGCTGTCAAACTCATTTTAGTTCAGGTTCCACATTCAGCCCAATCTGATCTCAACTGGCTCGACCAGTAGAATAATAACATAATAACCTATAAATAATGACAACTCCAAATTTTCTTACATTGTTTTAGTGCAAAAAAAAAAAAAAAAATAACACTGAGTAATGAAAATTTTTACATTTACAAACTATCCAGACAAAAAAAAGATGTGAATAACCTGAAAAAAACTGACATTTCTTCAGAAAAATAAGTGCAAATTTACCAAAATTCTGTCTCACCTTATCATTTGTCCACGTACATTATAGATCAGATCTACAAAGGCACAAAAGATTTAATAACAGGCAGAATATTGTAAAAATTGCACTTTCACATTGTAATTCACATTTTATTGTTAATGTAAATATTTTCATAATTCAGTGGGTTATTTTTGCACTAAAACAAAGAGAAACATTTTATTTATAGGTTATTATGTTATCATTTTCCTTTAGATCATATTGTTCTGTATGTGGAACCTGAACTAAAACCAGTTCAACACCATTGAATGTTAATATCGTCAGTGTAATTTTTGCAGTTTGCTAATTCAGCTGCATGTTTGACACTCCTGCTCTGGAGCTTCAAATAAATGGAAATGAATCTGTTGCTTTAACAGATCAGATTCATATGGACCACAGGGGGGCGATCTAACACGTGTACATTAACAGGAACATTTTCTCGACATTTGAGTTGAAGGGGTTTTAAGTCTGGTTCATTTTTGTGTAGGTAATAGAATGATTAAAAAAAGAGCAGGAGTTTGTTTTGAGTAACTGTAGAAACATGACTCAGTGGAGGAGACCTTCGCCTCATTCAGAGATAATGAGAAGACAACTGTTTTCATTTTCAGGTTATTACACATTAATGTATGAAATCACACACTGGATCTTTGAGAGACATTTCCATTGATTATTTATGTGTAAAACTCATGTCATATTACAACGTAAAGACTGTTAAACCATTATAACTTAAAAAAAAACAAACAAAAACTTGAAAATATGAACTCAAATACTTAAACAGGCACCAGTGAAAAGTACGAACTAATTAATAATGCTTAATAACTTATGATCCACTAATCCTATCAATACATGTAAATAATTGATGTAAAATACAGTTTGTCATCTTTTCATGGTCATCAGATATGACCCATTTGGATGTTCAGAGGCTCTGTAGTTACCATGGAAACACCATCATCTTCTACAACATTAATTCACCAGTAAAACCCATAGAGTTGGATCGATGACAGTGGATGTGGAGAAAAATGATGATGATGACGATGATGATGATGATGATGATGACGATGACGATGATGACGATGATGATGATGATGATTATTATTATTATTATTATTATTATTATTACTATATTCCCGTGTTACTCTGGTTCTAACCTGAAGGACGCATATGCACAATGCACTGAAGTAAAAAAAAGGGAGAACTGTATTAATACATTCAGAGCTGTTAAAATGCATATCGTTAGCCTCATAGTATAATTCAGTCATACACTATGTTTATGGACAAAAGTATGTGGACACGTTGAATTTGGTGTTTCTTTTCTAACAGGGGTCTGGAATACAGAACAATAATGACCAATGTCATAATATACTTTTATATTGGGATAAATATTATATTGATTATTAATATTGATGTTTATAAGTCAAATCATCATGAACAGGACATCTAATAGGTGTGGACATGACGTGTCCCAATATTTTTGTCCATATAGTTTATAAACATCAATATTTCCTTAAAGTTTAATGGTAGATTTTTCATCCTCAGTGAGATGTGAAGAAAATAGATGGCTAGTTGTGGTAGAAAATTATTATTTACAGTCAGAGCAGGAAAAATATTGTAGAAATTTAGAGGCAGAACATTTAAAATCATGGTCATGGATAAAAAAAATGTTAAAAAAAAATCAATACTGAGAGAAATTATGGAAAAACCATTCCTGAGTCATTTTGGAAGCAAAGATAATACTTTAAACCAAACGAACCAATGCAACGATATTTATCCCAATATCAAACTATATTATGACATTTGTCCTTATTGTTTTGTATCCCAGACCCCTGTTTAGAAAAGAAACACCTGAATGCAACGTGTCCACATACTTTTGTCCATATAGTGTAACTGTTAAGGACAGAAGCCTGAAGGCGGTTGCAGAGGAAAGCTTGGTGTTTTTACACTGAACTCTGGATGAACTCCTCCTCAGACTTCTCTTACACCCCCTCTGTTGTATCTTCAGAGCATCTCGACTCTGTTTCAGCCCCAAACCTTATACAACAGTGTGTCTCAATTCGTCAAACAGAGCCTGAGTGGATTCACTGAACTGGAGGTCTGTTCCACCAAAACAGCTTTAACAACACAACTCTGAATTTAACCTGAGGATGACGAGCTTTTACCTCCACAACCAGCGATCGGATTTCAGTGTGTTCACACTGACTGTGGCAAAAGTAAAAGCCATTATCAGTACAAGAGATGATGATTCACCATGGCAACAGGTAACCAAACAACACAGCATTTATGTCATCCAATGCTAAAAATAGGCTATGAAAACATGTATATGTGTGTGTGCACTGAGTATATGCATGTGTCTCAATAGGTTTAGTATAAGAAATAAGCAGTAATATTAAAAGGATTCAAGAAATATAAAAACTATTAAAAAATATATTTCAAATATTTAAAGCAACACTCAGTAGAAACAATAATAAAAAAAAAAAAAAAAAAACAGAAGAGTATGAATTATTAGAACTCTTGCACCTTGCTGAGGGCCACATACTATATAATGTAAAAAAAATCTATATTTTAATGTGAATATTTATTATTTATTATGGATTTTCTCAGAGGTGGGAAGTAACTATGTACAAATACATCATCATATGTCTTTATGCAGTTTTCAGTCATCTGTTCCTTACTTTCATGCATTTTAACACCTGTATAGTTTAGCATCTAATATTTGTCCTTTCTACTTCAATTCTCAAAACAACCTCCTTACATTAGTTTTAATGCATTTAAGAGGATGTGTTTTTTTTTTTTTTCATTTTCTGTCATTGTACATCATTCCAGAAATCAGTTTTCTTTAAAATCAAGTTGGATTAGTTATTTAAAATGATCAAATGTCTGATTAAACATGTGTGTTGAATAAAAAATGTATGACATCGCCGTATGACTTTGTGACACATTGTGAATTTATTGTTTTGTATCCCAGACCCCTGTTAGAAAAGAAACACCTGAATTCAATGTGTCCACATACTTTTGTCCACATAATGTCTATGACTGACTGGGAAGAAAAAGTAGGAAAAACAGCTGGCATTTGTTGCAGGATCTGAGTTTGTGAATTCAATCTAACCTGCGGAAAAAATCTGTCAGATTTTGCGATTGATTTCCTTTGCTGGAGATGTAAAGCGTATGCTCGATGATGGGAAGGAGAACCAACAGGAACAGACTTTCTTATACAAATGCTTTCAGTTGTGTTGAATCTCCTGAGACAATTCCTCAAGTGATTTGTTTTTGAGGCCTTTGGGGTGAACACTGCTCCAACAAAGATCCTTTTCATTGCAGTATCAGGATTATATTATGAACATTTTTGTGCTGCAGCAAATTGACTCATGAGAAATTGCATTTAGAGGCGATAGGAAATACAAATGTTTCTGTATGTGTTTAGTAAAGGTTTTCTTTTCTGTGATACAATCAAACTTTTATACCTGGAGTTACAAAGCACAGACAAAAACAAGAGAATACATTGTTTTTACTCAGAAACAATCTTCTTTGTAATACATATAGCGCTAAGCAGGACTTATTTGCATATTTACAAAGCAATATATTGATTTAGCAACCTTGAAAAGTGACAAAAACATATTTTATCCTGCAGTGTGTTGCCAAAGGGCTGTGAATAATTTACTGTGTATAAAAAAAGAAGGAGAAATCCCTCGCTGCAGCAGTTCACAAAGGCAACAAAAAGTACATACTGCACATTTGTAATCTTCATCACAATCCTCTGAACATATTCCTCATCACCTACTGCAGTAAACTCTTGTATTGTTAGGAACCCAAGGGCACGAGCCATTGGAAACGCTGTGGCATTCAAGTAATGGGATGACACAGATGGCCTTTGCACCCTGTGGTTCCACTGTGGGCAAATTCATTAGTCTTTCCTTGAGGATAGAACGGCCTCAAGGACATACTTCCACTTATTTATAAGAGCAAAGATGTTCTTCCTTTTCCAAACATGAGCAGATCTTTGAATATACAGTTAGTTCGGAAATTACCGATAGAAAAAGACGCATATCAATTGATCTGTTTGCATGACGTGCATCAATAATAGAAGAACAGAGTACACTCATATGTTCACTTGACATTAATGACCCAGTATTGATTTACACTCCGGGTGGAAATTCAGTATGAGCTGTAAAACTAACGCTGAGATGTGTGATGAAAGTGCATACAGGATATCAGGGGATAGACAGGGTTTGCATGAATGACCATGTCTGATAATTACACCAGAGGAGAAAACATGTGGGTCCATTTTTCAGCTTCATCTCCATTCACGTACAGACAATACAGATTTTTAACCATTAAGCCCAGCCACAATTTTACTGTTGCAAATTTTATTGATTGGATGCAGACTTTATTGCCCCTACATGACAAAACAGCTCCATAGATTCATTAATGTCTTTAAGTTAACTTTATAGACTAACCTTTTAACCCCTGACGTGTCCGTGATGAGCGTTCTGAATGTATGGTTTATTTTAAACATTCATAAAACTTCAACCGTTTGATCAATAGTTAAAATTTCAAATTGTGCTGGTAGAGTAGACCTTGTTCTTTCCATAGATATCTGAGCAGGCTCAGTTCATGCAGTGTCATGGTGATTTTTCTTTCTTTCTTTTTTTTTTTTTTTAAATGTGTTTATACTGAGTTTTGACCTTGTAACTGGAGTTCAACCAAAATTTTATTTAGCAAAAAAAGCAAAACAATCCAAAAAATCTACAAAAGTTATCAGAATATTCATAAATGCAAGAAATTAAACAAAAAAAATCAACCTCTGAATGAAAATTACCCCCCAAAAAAATTTGAAATGAGTGAAAATGAACAAAATAATCAAGAAAATGATCAGAAAATAGCAAAAAAAACCAAAACAAACAAAATCAACAAAATTGACAAAAATGAACAAATATGAATCAAAATCAACAAAATGAGTGAAAAGAAGAAAAATAAGCGACAAATAATCAAAAAAAAACTAAAGTTTACAATTTCAGGTATTACAGACACTATAAAAATAAATGGTTGTGGGTTTCTTGGGGATTTTCCTTAATTTTTTTTTTACTGCGTTTTTACTGAGTTTTGACCATGTAACTTCTTTTTGAAGTTCAACCAGGTGTCTAAAAGCAGCTGGACTGATTTATTTAAAAAAAAAAAAAAAAAAAAGCGCCCAAAACAAAAACTACTGGGCCCAAAATCAAATCCTTGTTGTTGTTCAGTGTGTTCCAGTTCACAGTTCATGTTCAACATCCTAAATCTCTTATTGATGTACATTCTGAGTGCCTTATTTAGCCCAAACCTGTCAAACTTCAATTCCTCTCTTTGTCTTTTTCTGCTATTCCACCCTGTTTTGACCCTAAAACACACAGTAAAGTAAAACCACTGAAGAAAAGGAACACAAACACATACTCACAGCAGCTTTTATGAACCTGAGACAGACGACAATTTACAGCAGCACCTTTACCTGGAGTCATGTCTCAGGGGTTAAAGCATTAATGTCTGGCTTGCTTAGATTATATTAACCATTGCATGTTTAAATTGGCGTATGTTCTCAATAATAATGATAATATTAGCAAATTAGTGTTGTGAGCAACAATGGAAAATCCTGACAGTGTTGTCAGACTTATAGTTAATGTGATTTCTCTTGCCATAACTGTATTGTGTGGCATTTTGGTAGATTTATTTGTTTAATACTGTTCTTTATTATGAGTAGATAAATGGCACTGGCAGTCATAATACTGTACAGATTTATGAGAGGTCTGTCACATAGAAATACTGTGTATTTAAGATTATGGTTCAAGGTTAACTCACTTTATTATCCATGTACAAAAATTCAGTCTCTGCATTTCACCTATCCTAATAAATACACAAGAACTAGCATTAGCAATTAGCACTAACATGCAGCACATTAGGGGCAGTGACCTGCCATTGAATGCTCTCAGGGACCAAAAAGAGAATTAAACCAAATGTACCTGTTTTTAATGGTACATTAAGTTAACTTTATGCGTGTCATGAGCGCTTTGTCGTAAAAATGTCAATGGAGAGACTTATGAGTGTCCTTAATGTGTTATTTAAAAGGTAAAATCCTTAATTAATGGCATAATCTGTATGCTACGTTAACTAAGTAGCTCTTAAGATAAAGTACGTTGTGATTCTTTTATAATGCACTGTGATGAACAACTGCAACGAGCCAATGTTTATAAGTGACCAGTACATATTCTGTTCCCACTCAGGAAGTAATCTGCACCATCATAAAGACAAACCAACCTTTCATCCATCACTTCACAAACAACACAGAGCCAAAGGTTTATCCGACCAGTAAGAAGTGCAGAGGAACAGTTTTAATGCTGCAAATTTTATTCATTGAAATTTTTTTTTTTTATCCCTTCCACATAATGAAACACCTTGATACATTAACTGTTGAAACTATGTAGACGGTTCCGGCCTGACTTCACCTCCTTCCAAGGTGCTTGAGTAGCAAAAGTACAAACATGTTTCAGCCTGTGGCCTTCGTCAGGTTCATTCAAAGGCACCACACTGGCCAGTTAATGTGTGGATGTGTAGGATTATCTGTTTCCCTCTGCATTTTTTTAAATAATCTTTTTGGTTTTTATAAAGACCCTGATGCAGGTCATAAGCTGAAACACATTGGGGCAGCTTCAGTAAAGTTGTTCACTGCTACAAAGTGTCAACCTCACAGTGTAATTGTCTAAATCATACACTCAATAGACAAAAGTATTGGGACACGTGAAATTCAGGTGTTTCTTTTTTAACGGGAGTCTGGGATACAAAACAATAATGGAAAACGTCATAATATAGTTACAGTTCACACAAACCGTACAGAAAACAGAGATGATTTGTGTTTTTACTGTGGCTGATTTCTGTCTAAAAACAGAGCTAAGATAACAGAGCTATAATGTAAACTATCAGTTAATGCAGCATGTTAACCCTTTCATGCATAGGTCACTCCAGTGGACAGTTATTCTACAGCTGTTCTCTTGTATATTAATGGGTTTTGTTGTTTTAGTTCCATATCAACCAACACAGTGGACACTTATGCATCATCCCATACACTGACATTCATACCATTACTGTAACTGTGCTGTTCTTGATAAACCTGATCTGCAGTGACATGTTTGAGTATAAATCAATTGTTATTTGTTAGACAAAAAGGTTTTTTTTTTGCATTTTATCTCCATGAAGTGAGTAATTACTAGCATTAGAATATGTTAAAATGTGAGAAGACGTCAGATTAGCAGCGTTAAAAATGTTTTTATTTCATTGTTTTCATATCACTTTCTCATATTGGGTTTTAAACACATGTTTCTTTACTTCAAAAATTAAATGCATGGATATTTTTGTAACTCCATAGAAAAAAAAACTTTATCGCATTGTTTTTTTCATGGCTAAGGAGGAATAAAAATACTCAAAAAATAAATCTTGACTAAGGTTCTCACAATTCAAGCATGAAAGGGTTAACGTTATAAAACACTGTTATTTTGAGCCAATTAAGCATCTATGAGTTCTAGTTCGAGGAAGAAGACTTGATACCATAATACAGATGTGTGGAAACAATGAGATTTATACATTACACTGGTCTACAATTTTTTTTAGAAATGATTTGCTTCAGACATTAAATGTGCTCAATGTTACGTATTTTAATAAGATTAATTGGAAAATAAATGACAAAAGTGCCGGTTTGCTGATGTTTTCAAGGTATATGATTAGGTGTTATTACACATATATATTGGTTTATGTACATTTATATAATAGTTTTAGAAATCTTCCACTAAATAGAACCTGTAAAGTGAATGTATTCTAATGTGCAGACGGTGTTTTGAAGTAGATCTTGTAGCTCTGAGACAAATATTCCTTTTGAGTCAAACCCATTCTCTCGTTAATTCTTGAATTTCACATTTTGACCCAAGGCTGTATCTTGGAAAGTTTAGCCAACCAGCATTTTTAACTTGATTTTTCTTCATCAGTGATGCTCATGTGATAAAATTTCATTACTTTTATTCTGGAGGCATTTTCCTTGTAGACCAGTGTTATTAAGTGACTGATTGAGTAGATAAACAGGGCTGATTGGTTGGTAGTTTTGGTAGAACTAAGCGTGTTCTGGTACCAGACTGACCCCTGCTGGTCAGAGTTTGGAACATCAACATTAACCACTTGAAAGATAATGTTAGTCATTAGAGATGATCTTCATAGTGTCCTGAGCATCTTTAGAACATATGCTTCAGACCTGCCCATTTCATTTTTTGACTGTAGTTTTCTGACATTTTTTGGGTTTTTTTTTAACAATTTTTATTTTTCAATTTGTAACAATACAAAACAGTCTCCTCAGGTTGAGGAGTAGGAGAGAAGAAAAAAAAAACAAAACAGATGAAAAGAACAGCCTGTGATGGTGTCAGAATATTAAGGTCCCTTAATAGATACATTTGTCTCCCAATGTCAGCCACTTTCCCCAGTTTTTCACAAAGAGATTTTCTTTTAACTTCAGTTTATATGTAAGATGTTCCATGACAAGTATATCATTACCTCCGCCAAGGAGGTTATGTTTTTGCCAGGGTTTGTTTGTTTGTTTGTTTGTTTGTTTGTTTGTCCGTTAGTGTGCAACATAATTCAAAAAGTTATGGACAGATTTGGATGAAATTTTCAGGGTTTGTTGGAAATGGGATAAGGAAGAAATGATTAAATTTTGGTGGTGATCGGGGGTGGGGGGGCCCACGGGGGGGCCACTGATCAGCCTTGGCGGAGGTCTGCGCTCTCCGAGTGCTTCTAGTCTATGATTGATATCCACTGTTTATAAGACGGAGCATCAGTCTTAAGCCAGTTCTTTGTTATGGCCTTCTTTCCAGCCACCAGAAGGATCTTGACAAGATATCTGTCTTCTTTATGTACTGATTCTTCCAAATGTCCGAGGTACAGAACAAGACAAGCTTTCTGACATTTTAATGTGAACCAGAACCAGAAGACTGACTAATATTGCATCTGCATTTCATCTCTAAATCCACACTTCTAACATGGCTACAAATCTACGCAAATGGATTGAACAAAATTGCCCCTGGGAAGTGGCAGGATATTACAACCTCTCGACAACTGTCCCACCTTCATATGTAATTTCTGCCAACCAGCGCTTAGGCAATGCTTTTTAATTACACATTAGCTGGAGTGTTCAGCATGCTGTGATGCACAGAATCCTATATGCACTGCATTAGATGTTTCCATTGTGCTGTGGCTACATAAACGCTGAGAATACAGAGAATTTTTTATTTCACTACACATGCTCTATTTTTTTTTTTTATAATGTATAAACAATATGCAAAAGGTTCATTTATAATGTACTTACTACAGCTCTGTCTCTAGTATTCATACGCACTATGTAGGTCAGTTGATATAACACTTGCTGTACTTGCTCTGATGCCATATAATCATGAAAATAAGACAAATTTCCTGGGTGTGTGATTTCCCTGGCAGTGGTTTGTGTTTTGTAATAACTGAGTTTGAGGAGATTTTGGCTTCGTCTGTTTAATATACCATGTTTAATCCAATATAAAGTGTGTATTGTTGGGTTATACTGAAGCTGACAAATTCAGAACCCATTGTCATTAGTGAAAGGCACTGCAGCGGAATAGAAAATGGTGCAAATAGGGAAGTTGCTTGCCAGAATCATAAAGGATTCTTAGCCTCGTATTGACATACTTCCTCCCACTGAGCTTGTAAACTGGTCAGTGCATCTGCCAGTGGAGAGGTGTAGTGAATATCAATTGGCGAACAGTGGGCCGGCCGAGTGATAGCTGACCACGGAGACCGACACTGGAGTGGCTCGGGCGGGGGGAGCGTAGATTGTTTTTTTAATGAGAAGCTGTGAGGAATAGCCTCGATACAGTCCATCTATAATATGACTAAGAGAGAAACTTGAACCGTGTAAAATAAGCTGTATGTATTTCTATCACCACCAACACACAAGGATTTTCAAGGCAGCGTGTCAAAATAATAGTCCTGTTTTTAATCTATATTTTCTGGTTCATCTGGTTTTATACTCAGTCATTTCACCCACAGGGACCTGGGATGGGTTCATGGAGCTCATTAGGACCAATGAGATTTAATACGACCAGCTCTATACTGGCTTCTCCATTTTAATACTTAAAGGTTCAATATGTAAAATTTATACAAGCTTGTGTCTGCATGTGGAGTTTGGGTCTGTTCTGTGCTCAGAGCTGGTCATTTGTTGGCTCCATTTCTATGCTACCAATGGTTAATAGTAGTAGTTGCCTGTTGTTGTAGAGTGGTGGTGCCCAAAACTTTTTGGCCTGAAACCCAGAAAATGAATTCTATGTCTTGTTGGGACCCAATTTAAAGAGATACATCATTAATTAATCATTAGGACTACACTCGACTCACTCTTCCACCATGAAAAGAATGTGTCTGAGTTTTGTTTTTTGTTTTTTTTACATATTTTTTAGCTTCTCTGGACTTTGTTGTCTCACAGGGAGTGGTCAATGAGAAAAAAAGTTGCCAGAACTGAGCAAAACAAATCATTCAGTAGACTTATAAACACTATTTGTGGGCATATTTCATTACAGGTCAATATAACCCATAAAGAACGTCTACTGCAGACAAAATATCTCCTGATCTAAAATGTCTAATAACTATTGATCCACTAATCATATCAATACATGTAAAAAAAAACTGGTGCAAAATGCAGTCTGTCATCTTTTCATGGTCATCAGATATGACCCCTCTGGACGTTCAGAGGCTCTGTAGTTGCCGTGGAAACACTGTCATCTTCTACAACACTGATTCACCAGTAAAACCCATGGAGGTGGATCAATGACAGTGGATGGACACACTTGCTTAATGTTCAGTTAATGATGTATTTTGCTCTAAAAGTAACTTTTTCTTCAGTTTTTCTCTGCTTTGATAAAATTTAAATTTATTAAATTTAAGAAAATAACTGATTTACACCAAAGAATGCTGAATGTAGAGGATAATATTAGAATAAATGGTGATAAATCACTTAAGAAAGATTAGATTTAGACAGTGAATGGAGACACTTGGATTTACATTCAGTTAATGATATATTCTGATTAAAAAAAAAAGTCACATTTTCTTCAGTTTTTTCTGTTTTTGTTATAATAACCCTCAGCTGTACTCTTAGCATTTATAAACATGTCCATGATCTGTTAATTAAATATTGGAAAATACCTGATTTTCACTGAAAAATCCAATATTCAGGGGATAATATTACTCAAGAAAGGTTAAATATAGAGAAAAATTCATTTGGGAACTGTCACAAAAGTAGCACTGGGTCTTTATGGGTTAAATTACCTTTTTTGGTTCGTAGTTTTGTTCAATGTACTTTATCATAAATACACACTGATTAGAAAGAGGCTGCACAAACATAGAAATTCTCTGTACTGTATTGTTGTGTGCATGGGTGTGGATGTATGAATGGGTGCAGTACTTGTTATAAAGTGTGACAACAGCAGAAGGAAGGACCTGTGATTCAAGATTCAAAGATTCAAAGAGTTATATTGTCATGTGTACAGTAAAGAAACAGGGTTTTATGTACAATGAAAATCTTACTTTACCGTCCACACTGAATGCCAAGAGAATTTAAGATGTATATGTTAAAAAATTGAATTTAACTAGGAAATTAAAACAAATAAAACAAAGTGGCATTTAGGAATGGCATGGAAAAGAGGACAAGGATAAAATATAAAAATATAAACTACAATTACCAGGTAAATATATATTTGCATAAATGTGCAATGTATGAGTAATTGTGCAAACTGTCAGAGATAAACAGTATGATATATGTGCAGTTATTGAGTATTAGGTGCAAGCTGGCAATGTCCAGCAATGCTTGTGTGTCGGATATTAACCCTTTCATGCATAGGTCACTCCAGTGAACAGTTATTCACCAGCTGTTCTCTTGTATATTAATGGGTTTTGTTGTTTTAGTTCCATATCAACCAACACAGTGGACACTTATGCACTATCCCATACACTGACATTCATACCATTACTGTAACTGTGGTGTTCTTGATAAACCTGATCTGCAGTGACATGTTTGAGTGTAAATCAATTGTTATTTGTTAGACAAAAAGCGTTTTTGCATATTATCTCCATGAAGTGAGTAATTACTAGCATTAGAATATGTTAAAATGTGAAAAGACATCAGATTAGCAGCATTAAAAATGTTTTTATTTCATTGTTTTCATATCACTTTCTGATATTGGGTTTTAAACACATTTCTTTACTTCAAAAATTAAATGCATGGATATTTTTTAACTCCATAGAGAAAAAAAAACTCGTTCACATTGTGTTTTTTCATGGCTAAGGAGGAATAAAAACACTCAAAAAAAATCAATCTTGACTAAGGTTCTCACAATTCATGCATGAAAGGGTTAACAGCGCATGGCATCTGTGCAGTGCAGTATAAACAAAAAACACACAAAAAATCAGAAAAGGCTGGCATTTGAGAGTGGAGCAAGCTAGCACGTTGGCCTCGGGGGCACCATCTTGCTGTGATACCATCTACACTGTTAAGGTGATGCAGTCTGTCCCTAAAGGATCTGAACAGTGACTTGAGAGGGTTGTTCAGCGGAGACGACAGCCTGACTATCATCCTCCTATCTCCCACCACCTGCATCGTGTCCAGGGGGGTTCCCAGGACAGAACTGGCCTTGATTATCCTGTCATGTCTCCTGTCTGCAGTGGAGATGCTGCTGCCCCGGTGGACCACCTCATAGACGATGGCTGAGTTAAAAAAAGGTCCATGAGAGTTTTCCCTGGACCCAGAAGGACCTGAGTCTACCCAGGTCTTTATTTTAACCCTTTCATGGATAGGGGTCACTACAGTGGACAGCTATTTTACAGCTGTTCTCTTGTATATTCATGGGATTTGTTACTTTAGTTCCATATCAGCCAACACAGCGGATACTTATGCATCATCCCATACGCTCCAATTCACACCATTACCGTAACTTTGCTGTTCTTGATAAACCTGATCTGCACTAACATGTTTGAGAGTAAATCAATTGCTTGTTATTATTATTAAAGTGTTTTTTTTGTTTTTTTTTTTTGTTTTTTTTTTTTACTAAACATAGTTTTTTTTTTGCATATTATCTCCATGAAGTGAGTAATGAGTAGTACTGGAGTCTATTAAAATGTGAGAAAACAGATTAGAAGCAGTAATTTTTTTTTTTTTTTTTAATTTCATAGTTTTCAAGTGATGTATCAGTAAATACGTGTTTTTTTTGCTTCAAAAATCAAATGCATGGTGTCAAACTGTAAGGACATTTTTGGAACTCCATGAAAAATAGATTCATAACAAAATTTTCAATCGCATTATTTTTTTCATGCCTAAATAGGAATAAAAATACTCAAGAAAATAAATCTTGATTAAGGTTCTCACAATTCATGCATGAAAGGGTTAAAGTGCTGTTGTGTTGTCAATTCAGTCCAGGTTGTTCTATAGGTCAGGGGTGTCAAACATAACAGCCTGTGGGCCAAAACCAGCTCACCAAAAGATCCAATCTGGCTCGTGGGACGAATTTGTGAAATGCAAAAACTACACAGAGGTATTAACAGTCAATAGTGTCAAAATCATTTTAGTTCAGTGGCCACATACAACACATTTTGATGTCAAGTGGGTTGAACTAGTCAAATACCATAATAATAACAACCTACAAATAATGACAAATCCAAATTTCTTACCTATTGTCTACATTCACATCTTTAGCAAAGTCTACACACACACACACACACACACATACACATACACACACCTCTTTACAAGGTGATATTACGCTACAAATCTCACTATTGTATCACAACAATGATTTACTTCTGAGTTGAGGACAAATCTATTTCTTTGAAAAGGCAGTCTTATCATCAGATAACAGGTGATTTTCTTTTTTTGTGTAAGAATTTCATTTTAATCTGAATCAGAATACTTTATTAATGCCAGGGGAAATTTTTTGTGTGTTAAAAATTGCTCCATTCAAGTATAATTTTTTAAAAAAGTAGCAGGAGACAAATTTATCAATACAAGAAAAAGAGAAAAAAAAATATTTTGATGAATGAAAAAAATGTATGAACAGTATGTACAGTGGAAATAGATAGATAGATAGATAGATAGATAGATAGATAGATAGATAGATAGATAGATAGATAGATAGATAGATAGATAGATAGATAGATAGATAGATAGATAAAGTCGCGGAAAAAATTATTAGACCACCCTTATTTTCTTCAATTTCTTGTTCATTTTAGTTAGCTTGTTTAGTTAGTTAGTTAGTTTAGTTAGTTAGTTTAGTTAGTTAGCTTGCGTTACAACACACTTTTCGCCCATAATTTAATTGCTCAAATGAAAAAAACAAAAAACAAAACAAAAACAGCAAGACCGTGAGACCTTAAAAAATCTAAAATGCGTCAGTAAAGTTGTATTTCCTGTTGGTGTTCAGCCAGTGGGTGAAGATGGCAGAAGACAGTGCATTGGCCACATGGATGTATGCTCATTACTAACCCTAACCCTGCTTTACAGAAGCTAGTTAGCATAATCCCTGTGATATATATATCTATATCTATATCTATATCTATATAGATAGATAGATAGATAGATAGATAGATAGATAGATAGATAGATAGATAGATAGATAAAGTCGCGGAAAAAATTATTAGACCACCCTTATTTTCTTCAATTTCTTGTTCATTTTAGTGCCTAGTACAACTAAAGGTACATTTGTTTGGACAAATATAATGATAACAACAAAAATAGCTCATAAGAGTTTAATTTCAGAGTTGATATCTAGCCATTTTCCATGTTTTCTTGATAAAAACCAAAATCACTTAAGTTCTTACATCAATAGCTACACACAGGAGTTATTGATTGCATAACCATTGCTTCTCATGACTTTTGATGGTTTAATAATTTTTCCCGCAACTATAGATAGATAGATAGACAGACAGACAGACAGACAGAGTAAACAGAAGTATAAACTTATATATTCCCATTCCCTCCCCATTACACACAACTCAAATAAATGTGTTCAAATAAATAACCGAAAATCACTTCATATATCATATTCATGGTCATGTTTTTTTACTCTGACGGTTGGCAGCACAACAAAAACATCTCCATGACCCATTTCATGCCCCAACTCTAAGTTTGTGAAAGTCAACTGTAGAAGCGAGAGACACACTGAGGAACTAAGAGGATTTTTGTAGAAAAATAACTCCCATCCTCTGTGTAGAGATCAGACTACAGACAGTTATGACTCAGTCACTGGGTTAGAAATGTCAACAAGCAATATAAACTTCACAGGCTTGACTGAGTCTTATACATTGAACCTTTAGAACGAGTGAGGCGGCGTCACCACGGAAACAACAAAAAACTTTTCCCTTGTTTCACTGAAATCAAACCAAATTCACAGGTTTAGCTGATGAAGTCGGTTTGGTGTTAGAGGAATGGCACTAATTAAATATACAAGAGACAGACACTTCAGCTGGACTCTGTACTTGCACTTTAGTTTATAAAAAATGAATCTGTTCCATTGTCTCCTTCAAACAGGTCGATAGGTCTGTCAAAGTGGGTGGCTAAAGAAACCTCGGAGATGAGCTGTGGAGGTGCAAATCAAAAGTCAAAGAAAAAGAGTGAAGTGTAAGATTCATGCCCTGACATGAAAATGAAAAAAAAAACACACACAGGAAATTGAAAATCCAGAAATGTGACTGTAACACAATGTTCGCAGTAAACAAGTAAAAAAAAAAACAAAATAAACACTGTTCCAATAACGACTGAAAACCTACTGTAGAAATAATTCACGGTGACCAAAAAGGTGACTAAAAAAATCTGTCTGAGCAGCGTTTGATCTTTCGTCCTGTTTCGTGTTTCAGAGCAAAGTCATTGTCAGACTCAAAAGGATGTCACCCTGTAATAAATCTGATGGAGGTGTTCTGTCTGGAGGTTACTTTTATAACAGCAGGTTATTGAAGATTAAAGCGAGGGTACACACGTAAAGATAATTGGGCTGTTTTTCCCTTTCCTGACCAAGGACGGCAAACGCCAGATTATTTTATGATTTATAAGATTATCCTATAAGATTATCCTGTGGTCTGAGGTGTGTTAAGAGTGAATTTGTCCTGATAATCGGCTCCAATATGGGTTGGGGCTGACAATCGTAAATATTAAACTTGTTCAATATTTATGACCAAAAATCTTCATATATGTGAGGAAAGCTGATGCCTCCCGGGTCATGACTGTGAATTGTGATGTGGAACAGAATGTAGCCAATCAAGAAGTGAGCTGACTGAGGAACAAGGAAGCAGACATAAATTAAAACTAGAAGCACTCAGAGAGCGCAGACCTCCGCCAAGGCTGATCAGTGCCCCCCCCCCCCCCCCCCCCCGTGGGCCTCCCCACCCCCGATCACCACCAAAATTTAATCATTTCTTCCTTATCCCATTTCCAACAAACCCTGAAAATTTCATCCAAATCTGTCCATAACTTTTTGAGTTATGTAGCACACTAACGGACAGACAAACAAACAAACAAACCCTGGCAAAAACAACCTCCTTGGCGGAGGTAACAAGCATGGCCGACCTGAAACATAAAGTTCAGAGGACCTCAGAAATGGAGGACCCCGAGAACGAGACTGCCTATTCAAAGTCTCTGCCAAGTCGTACCACAACTGAAACAACATGTTGTGTGTTGTGTTTTCTGGTTGTTACTATGTTTCTTCTTCATTTTTGTTAGATCACATGAGATTTCTGTCTTGGAGGACTAGATTCTAGATTGGTGGTGGGACAGAATCATTATGTGTGTGTGCTGTGTTGAGATTATCGGAACACACCACACACAGTACGATCAAAACTGTTCAACGCCTGATTTTTTATCTTCATATGTGGGGTCTGTAACAGATAAAAAAAAATCAGATTTAGAAAATCCTTATGTGTGTACCCCACTTTAGTTTATTTTGAAGAATTGGACAGTTTTAGTTTTATTTAATTTTGCATAAGAAAAACTTTGATTTTTCGACCATGAAAAGCTTGACATCAAATATAAATTTATAGATTTCATGTCATTGAAGTGGTTCTATGTTGTGTTGGTGTTGCTATCTCTCACCAGCAGGGGGCAGCCTGGTACCTAAACATATTTAGTTCTACCAAAGACTGTATCAGTCACTGAATAAAGCCTAAAGCTCATTATTTACACACATCTGTATTATGGTTTCATCAGGTTTTATCCAAAAAGACGTTTGTTTCAACAGTCACTCAAAATAACACTGTGTCTTATAATCTTCATGTTTGCTGATAGTTTACATTATAGCTCTGTTAGCTTAGCTCTGTTTTTAGACAGACACAGTAAAACCACTAATCACTAATCTCTGTTTTCTGTTTGGTTTGTGTTGTCAGTAGCTGAACTAAAGATCAGTTTGAATCCAACAAACAAGGTCAGAACTGTCACAGATTAGTCTGAACTGTGGATCAACAAATGGTAACTTAGCAACGATAAGAACATCCCATCATAACTTTATACCTTCATAAGCCTCAGAATCAAACTCACCCGTGTAGAAGAAACGCTGACATTTCAGCATCAAACTCCATTCTTTACATTTACAGCTGAGTCCAGTGGAGAAAACAACAGCTTCTGTTTGTATCACTACATTTATTTGATTTTAAAAGTTGTTTCTTAATGGTTCTCATCCCATCTGGTCACTTTCTGATGCTTTGGTCAAAGGCCCTGTGGTGTTAGTTTTCCTCACCATGAGAGACCTGCAGAGTGACTCACTACTCCCCCTAGTGGTCACATAAATCCACTGGTCTGATGTGAATAAATTCAGTTTTTATCCTTCGGCCAGAAGAGGTATTGTTATCATTTTTTCATCTGTCTGTCCATCTGTCTGTCCATTCAACGACATAATCGCATTATCCGAAGAATGCATTGAGATATCTGCGCCAAATTCATACTGTGGTCAAACAGCCTTGTGCAGTTAAAAGTACTGAGTACTTTCAAATATAAATTTGTAAGTAATGAGTTTTACACAAAGACAATCTAATCTAAATTACAGGGCAATAACTTTCTACAGAATTTTACTTTTTATATGGCCGAGGGAGAGTAAAAATACACAGCACGTTATGTTTATCTCTACAGTCTAATTAATGCATTGACATCTTTGGCTGAACTTCTCACATATCTTTATACTTAACGCTCTGATGATTCAGGTATTTTTTTCATGTTTGGAAGTGAAATACTATATATAACCCCTTTGATGACTCCATAATGGGCAAAACCATTTTCTTTTGTTCACCATGAATCATTAACATTGTTCACCCCACAACAGAATTCACTAATTAACACCTGCAGCAGTGAAACTTTAAATACTGTTGTCTGCAATTCCACTTGTTCTTTGTAGTTTATATTTAGTTTTTCTTATTGAGAAAAGTTGATCTCATTTTTAACTCTCTCCTAGCTTCAATTTCACTCTGATTTTGTAATATATTGTATATCATTCATAGATATACATACTGCCACTGTTAATACTGTAAATTTGCATCTTTTCATGTTTTGTTCATTTTTGTTTTTTATTCTTAGCTCTATTCTTATGTTACTTTGTAAAATCGTAAAATGTATATTCTATTTTCTATTTTTAGTTTTTGTAATTTTATATTTGCTCTATTCTTATTTCTGTAGCACTGGTGTTTTATTAATATTGTTGAAATGACTGGAGTAGTACAATGACAATAAAGTCTATTCTATTCTATTCTATTCTATTCTATTCTATTCTATTCTATTCTATTCTATTCTTTCTCTCTATTAAATAACCCAACTGTAAATCTCATAGACTTCGATGTCTTGTATGGTAAATCTCCAGGCTCAGGCTCTTTGCAGTTTCATTGCTGAACAGGTCCTTAAACTTTCCGTTCCCTAATATCTGATGCTTTTAATGTCCGTCATGTTGACAGGGCCATTAAGTAAATGAATGTTTGAATGCTCCGCTGTCAGATATTGTGTGCTGACCTGAGCTGTGTGGGTGCAGCGGAGATGACGGAGCCTCACATCAATGGTTTAGTGTCCTGGGCATAAAAGGAGCAATGTGCCCCAGAGAAGGGCTGTCTGTGCCCCAGCGCCGCGCAGCTGTGGGCACGGGCACACGTCCACCGCCCCTGCTCCAACACTGAGGGTCACAACGCAGGCAGGAGGAACAGTATCGTAGAGGCCACACTGAAAATATAGAAAATACATAAAGTCCAGTGGGGAAATAGTGCTGCAACAACAAATTGATTAAATCGATCCAAATCGATTCTTAAAAGAGTTGGCAACAAATTTGTCAGTCTATTCGTTGGGTCTTTACCACTTTACTATTGAGGTGTGCCTGCACGCTGTGTGGTGTAGCAGAGGAAAACACAGAGCAGCATGGCTGAAGATTCGGATGCCGGGCAGCCCCGTTAGGCCGAAATGTAGAGCGTTGTTTATGTAAAAATACTTGAATATGGAGAAAAAAATGGCCAAAACCCCACAGTGCAGTGCATTTTGGGCAAATGGGGCTGCAGTGGCCATCAGGAACAGAATGTAAACTTATCTTAAGATAGCTTACATGTCATGATTACTTTAGCCCACTAGCTAGTTAGACACTATTGTCGTAATTATAACGTTTTCATCCATCTCCGTTTATTGGGCAACCACGCCAATGTTACCTGTCATTGACTGGAACTAATACATCCTACACTAGTTTGATAGACTATAACCGGAGCTGGTTGAAGACTATCTATCTATCTATCTATCTATCTATCTATCTATCTATCTATCTATCTATCTATCTATCTATCTATCTATCTATCTATCTATCTATCTATCTATCTATCTATCTATCTATCTATCTATATAGATATAGATATAGATATAGATATAGATATCACAGGGATTATGCTAACTAGCTTCTGTAAAGCAGGGTTAGGGTTAGTAATGAGCATACATCCATGTGGCCAATGCACTGTCTTCTGCCATCTTCACCCACTGGCTGAACACCAACAGGAAATACAACTTTACTGACGCATTTTAGATTTTTTAAGGTCTCACGGTCTTGCTGTTTTTGTTTTGTTTTTTGTTTTTTTCATTTGAGCAATTAAATTATGGGCGAAAAGTGTGTTGTAACGCAAGCGCTGTTGAACATGTACTGAGTAAAATATTACTGAAAATTCATTAGTAATGCCTTACACTACTGCGTTTTAACAAAAAGTAATCTGTTACTGTAATGCATTTCTTTTTAACTCAACTTTATTTATAAAGCACTTTAAAAACTACACAGTTGCCCAAAGTGCTGTGCACAGACAGAAAAACAAATAAAAACAAAACTTCTTCAGGGCCATAGCATTAAACCAAGCACCTGTTACAGGTGGATAATAACGCGTTACTTTGACTCAAGTAGTATTTCCACAAAACTGTACTTTCCTTCGAGTTGTATTGCAAGTTGTGTTATAATGACAACAAATATACTTTTACTCCTTTTCCTTATATTTTACCCATTTGAAGTCAGTGCACATGCAGTCTTTGTCAGACTGTGAATCTGCTTAAATCCCTCTGTTACTGTGGTTCCACACGAAGCAGAATCAAAACCAGGAACTTTAAAACATCCTTTTAGGATTTTTGTCTGAAATGAAAGAATAGTATTTCTGAACATATGATTCTTTAGAAAAGTTAAGTGACTATATCTGGCTTCTTATTTATTTTATTTTATTTTATTTTATCTTATTTTTTATAATATGTCAGCAAAGGAACATAGTTGTTTTGTTTTATTTTAACATCATATGTACAACTTCTCAATTTAAGAGCATAAAGTAATTCTTAAATAATTGTGTTTCTTTGGTTTTATTTTGTGTACGTTTTTGTCTTTCAGTGGTTGGACCTCTATTCTAGTTTTAATAAATCTTAACAGATTTTTTTGACATAAATCTTTGGTACAAGGTTATATTTAATATTTGTCTTCTTCTCACAGGGTTGTTTTTGCTGTGCAGAGGATTTCTTACCAAAACCAGTGGATGCATAACATGACAGCATATGTATTCCTAAAATATGTTGGAATGACTTGAATAAGTTTTTTTTTTTTTCCTGGTTAAATTAAAAAAAAAAAAAAAAAAAAAGTAGACATTTAGAACATCAGGATTATCCACTGAATCTTGGTAGAACATGATGCAGATATACAGGGACATTGGTCCTGTTTTTGGTTTTTTGGACATGACATTTAAGATAATTTGTCAAACGAAGGTTGTGTGGGCAGAATTTGTTTTAAATAACAGAGGAAGCAAAGATCCATTTCTGTTACTGTGGACATTTTGACAACTACTTATACTTAAACTTCGGTTGCTTTTACAGGGTTCGGACACATTTTTCAAGGTCAAATTCAGGCACTTTTCAAGCATTTTTAAGGGTAATTTTCACTTTATCGCTGGGGTAGTATAGAAAGTTTAGAAATTAAAAGGGGAACACAAAGTTTTATCCAAATAAAGGGATGTCACTGGGTGTTCTTCAGACACACTTGCACTGAGACAAAGATTAAGATATAAATGTACCTGGAGTCGACCTGAGAACACCTGGGAATTTTCTTTTTTGATATAAAATTTTATTTCTCCAAATGTATCACCTCTCTGTAAGAAGCTTTGGCTTGGCATCTAGCCTGGCAGAGTAAATATTAAAAATAAATAAATAAATCACATCACAGAGTTAGAATTGCAAGCACTTTCAAGCACTTCCACTAAAATTCAAGCACTTTTCAGATCTTGAAAACACAAAATTGAAATTCAAGCATTTTCAAGGATTTCAAGCACCTGTACAAACCCTGTTTTATCAGAAAGAAACACTATTTTTCATGCATTTTTCAGGTGACTGTACAAACACGTGGTTATATCATTTAAATTGTTGTTAATAGTTTAGATTGACTTCATGAACCTGCTGAAACAGGACAGGGACGACACAGGGGTTATTTTTGAGTGCAGGGTTTTTCCTTTATCATGTGATTCAAGTTCAGTGAAGTCTGAAATGTGCTTCAGTTTGTGCAGGATGGAAGAGCAGAGTCTTTCTTCTCTGTCACTGCGGGGTTTTCTGCTCAGTTGGTCTCACATTAAGGCCTCTTTAGTTGGTTCTAAGGCAGGGCTGATCGTACATATGCCTCTATTTTTTAAAAAATATTTATCTCCTACGATAAAGCAGAGGGGTGAAAATACTTCAGTAAACAACTTGTTCCACCAGCCCCCGAGCGGGTAAAAAAACATAAAGAACTATTGTGATAATGATTCAATGCAGTTGAGTTTTTGTAGCTGTGAAAAATGACTTGGTTGTTCGTCCATTGGCCCGAAAGTCCGATGGACTACTGGTATCAGCTGACGTCCAACCATCTGTAAACAATTATTCAAGAATCAGGTTTATGATAGTTTTGGATTTTTCATTAAAGTTTCGTTTTATTTAGTTTTGACTTTTTTTTCTCCAATTCAGTTAGTTTTAATTAGTTTTTAGAGCAGGTTTGCTAGTTTTTATTAGTTTTCGTTATTTTCTAAATGCTTAGTTTTAGTTTAGTTTTAGTTTTTTTTTATATCTTTTATGTTCTTTGCCGTCGAATTGAAATAAATCCCAGACAGGACTCCAAACGACAAGTGATGGACCGTTAAATATCATATGGTGCCACTAGCTAAAATTGCTTGAGGGAAATAAATCGATTTCGTATCAATCCGACGTTGACAAAGACAAAAACGAAGGGAATTTTAGCTGGAGTTTTTATACGTTTTAGTTAGTTTTGTAAGCACACAATACAGTTTCAGTTAGTTATCGTTTTTGTCTTTTAATTATAGTTTTTATTTATCTCAGTTAACGAAAACATTTTTACAATTCTAGTTTTTGTCATTTCGTTAGTTTTCATTAACGATAATAACCTTGTCAAGAATCTTCTTCTCCTAAACCATCAGTCATAATGACTTAATATTTGTTGTGGATCATCTTTGGAGTAAGGTCTACCCGGTTTGTTCAAAGAATTGAGAAATATTGATTTTTGATTTTTTTTTTTAAATAAATTTTTGAAATTTAAAATAATCCCCATTGGTTTATAATGGGACAAATTTCAAAGTGCTGTAACTCGAAAACAGTTGAAGATATTGATATAATTACTATTGGCAATAGATAGGAAGTCACATATGGGTTTTCATTTAGTGCCATGACCTTTGACCTTGAGTGAACTTGAAAGGTCAAACCCAGGGTCATCTATGTCCAGATTTCTATAAACTTCTTCTCCAAAACTGTCAGCCAGAATCAACTGAAATTCATAGCAGAGGTTCCTTTGGGTAAGGTCTACCCAGTTTGTACAAAGAATTGAGAAATATTGTTGTTGTTTTTTTGTTTTTTTTGTAGGAATTTTTGAAATTTAAAAAATCCCCATTGGTTTATAATGGGACACATTTCAAAGTGCTATAACTTCAAAACAGTTGAAGATATTGATATAATTACTATTGGCAATAGATAGGAAGTCATAAATGGACTTTCATTTGGTGCAATGACCTCTGACCTTGAGTGATCTTGAAAGGTCAAACAAATGTCAGTTAATGGCTTTAAATATACTGTTTTTTTGGACAATTTTTTAAATATTCAAAATGTGCTTTTACTTATGATGATCCATATTTTAATGGTTCATAACATGGAAGTGGTTAGAGATATCAATATAGTTCCTATTGATCACTGATTGAAGTCATATATGGACTTTGACCAAATTAGTTGAGTTCCACAGTGAAAGTACCACCCACTTCTATTGGGAGGTTGATCTCCTGCATCCAGACCACAACACTCTGACATACAGGGACACTGGAACTATTTTTCATTTTTGTTTAGTCTTTCTGTGTAGATTTTCATTTCGCTTTCATAAGTTTTAGCTCTGGATAAGTATTTTTATTCTTACTTTGAAGAACTGACTCATTTTAGTTGAGTTCTTAATTCTATTTTTACTCTAAGTCCTTGACATATAGAAGCTGAAAATAGTAGGATGAAATAATTTATGGCATTAAATACGAGTCTATAATATGAAAGGTTCAGGATTCTGCACAACATCTTGGTCAATTATTTCACCCTCTACACTGGTGGAATTGTGTGTTTTCATTGAAATATTGAGGGCCATTTCTTTGCGTTCTGTCCTTCCCTTCAGTCAACATCTACATTATCCTTATTTAATATTAATGAAAATTTATAGCTTTCCTTGCATTTTATCTCCCTACTATATTATTATTATTATTATTAGACTTTTTTTTTTCGTAATATGTATAGTTATTTAATCCAAATGTGTACAGCACTTACCAACTCGCTGTTATTTTAAAGTGCTGGACAAATACAATTGGATTATATTGGATAAATAATCTACTGTGTTGTTTTTTTCTGTCTTATGTCATGTTTCTGCCTGTATTTAGATTAGTTTTTGTCTTTTTCTTCATTATTTTTAATAATTGCCTTACCCATTTTTTGGTTCTAACCTCTCCTTCACAGTATGTAAATATTTTTCTTTTTGTTTTTTTCATTATCTTATTATATGTAATGTGCAACTAAAATAAGCTTATCTAATTTTTGCGCATCATCAACCATTAGCATTGATGATAAATCTGATTTTATTGATTCTATGTTAGTCTGTGTTTCATTTTTCTATGTCAACTGTCATTTTGATTTATATTTCAGTTAATGAAATTATGCTTCCATCCTTATTTTTAGACAGATTCTTCATTAACTGGAATAACCTGCTTCCAACCAGTACCTAAGATTGCTAAAATTTGGCCGAATGTGTTTTTTTTTTTTTTTACAAATGAATACAGCAAATGGAGATTTATTTCCATGTAACATTCCTTCCCCTTTCAGTTCATACTTATTAAACCAGTCTGTGATTCAAAGGAGACGGCAATGAATGCACATAATATCTGAGGATAATTATCCCATTTTTTCCTCCCAGTTTTACGGTTTTGATAGAACGAGCACACAGTTCATTTGTCCGGGAGAAAGTGCAACTCAGGCTATGGTGTGTGTGTGTGTGTGTGTGTGTGTGTGTGTGTGTGTGTGTGTGTGTGTAGGTGTGTGTGTGTGTGTCTCCACTTATTGTAAATGTGGATGTGTGCATTTGAGGATTTTGCCAATACATGACTCATCAGATCCCCTATATCATTAGCCTCATATTGCTTCATACACTATGTGGACAAAAGTATGTGGACACGTTGAATTCAGGTGTTTCTTTTCTAACAGGGGTCTGGGATACAAAACAATAATGACAAATGTCATAATATAGTTTTCTATTGGGATAAATATCATTGCATTGGTTAGTTTGGTTTAAATTGTTATCTTTGCTTCAAAAATGCCTGAGAGATGGTTTTTACTTAATTTCTCTCAACTTTTTTTTTTTATCTACAGGGTGGGGAAGCAAAATTTACAATGAACATTTAGTTGTTTTTTCTCAGCAGGCACTACGTCAATTGTTTTGAAACCAAACATATATCGATGTCATAATCATACCTAACACTATTATCCATACCTTTTCAGAAACTTTTGCCCATATGAGTAATCAGGAAAGCAAACGTCAAAGAGTGTGTGATTTGCTGAATGCACTCGTCACACCAAAGGAGATTTCAAAAATAGTTGGAGTGTCCATAAAGACTGTTTATAATGTAAAGAAGAGAATAACTATGAGCAAAACTATTACGAGAAAGTCTGGAAAATACTATTAAAGAAGAATGGGAGAAGTTGCACCCGAATATTTGAGGAACACTTGCGCAACTTTCAGGAAGCGTGTGAAGGCAGTTATTGAGAAAGGAGGACACGTAGAATAAAAACATTTTCTATTATGTAAATTTTCTTGTGGCAAATAAATTCTCATGACTTTCAATAAACTAATTGGTCATACACTGTCTTTCAATCCCTGCCTCAAAATATTGTAAATTTTGCTTCCCCACCCTGTATGACTATGATTTTAAATGTTCTACCTTAAAATTTCTAAAATTTTTTTTTGCTCTGACTGTAAATAATAATTTTGTACCACAACTAACCATCTACTTTCTTCACATCTCACTGAGGAAGAAAAACTTTAAACTTTAAGGAAATATTGATGATTATAAACTATATGGGCAAAAATATTGGGACACATCATGTCTACAGCCGTAAGATGTCCTGTTCATGAGGATTTGAGATCAATATTAATAATCAATATGATATTTATCCCAATATAAAACTATATTATAACATTTGTAATTATTGTTTTGTATCCCAGGCCCCTGTTAGAAAAGAAACACCTGAATTTGACATGTCCACCAGAGGCGATTTCTCATAGACTGCAAGGGAAGCTCGGCTTCCCCTAAAACTATGAAAATTAAATGGTTAAAAATGTACGGTTGTGTTGACATTTCATTGACTACAAATATGTTAGAACACGTTCATCTCACAGATGAGTTCCTTCAGAATTAGCTTTATCACAAATCAACAGACTCGATGTTGTTCACTTCTCCTCCATTCCCGTTGCGCCGTTTTCTCATTCGATCTCTGCTCAGTGCATTTTCTCGTAGACGCTCAGCGTCCATGCACTTCAATGGGACTGAGTGGAGCAGTTTTTTTCATTGCCTCAAAACTGGACGGTAAATGGATAAATGCCACGATGTTGTCCCGCCCCCAGATGCTCGGTGTCTCTGGGGGTGAATGGAGCTGTGGGCGGAGCTTGGCTGGGCTGGACGCTGGGCTTCCATGTGCTGATTGGAGGATCAGTCGAAAGGCTGAATCCCGTTCGATTGACAGCTATTTTGAGATCTACTCCTTCACTTGACAGAGTTCAGTTTAATACCATCGTGCATTCTGTTGTGAAATCAAGAGAGAAACCACTACGAAATGACTTGTTCATTTCTTGCACTGTTAACAAAACACACTCATTGTACTTCCTTGTTTCAATTTAACATCATTTCAACGTTTTCTTGTTTAGTTGGTACGATAAGGTCACTGACCATTTTCTTAAAAAGGAACGGAGGGCCGAATTTATGTTTAAATAACTTGATTTCTTTTTTTTTTTTTTTATGTAAGCTGACAATGAGCTTCCCCTCTCTGAAAGACGAGCAGCCGCCACTGATGTCCACATACTTTTGTCCATATAGTGGATGACTTAGGTAATTATGCTATGAGGCTAACGATATTTACTAGTCAGTCAGTCTCCTTCCTTCACCTATGCATCCAAAATGGCACCTGGCATCACACTCTCTACCTGATCCTTATCTAAAACAGGAGTATTTTCTGCTTTCTTTCATCCTATTTAAATGTAAACTGAATATGTTTTGATCAAACAATACATCTGAGGACCTCATACCATTTTACAGACCAAGTAATTACTAAAAGACTTATTAGCTGCAGCCCTGAATCTGACAACTGTTGAGACATCCACATGTATCTGAGTCAGGGGTCAGAGGGGAACCGGCCCGTCACGCTCCACCTCGTATCTGGACAGGTCCGATGATGGTGGGCAGCGGCACAGGAAACCAGCCGTGGCATCCTGAACCCAATGACTCCTGCCTGCATCTGATCATCAGAACAATAACACCAGCCAGCTGACAGACTCCAACCATATCCTCCACCTCTGGGGAAATTATGCAGCTCTGAACAGAATCGTCAAACGTACCCGAGGTAGACGGTGAATTGAAAATAAAAAAGAATAAATCAATAGGATGTAAATGAATAAAAAGCACAGAATATACGCTCCTCTAAGAGGCTGTCTGTATGCATGGCTGCTCTTATATACATGTGGGTGATGGATGAATATCGTTAGCATCATAGCATTATGAGCAAACTCATACAGAAATGGACAAAAGTATATGGGCACATTGAATTAAGGTGTTTCTTTTCTAACAGCGATGTGGGATACAAAACAATAATGACAAAGGTCATAATATAGTTTTAGATTGAGATCAGATTGATTATAAATATTGATGTTTTTATCTCAAATCATCATGAACAGGACATCTTACAGCTGTAGGCATGATGTGTCCCAATATTTATGTCCATATAGTTTATAAACATCAATGTTTCCTTAAAGTTTAATGTTAGATTTTTCTTCCTCAGTGAGATATGAAGAAAGTAGATGGTTAGTTGTGGTAGAAAATTATTCTTATTTACACTCACTGCATGAAAAATATTTTAGAAATTCAATGGACAAACTATGAAAAACCTGTAATTGATGTGAACTGAATACATCGGTTGTGTGAAAACATTTATATGATAAACATTTCTGTTTAGGTTAATGTAAACATACACACCTTAGTGTGTTTTAGCTTGTTGATGAAATAAAGGAGTAAACCCTCTCCTCCTGCCCACTTTTCTTTTTTTCTTTTTTCCTTTGTTCTATATTTGACTAAAAATCTTGGATTAGCATTTTCGTTCACATTTGATGTGTAGATATTTAATTGTACCTGAAAGGGAAGTTTTGTATGGCATGCTTTTCAAAACAAAACAAAGAACAGAAAAAAAAAACAACATTTTTTTTTTAAATTTATAGGTAGAACATTTAAAATCATAGTCACGGATAAAAACAATAAAACAATGTTGAGAGAAATAAAGTAAAAACCATCTCTGAGGCATTTTGGAAGCAAAGATAACAATTTAAACCAAACTAACCAATGCAATGATATTTATCCCAATAGAAAACTATATTATGACATTTGCCATTATTGTTTTGTATCCCAGACCCCTGTTAGAAAAGAAACACCTGAATTCAACATGTCCACATACTTTTGTCCATTTGTGTATGAGTTAGTCAGTTGTGCTATCAGGCTAATAATATGTCTCTGAATGTGAACATGGAAACATCTGATTTAATATAAGGAAATGAAGCACAAAAGTCATACATCATACAACATAGACGCTGGTTGTTTTTTATGTGGCATTTTAAATTAAAACTTCCCTGAAAGCTGGATTTTAATCTGTGGAATACAGAGGATCTGGTGTGTGTTGGTGCTGTTCTTATCAGTCAAGGACTTCCTTTGAAGGGATAAGATATCACATCAGTTTTAATGTTATGCCATTACTCATCCTGTCAAACAATAGGTGTCACCTCCTTTTGTTGTGCGTTTTAAAACTCCTCAAATTCGGATAAAAACCAGTTTTGACAAATAGAATAAATTTGTGGACGTTGTGTGTTTTTCATCACACTTGAAGTTTTCACCTTTTAAGTTTTAAGTTTTAGCCACAGTATCTTCCTCTGCCGTGGAAAAAGGTCACGCGCTGGTGGAACAAATGACGGGTAGGAAATAACTGTGTCCTGGCCAAAAGATAGTAGGAGAGGACGGATCAGACGGGGAAGAGACAGGACACTGCTGGCCTCCTCTGAGCCTTTTCAAAAACACTGTAAATCACTTAGACGGGCCCATTTTATCATTTCACACCAGACTTTGTCACATAGGGAAGAAAATTGTTTGGGATGTGACTGTTTTACATAAACAGATGGGCTAAGCGCTAAATGGTAGCGGTGAGAATAATAGAAAAATGGGATATCTTCCCAGGTGTTGTGCAAAAAAAACCCTCCACTCTTTTTTTTTTTTTTGCTATTCAGCATAACTAAATAGTTCCCACTCAAGTGGACTTAATGCACAGTGCACAAATGATTCTCAGAAGGCACGGGGGCTCAGCAGTGGGTGAGCAGCCAGAAGGACCCACATTTTATTTCTGGCCTGTGTGCACACCCGATAAAAAGCAAATAAATATTCCTTTGGTGAGAACTGAAAGCAGCGAGGCAGCAAAAAAAAAAAATAAAAAATTAGAGTGTTTTAAATATCATTTTATTTTAAGTAATGCAATAAAAAGATAGTAAAGCCTTAAGAGGGATTAGATTGAACAAGTAACCAAAGTTTCACCATTTTATGAGCAAAATAAGTGTAGAAATGAACCTGTGAGTTGAAGTCAGGACTAATACCATGCTGCATTCATGGCATTGCATTTCCTTGAAAGTATAGTTATTAGCAAAGGGAAAAGCAGCTCACGTCAACCTGCCTCTTTGCAGGAATAATAGAAGTGATGACGTAATGGGAGCAAAAATGGATAAAACTATATAAAAACTATAAATATCTATATCTATATATATATCTCTATATATCTATATCTATATCTATCTATATCTATCTATCTATATCTATATCTATCTATCTATCTATCTATCTATCTATCTATAGTGCTATAGTATGCATTTTTGCCCTCTTTAATGGACAAGTTTCACAGGTTTTCTTAAAATAAAACAAAAAACAAGCCAAACAAAAAAACAGTCCACTGCAAAAATACATTTCATAAAATAAAACACACACACACACGCGCGCGCACACACACACACACACACACACACACACACACACACACACACACAAACAAAAAAAAATAAAAACAAAACAAATAAAAATTTGTCCAATGCAAAGGACATTCTATAAAATAAACACACACACACAGCAAAAAAACAAACAAAAGGAAAACAAAACAAGAACAGAACTTGGAGAGCACAGACCTCCGCCCAGACAGATCTGTCCCCCCACCCCCCACCCCCTCAATCACCACCAAAATTTCATAATTTCTTCCTTGTGCCAGTATCAGCATTTCCTGAAAATTTCATGAAAATCCGTCTATAACTTTTTGAGTTATCTTGCTAACAAACAAACAAACAAACACGCACGCACGCAAACACACAAAGCAAAGTGATCCCAATACCTCCTGGTGGAGGTAAAAAACACACACACAAAAAAAGCACTGTCCACTGCAAGGGACATTCCATAAAAAAAAATAAAGAATCACACACAAAAAGAAACAAACAAATAAAAAACAAATAAACAAAAACAAAACAAAAACAAAAAACCCCACTGTCCACTGCAAAGGACATTCCATGAAATAAAATAAAAAATGTATCTGAAAAACTGTTGTATCATATTGTTTCCACTCCAGGCACTTATTTAATGTAAAAAAGCCAAAACTCTAACTGTCCTGCTTCCCAGGAGGTTATGTTTCATAAGGATTCCATCAGTGGTGTCGGTCGTGTCTTTACATGTAATTTTACAGCAGTAGATGCTTCATACGAGGCTGAATCAATAAAGTCCAGCAGGTTCTTTTTCAGTTCAGCTTCGGTCCTGTTATTTGGATCGACAGATCACAGTGTGGGTTCAGTCCAACTGTCAGATCTTGTACTTATACACAATGTTCACCATCAGAATCACAGTGAAGTGTTCATCATAGCTTTTATTTCAGAATGAGAGGGATGGGAACTGCTACCAAATAGTTACAAATCAATAACAAATAGGTCACTATGCATCATTACATTGCAATGTTTTTATTATTTTATTTACTTTAAATGCAGATCCAAGCATGTTTTCCACTGCAGATGTATATAAGATCTGAGGTGTCCACAGTTGGATGTAATCTGAACTGTCTGTTGGTCTCAAATGCCAGATGGCTTTTTCCTGCCGTGTGATTGGCTGTGGGTGGAGTGATTCAAAGTACTATTCACTGTCACGATTAAAAGGCTGTTTATTATAAAAACAGCCTGTCTGCGCTGAGGGTTTGTTATGTATGTCCTGGAGGATCCATGAGAGCTCCACTCATTTGGTTTTAGTCAAAGCAGTGTCAAATCTGTCAACGACAGTAAGTGAGATGGACACTGTAAAATAGAATCAGATCTGTCCATAAAAAAGCAATAAACTCTGAACACATTCTGAGCGGAAATCAAATTACAGTTTTTAAAATGTGTTTGACTGAGGTTAAGGCCTGGATAAAAGTAAACCACAGCTTCAGTTGTTGTATATATTTTGTCGTACTTCGATATCTGTGATTTTAATGAATGAAAACACGACTTGTTAATGGCACATTTTTCAATTAAACATGTAAAAAATATGTTTCAATTCCATTAAATGCCCAATATGTAAGATTTGCACACACTCTTATGCTTATGAGCAGTTTGTATTGGAGTCTGTTTTCAAAATTCACTTCAAGATTCAAGATTCTTTAACAAAGTTGCAATCCACGGGATCGATAGTGAATGAACATTTGAAAACACACACATTAAAACAATAGAAAAAATGGAAAACAACAGAGCAAAGTGCAGATAATAATAATAATAATAAGTGGTGCCAGGCACAACAAACCCCGCCCCTTGCATGTATTGTATCTTATTTTGGCATCGATCCAGCTGATGTCATCATGTTTATGCATGTGCTGATGTCAACATATTAATTGCTTCTGTATATGTGCCAAGCTTGAAGTAAATTCAAACTAAATTTATGTTTTAATAGACATTTGAAATTTCATCCATTATAAGTAAATTGGAGGAAAAAAAACAATTTAAAAGTTTTGGAGAAATTTTGAACTTTGACCTACTTTTCCCAAAACGTAACCACTTCTATTCTGCGTCACTGACAATCTATAAACCCAATTTGGTATGAATTCACCCAATAGTTTTGCTGCTACAGACAATTGAAATTTCACCCATTATAAGTAAATGGTAAAAAAAAAAAAGATTTAAAAAAATTCATTAAAAATTTGAAGTTTGACCTACTTTCCCCAAAATGTAATGAGATCTATTCTGGGTCACTGGCAATCTACACTAAACAAAAATATAAACGCACCACTTTTGTTTTTGCTCCCATTTTTCATGGGCTGAACTCAAAGATCTAAAACTTTTTCTATGTACACAAAAGGCCTATTTCTCTCAAATATTGTTCATAAATTTGTCTAAATCTGTGTTAGTGAGCACTTCTCCTTTGTCCTTTGCTGAGATAATCCATCCACCTCACAGGTGTGGCAGATCCAGATGCTGATTAGACAGCAGGATTATTGCACAGGTGTGCCTTAGGCTGGCCACAATAAAAGGCCACTCTAAAATGTGCAGTTTTACTGTATTGGGCGGTCCAGGGGGGTCAGAAAACCAGTCAGTATTTGGTGTGACCACCATTTTCCTCGCACAGTCTTCTTCATGAATTCTCTGAAACAGCTTTGGAGATGGCTTAGGGTAGAGAAATGAACATTCAATTCACAGGCAAAAGCTCTGGTGGAGATTCCTGAAGTCAGCATGCCAATTGCATATTCCCTCAAAACTTGTGACATCTGTGGTATTGTGCTGTGTGATAAAACTGCACATTTTGGAGTGGCCTTTTATTGTGGCCAGCCTAAGGCACACCTGTGCAATAATCATGCTGTCTAATCAGCATCTTGATATGCCACACCTGTGAGGTGGATGGGTTATCTCAGCAAAGAAGAAGTGTTCACTAACACAAATTTAGACAGATTTGTGAACAATATTTGAGAGAAATAAACCTTGTGTGTACACAGAAAAAGTTTTAGATCTTTGAGTTCAGCTCATGAAAAATGGGAGCAAAAACAAAAGTGGTGCGTTTATATTTTTGTTGAGTGTATAAACCCAATTTGATATGAATTCAACCAATAGTTTTGCTGCTAGAGTGTTAACAAACAAACAAACAAACAAACAAACAAACAAACAAACAAACAAACCGATCCAAAAACAATACCCCTTGCCTTCCCTTCTGGAGGCGGGGTAACAAATAAATCAACAGAAGAGGAGGAGAAATGACTGAAAAACAGATTATTGCACATTACATGTAGTATTGGATGTTATATTACAGTGTTATGCTGTTGTAGTAGTAGTTTCCCCTCAGTTTTGAGCTGAGGGTTGATTTTTTTTATTTATTTATTTTTTCTGATATTAAGTACTATTAAAAAAATACAGCTCATAAATCCAGCGTCGAGCAGCGGTGTGGTTTATAATCCATTCAGTGGATTCTGACTTAATGTGTTTCATGTAGCCTTGATAAAGCTTCATTTATTAATTCTGATTGTGAATATATCACTATACTATAAGTAGAGGTACAGTCTGTTATTGCAGATACCGTTAATACTGTAAATGTGTTTCTGACTGCAATGTCTTAATATTTATTACAGTTTAATCTACAGAACCTCTGTCAGGTCATGCATGTGTATTTTGTCTTCTATGCAAGTAAAATAACACCAAATATATTGTGCTCTGTTCCATTGTATTCTAAATTTGCATTCATGACTACCTACAAAAGACCTCCGAGCACAGAGTTACTGATGCTGAACTGGAGAACAGGTGTTAGTAAACTTTACACCAATGAGCAACAGCAACGAATGGAAATATGAGGAAGGAAAGGATATGACGTGGAAAGAAAGAAAAGACCAAAACAAAGCACAGCTGTTAGAATCAGGTTGTTTTCAGACACATTCCTGTTTTTATTCTTAATTCTACACACAGCAATAACCTTCGACCAGGCGTAATGATCACACACCAAGTCCCAGTTACACTTTATCTATCAAGAATAAATCACATTAAAGACCCAAACATCCACAGACGACCAAAACCATCTACTGACCTAAACTGTTTAATAACTGTTGATCCCCGAATCCTATCAATACATGTAAATAACTGGTGTAAAATACAGTTTATCATCTTTGCATGGTCATCAGATATGACCCATTTGGACATTCAGAGGCTCCGTAGTTGCCATGGAAACACCATCATCGTCTACAACACTGATTCACCAGTAAAACCCATGGAGTTTGAAAAATGACAGTGGATGGAAACACTTGGTTTATGTTCAGTTAAAGATATATTTTACTAAAAAAAGTCACATTTTCTTCAGTTTTTCTCTGTTTTTGATGTAATAACCCTCAACTTTAATCTGAGCTTTTATGGACATCTACATGATCAGTACATTAAATATGAGAAAATACATGAGTCATACTTAAAAATGCAAAATACAGAGGATACTATTAGAATGTATGCTGATAAATCCATTAAGAAAGGTTAAAAATAAAGAAAATGTATTTTTGGAACCGCCACAAAAGTAGTACAGGGTCTTTATGGGTTAATTTCATGAGAAGAGGTAAAAATATTTAATATTTAACCAAATCCGGTGCTATTTTTTTGGCAGTTCCCAAATGATTTTTTCTTTATATTTAACCATTTTTAAGTGATTTATCATAGTTTATTGTAATATTATCCTCCATCTTTTGCAATTTTCAGGTAAAATCCTGTATTTTCCTACATTTTTATTCTCTGATTATGTAGATGTTCATAAAAGCTCAGATTAAAGTTGAGGGTTGTTATATCAGAAACAGAAAAAAAATGAAGAAAACGTGACTTTTTCAGCAAATCAATAACTGACATTGATCCAACTCCATGGGTTTTACTGGTGAATCAATACTGTAGAAAATGATAATGTTTCCATGGTAACTACGGAGCCTCTGAACATCCAAATGGGTCATATCTGATTAACATTTACAGCTGAGAAACTGCATTTTACCTCAATTATTTACATGTATTGATAGAATTAGTTTATCAACAGGTATTAAACAGTTTAGATCAGTAGATGGTTTTGGTTGCCGGTGGCTGTTTGGGTCTTTATGGGTTAATTCCAACTTTATGAGCAACAGTATAATTAGCCCATGTAAAGAGTTACAAATTTGTCAGTCAAAGATATTGTAAATCTATGTTAAAGTGTATATTTGTTTTATCATTTCACACAACTGATCCACAATCCACAATAAGTCCACAAATATGTATGTCATGTGCAAATCTGTCATCTCTAATATAGGCTGCAGAGCATAGATAGTAGCTAGTATTGTGTCTAAGGTAACTAAAAAGAAGATCATGTTGTGTCTTAAACCCATACATAGTGCTATTATAAATGTAATTCAGACTGTCATTTAAAGTCAATTAACTCTCAGCTCCAAACACAAAACACTCCGTCTAAGCACACAGGTATAAGCTAAGCTAATGACAGCTTAGGAATTCTGCAGTTTGCCCATAATACCAGTTTTTCATTTCGTAAAGTGTATTTTTGTCTCCTCAATTACCTTATATCTAAAGGTTCACTATGTCAGATTTGTGTGTGCTGCTCATTTACTAAATATTTCTCTCTTTTTTGCAGGGAACGGGTTTTTTTTTTTTTTTTTTTTTTTTTTTTACATTAGTTAACTACATTTATAAGGTCATGTCTACAGTTTCTTACATTTGTGGTAACATTATATTTCAAGAGCTGTTTTCAGTGAAAGTACATCTGCAGTTCTTTTGTTTGTGGGATTTAAAAGTAGCTAGGATAGGATCTAATGTATTTAAAAAGCAGAATGTGCTGTATCTTAAATCGATGTGTTTCCCCGGAAGTAACAAAGGCAGTAAGTGGATTCTAGAAAGACTTAAAAGGGTCATATTTTGCTAAACCCACTTTTATTAGTCTTTGGTTCATTTATTTATGTATTTGTGGACCCTAACAGTTCAAAAAGTTTGAATTTGAACCCTCCAGGTGCTGCAAAGCTATCTTTATATTAATTTTGACAAAAATCGAGTGGATTTCTACAACCTGTTTTAATTCCTTCTTAATTTGTTACGTCTATAACTAGTTACATCACGACATTTGCACATATAAGGTCAAGACTTCCAACGAACATTTCTCAGAGTACGACATAATTGTTTGTCAGCAGCAGCGGTTGTAGTCCGTACTGACAGTATGTCCAAACTTTGAGCCGATTCCCTAAAATGTTCAGTTGTTAGTTGAACGGGACAGAGCAGCACAGCCAACAACCTGGAGGGGGCGGGGCTTGAAGTGGCTCATGTGCATTTAAAGGGCCAGCGCTCCAAACAAACTTTCTGGTGTCATTACTCAGAATTAGAATAGAATAGAATAGAATAGAATAGAATAGAATAGAATAGAATGTCTTTATTGTCATTGCACAGGTACAACGAAATTAAAAAGTGCAGTCGTCCTAGGTGCCATAAAAAAAGCATAAATAATGTGTATAAAAGAGTATAAAAACTAAAATATAAAAGGAAAACCCTGACGGCATAAATATCTAAAAAGCAGCATAAAAAAAAGAGTGTTACTAGAAGTATAAAAGACACATAAAACATCATCACATGCTCTGGACAACATTCAGCATTCCACACAATTAGTTCATGTCCAGCAGTATTCAGGACCATAATTGCACTGCACATAATTGCTGAATGTTGTCCAGAGCATATGATGATGTTTTATGTGTCTTTTATACTTCTAGTAACATTTTTTTATGCTGCTTTTTAGATATTTATGCCGTCAGGGTTTTCCTTTTATATTTCAGTTTTCATACTCTTTTATATATATTATTTATACTTTTTTATAATAGGGTTAGATGGGGTTATAAATAGGGTTGAAGATGGACCTGTGGAGTTTAATTAATGAAGAATTCAGACCCAAGCAGAGCATTTACAGTTTATGAAGACCACAGGGAAATGTTTTAAAATGCATAATTCCATTTTTAAACAAAAAAGCTAAATATCACTCCTTTAATGTCAGTGAACAATTGTCTCCCAATACAAAACACTCCATGTAGTCACACAGGCATGTACAAACTCTGCATCATTTGCATATGCAATACATTTTTAATAACAGTTTTTATATATTTTATGAGCAGAGTAGATTTTCTGCAACCTGGAAACACAAGCGTGGAGCAGATGTGTCCTCTCAGCTGAATTAGAATATGAAAGATAGTTTTAAATCTTACTCAGTGACTCTAAAAAATGATTTAGCACTGCAGTTTTATTCAAACCTAGCTGTTAGTTTGACCTACTAACTGCACAGAACAGACATGGTAACATTAGTGACACTGTTTTTAGTCAGAATGAGTGGAAACCTGGACAAGGTCAGGGATATCAAAGTCCTTTTAGTTCAGGTTCCATGTTCAGACCAATATGATCTCAAATGGGCTGGACCTGCAAAATAATAACCTATAAATAATGACAACTCCAACCTTTTCTGTGTTCTAGAGTGAAAAAAGTAAAATTTTACAATGGAAATGTATGTACATCTCCAAACTATCCTTTAAAAAATGTGAATAACGTGAACAACCTGAAATTTCTTAAGAAAAGTAAGTGCAATTTTAATAATGTTATGCCTCAGTTTATAATTTACACATGTACATTGCAGCTTACAGATCACAGTGGATCTACAAATACAGAAAACATTTAATAACAGGCAGAATATTTGTAAAAAAAACAAACAAACAACAACAAAAAAAACCCCATACACTTACTTCTCTCAAAATATTGCAGTTTGTTCATACTTGTTCAGGTTATTAAAATTTTTCCAGAAAGGATTATTACATTTTCATGTAATTTTATTTTTTCACACATAAGCGAAGACAAAAATTTGTAGTTGTCATTATTTATCAGTTATTATGATTGTATTTTACTGGTCTGATCCACTTAAGATTGAATTGGTCTGAATGTTTGAACCTGAACTTAAATGATTTTTGCATTCTTTGCTGTTAATATCTTCAATGTAATTTTAATATTTCATCCTGTGGACCGGATTGGACCCTTTGATGGTCTGGTTTTGGCCCACGGGCCGTATGTTTGACACCCCTGTTCTAGGTTGTGTGAAGCTGTCAGCTCCCAGCACAACAACAGACAAAAACACAAACCTCTGAACATATGAGCATTAACAACCCTAACTATTTACAGGCAAACGTGTCTTTTGTGTGTGTGTGTGTGTGTGTGTGTGTGTGTGTGTGTGTGTGTGTGTGTTGAACTACATACCTGTGTTTACCTGCTTCACAGTGAATTAAATAATGATGGTTTTCTATCTCATTAAAAACATCTCTGAAGGTAGTGGTCCTCTGAGGATCTGCATCACTGCTCTGTGTCAAATATTGTGTCTTTAATTATCAACCTGCGGGTACAGCAGACACCGCAGGAATTTTAAGAACCCCACTGAAGAATTTTTCATAGATTACCTATCAGCTGTAATTTGTGGATGGGCCGACCACAGCTGTCTTAGAGCTGAGGGAGATGCATGACAGGTGAAATCACCCAGATCCTCCGGTGCATCATCAGTGTGTAACATGGTGGGATTTGTGTTATTTCTGCTGTTTCTGTTGTCCACAGTAGGTTCACTGTTTTGACAAATGGAGTCATAAACACACGGCAGGTTCACGCTGAAGCATCATCAAAATCTGTGATTCTCAACTGGTGGGTCGTGACGCAAAAGCGGGTCTCAAACCCATTTTCAGTGGGTCGTGGGCTTTTGTCTGGACAAAAATTAATATTAATAAACTAGGGCTGTCAATATTAACACATTAACACAGATTAATCCATCATCCTGATTAATCTGATTAAAAATTTTAACGCAATTAACCCATCTGCAGCCCAGAATGACTCTGAATGTCTCTGGCAATGCATTTTGGGCAGAAGACCCAAAAGTTTCTATTCATATCATGGAGAAACTGAGGTATGACAGCGATTACATCAGATATGGTTTTACCTCCAATGGACAAAAACCTCGGTGTGTTTAACTCTTGAATAAGTAACTGAATGAACTTTTAATTTTTAACTGAGTGCACTTTTTAGTTTTGGTTCAAATGGACCTAATTTAGTGTTAAAGGGAATATTTTCCTATTTATCATCACCACCTGCTGGTCAGTTTGGTTTATCATTAAACTTGTCTTCTGTGTTTTCATACTGTGATATTCTGTATTATCACAGGTTCAAAACACACCATCTTTTTATTAAGTACATTCGAGAAGTTTAACTTTTATCACTTTGAGTCTTGTCTTGTCATTGGGGCAGTGGGTCCTGAAGCCAGACCAGTTGAGAACCACTGCTCTAAATCAAGGGTATCAAACATATGGTCCGTGGGCCAAAACTGGCCACCAAAGGGTCCAATCTGGCCCGTGGGATGAATTTGTGAAATGCAGAAATTACAATGAAGATATTAACAATCAAGTGTGTAAAAATCATTTTAGTTCAGGTTCAATCTCTAGTGGATCAGACCAGAAAAATACCATCATAATAACCTACAAAATAATAACAACTCCAAGTGTTTCTTTTTCTTTTAGTGCAAAGGTGTCAAACATGTGGCCCAGGGGCCAAAACCGGCCCCCCAAAGGGTCCAATCTGGCCCCCGGGATGAATTTGTGAAATGTAGAAATTACACTAATGATATAAACAATCAAGGATGTTAGAATCACTTAAGGTCAATTCAATCTCAAGTGGGTCAGACCAGTAAAATACTATTATAATAACCTATAAATAATGAAAACTACAAATTTTTCTTTGTTGTAGTCTAAAAAAAATAAAATTACAGAAAAATGTTTACATTTACAGACTAGCCTTTTACAAAAAATGTCAATAACCTGAAAATACGTAAGAAAAATAAGTGCAATTTGAACAATATTACGCCTTAGTTTATCATTTATACAAATGCATCACAACTTACAGATCACAGTGTGTGTACAAATACACAAAACATTTAGTAAGAGGCAGAGTACTGGTAAAATTCCACATACTTAGTATTTGTTTATGTTATGTTCAAGCACGGTTCGTAGATGTAAACATTTTCATTACGGAATTTGACTTTTTTTCACCAAGAAACATAGAAAAAAACTTTGGAGTTGACATTATTTATAAGTTCTTATCCTATTATTTATATTATTTTACTGGTCCGGCCCACTTTATATCATATTAGGCTGTATGCGGCCCCTGAACTAAAATGAGTTTGACACCCCTGTTTTAGTGTATAAAAAGGAAAGTTACATGACAATATTTACATTTACAAACTATTGTTTAACAAAGAAATTTGAATAACTGAACAAACAGGAACAACATGAAATGTCTTTAGAGAAATAAGTGCAATTTTAACACCATTTTGGTAACAGTTCTCAAGTTTTTGACCATTTTTTCACAACTTTCGTTCTTGTTATTCTTTATTTTGTTCTTATTTGTTTAATAATTTCTCTGTTTTGTGCATTTGTAGATCCACTATGATCTGTAAGTTGTAATGCAAATTATACACTGAAGCAGAATATTGTTAAAATTGCACTTATTTTATGTAAGACATTTCAGGTTGTTCCTGTTATTCACATTTTCTAAAGGGTAATTAGTAGATGTAAGAATTTTCATAATGTAATTTAACTTTTTTCACCCTAAAACATAGAGTTGTCATCATTTATAGGCTATTGTGTTATTATTTTACTGGTCTGACCCATTTGAGATCACATTGGTCTGAATGTGGAACCTGAGCTAAACTGGGTTTGTCACCTCTGATCTAAATGCAGTGAAAGGATGGGGTGCTTCTGTTTGCTGTCGAAGGCTAAAACAGTCCATGTATTGAACTGTCATGAAGGCCCAGACGTCAGAGCTGGTCAGGAGCCTGGTTCTGTCAGATGGTTTCACTCTGTCCCAGTGTGACCCATTTACCACGCTTCATAACGGAGGCTGCGTTCCATCGTCTCCACTTCAAATACCTTCACATGTACTGTATATGGATCCACTATGACAACACTCATCTTCCCTTTGTGAATGCTTTGGGACTTACCCTGATGTTCAGCCTCTGCTTTCATGTGTCTTGGCTTGTTCTTCTGCAGTGTTTTCAGATTGCTGTTGGCTGCTTTAAGCTACTCCAACACACTGGGCTTTGTTTGACTGCCTGTGGTCATCCATCTTCCTCTTGACCACATTTCAGATGTTTTCAATGTGGTTCAGCTCTTGAAATTTGAGTGGTCTCTTAATTTATTTCCGGAGAAGTACAGTCAAACAGAAAGGAAAAAAGAAACCGACGACATCACTTTGGGAACACATATATTCTCCACAAACAGACTGTTGTATGTACACACACTCAATGGCCACTTTATTAGGTACACCTGTAACGCCAAATATGTAATGATGCAATAATCTTTTACGTCATTATGTAATGACGCTGCATTTTTCTAATAACATGCCGCATTTTGTATTAAAATTCTTGAATGCATTTTATAATAAATTTTGCCGCATTTTGAAATAACTTCCAAAATTTCAGTGCACCAGTAAGTTTCTTGTCAGTAATAATTAGTGCAGCTTTTGTCTCTAGTTTGCAAACACATTCTCGATTATAATGAATACAGTTACATTTGATTTAGGTTTGACCAATGAAACATCCTACTTGTTTTTTTTTTTTATTATTAGTATTTATTGCAATTACACTAGAATGCAAAATGCTGTTTCTGTATAAATTTCAATGGTTTTTCAATGGTTTATTACATAATGAACCAAATAATTACATTTTCTTAAAAAAAAAAAAAAAAAAAGGGCTACATTTTGTAATAACTGTTGCAATATGTAATAAGTCATTACAAAATGCAGCAAAGTTTATTACAAAATGTGTTCAAAAATGTCAGTCCAAAATGCAACGTTATTACATAATGAGATGAAAAATTATTACATTATTACATATTGCACAGCGCTACAACACCTATTCAGTTGCTCATGAATACAAATATCTTATTAGATGATCACAGCAGTAGCAACTCAATGCATTTAGGTTTATGGTCAAGACGAATAGAATAGAATAGAATAGAATAGAATAGAATAGAATAGAATAGAATAGAATAGAATAGAATAGAATAGCCTTTATTGTCATTGTTTGTTCAGTGAAATTAGCAGTGCAACTCCAGTCAGTGCAAACAATATGAATAATAAACAAACAAATAAATAAAATACATCAGAAAATAAGAATAGACCAAATATGAAATGACAAAAAATAAATAAATAAAAATAAAAAGTAAGCTAAAAAAAAAAAAAAAAAATACAATATGAAATTTTAAAAAGTTAAATAAGTATAAAACTAAAAGTAGGGCAAATAAAAATAGATATAAAATATGAGTAGACACAATATTGACAATATTAATAGTATTAAAAGTATGTAAATCTATGAATATTTTCAGTATTGTGACCATGTCCATCCCTTTAAGACCACAGTGCACCATCTTCTGATTGCCTGCAGGATAACACCATGTCACCAAACACATCATCTGACACTGGCCACTTGAACATGGAGATGAGTTCACTGTAGTCAGTCTGCCTCCACAGTCGCCTGATCTCAGTCCAACAGAACATGGGATGTGATTAAACAGGGGATTTGCATAATGGATGTGCAGCCGACACCTGGTACCTGTTCACTATGGATCCAGACCTCTGAACCATGAGACCGGGACTTTTTGGAGTCTGTGCCGAGAAGAATTCTGGCAGTTCTGAAGTCAAAAAAAGTTCAGCTTGGTACAAGAAAAGTGTACCTAATATAGTGGCCAGTGAGTATACATAATTTAGTACCGGGGTGTCAAACATACACCTTGCGGGCCAAAACTGGTCTGACAAAGGGTCCAATCTGGCCTGTGGGATGAATTTGTGAAATGCAAAAATTACACTGAAGATGTTAACAGTCAAGGATGTTAAAATCATATTAGCCCAGGTTCCACATACAGAACAATTCAATCTCAAGTAGGTCAGACTACGCAAATACTGTTATAATGACCTATAAATAATGACAACCAGGGTGTCAAACGTACGGCTTGTGGACTAAAACTGGCCCAACAAAGAATTCAATCAATTTGTGAAATAAAAAAAATGACACTGATGAGTTATTTATCTATATTAAAAAAGCCAAGTGACCTCTGTGTGCATGTGTGTGTGTGTGTGTGTGTGTGTGTGTGTGTGTGTGTGTGTGTGTATCCGGGGATTCACAAAAAATCCGGGAAGAGCTGACTGCTGCAGTTTTGGGACATTTATGTACTTTTGGTCAAGGAAGAGACTAGAGAAAACGGCAATTTGATAGGACCAGTACTTTGGGAGATATTAGTAATTTTGGAATACAATAGCCTTACAATCACGTTGCTATGCCCAGAACACTTTGGTGGTGACTGTTGGACAAATGCGGTACAGCATGCACAAATACACAACAGCATAAAAACCACCACATCTAGAACCTGTGGATCCCCATGGGTCAACACTCTAGTTTTTATTTATTTCTCTTTTATTTAATAAGTTAGTTTTTAAGATATTAACCCTTTCATGCATAGTGGTCACTACAGTGGACAGTTATTTTACAGCTGTTCTCTTGTATTTTCATGGGTTTTGTTGTTTTAGTTCCATATCAGCCAACACAGTGAACACTTATGCACCATCTCATACACTGACATTCATACCATTACTATAACTTTGCTGTTCTTGATAAACCTGATCTGCAGTGACATGTTTGAGTGTAAATCAATTGCTAATAAAAATTGGGAATATGATAAAATGCGAAAAAACATCAGATTAGCTGCATTAAAAATATTTAGATTTTGTATATCACTTTCTGATATTCAAAAATTAAACATATGGTGTCCAGCGGAGTGGACATTTTTGGAACTCCACAAAAAATTATGAAGGTAGATTTGTTTCTTTATTGCTTTAACAAAAAAAACAAACAAACAAACAAAAAAAAAATCAATAAAAAAAAAAAAATCACTTCAGTCAAAGAAAAAAAACATTCAAATGCAACTTTTTGGATCATAATTTTTTTTTCATTCAAACAATTTTTTGATTTTTTTTTTTTGTTAGAGCAATAAAGGAATAAATCTACCTTAAAACACAAAAACGGGTTTATTAAAAAAAAATCAATTGCTTTGTTTTTTCATGCCTAAAGAGGAATAAAAACACTCAGGAAAAAAATCTTGACTAAGGTTCTCATAATTCATGCATGAAAGGGTTAACAATCATTTTAGTTCAGGTTCCACATTCAGCCCAATATGATCTAAAGTGGGTCAGACCAGTAAAATAATGTTATAATAACTTAGAAATAATGACAAATCCATTTTTCTCTTTGTTTTCAGGGTAAAAAACAGAAAATTAGATGGAAATGTTTATGTTTGCAAACTATCCTTTCAGAAAAAATGTGAATAACCTGAACAAATATGAACACGAAATGTCTAAAGAGAAGTCAGTGTAATTTTACCAATATTCTACATGTTATTAATTGTTTTGTGTATGTGTAGATCCACTGCGATCTGTGAGTGTAACACACATGTAAATGAAACTGAGGCAGAATGTAATTAAAGTTGCAGAGTTTTTTCCTAAGAAATTACAGGTTGTTTGTGATTGTTCATGTGACTGACATTCAATGTGAATATTTTCATTATGCAATTTTACATTTTTCACTGTTATTATTTTACTGGTCCTGCCCAGTTTAGATCATATGAGGCTGAATGTGGAACCTGAACTGAAATGGCTTTGACAACCCTGAGTATGGTTAAAAAAATACAGTCACTGCTTATTGCTGAGTTGCTTTTACATTATGCTTTACTTTATTCACACAAAATGAGGTGAATAATGGAAAAGGTCTACTGACAATGTTATACATTAAACATTAATGTAAGGGCAGAGTTAATGTTTTTGAACCTGAATGAGCAGCATTAACTCAAACCTCGACCTACACATCATCGGAGAGCTAAACGGCTATCAAAGCGCCGACACTCACCATGAACTGATTTACATTCGGTCTGATGGAAATGAATGTACTGTGTGTTATTACTGTGTTTAATGCATTTATTTAACATTAATGAGTCTAGCTCTGGTCGTCATCTCCCCAGCATTTTAATGAGTAACTAGAAAAACCAACTAGCATCAGAATGGTTATTGTTCATATTGTTAGCCTCACAGCATAATTGTCTAACTCATACACAAATGGACAAAAGTATGTGGACACGTTGAATTCAGGTGTTTCTTTTTCCAACAGGGGTCTGGGATACAAAACAATAAGGACAAATGTTTTACCGAAAAAAACTGGCAGCTGTGGTTACCAGAACAATACTGTAAAAAAACACATCAAACCCTAAACATATTCATGGAGTAACATGTAGGTTTAACACTGGATTTCAGGGATATTTAAATGTTTAAAATGTTATATTTACTCTATTACTTTTAAATTAAAAAAAAAGTATCAGAAAAGGCTGTTATTTCAACATTATGGTCTAGCAATTTAAACAGCACCATACTGTTTTTCAATTCACAGTTTTATTTTCTCAAAACAACAGAAATACATAATATCTACACACAAATCTGGTTTTGTTGATTTAATTGTTCACACAAAAATCTTTTCAAATAAACATTTGCATTGTATTATCACTTAGTTTTTTTATGTTGTAATTTTACAACTTTTTGTCATTTTTTACAGTGTAGGGATAAAAATCATTGCATTGGTTAATTTGGTTTTAATTGCTATCTTTGCTTCCAAAATGCCTCAAAGACAATTTTGACTTAATTTCTCACAACACTGATTTTTAAAATTTATTTATTTATTTTTTTTTATCCATGACTGATTTTAAATGTTCTGCCTCTAAATCTCTAAAATATTTTTCCTGCTCTGACTGTAAATAATAATTTTCTACTACAACTAACCATCTACTTTCTTCACATCTCACTGAGAAAGAAAAATCTCCCATTAAACTTTAAGGAAATATTGATGTTTATAAACTATATGGACTAAAATATTGGGACACATCATGTCTACAGCTGTAAGGTGTCCTGTTCATGAGGATTTGACATAGAAACATCAATATTAATGCGTGAGGACCCAGTGTTACTTTGGTGGCAGTTCCTAAATGAATTTTACTCTCTATTTAACCTTTCCTGAGTGATTTATCACCATTTGTTATAACATTATCCTCTGTATTTTGGGTTTGGGAGGTATTTTCCTGTTTGTAATTCACTCATTATGTAGATGTTTAGAAAAACTCAGATTAAAATTGAAGATTATTTTATCAGAAACAGAGAGAACTGAAGAAAAAGTGACTTTTCAGTAAAACCTCTCATTAACTGAACATAAACCCAGTGTTTCCATCCATTGTCATTGACACAACTCCATGGGTTTTACTGGTGAATCAGTGTTGTAGAAGATGAAAGTGTTTCCACATTCACTCCGAAACCTCTTAACGTCTAAATGGGTCATATCTGATGACCATGAAAAGATGACGAACTGTATTTTACACCAATTATTTACATGTATTGATAGGATTAGTGGATCAACAGGTATTAAACAGCTTAGATCAGTAGATGGTTTTGGTTGTCAGTGGCTGTTTGGGTCTTTATGGGTTAATAGTCAATATGATATAACAATCTATATAATAATAATAATAATCATCATCATCATCATCGTCAATATAAAACTCTACTATGACATTTGTCCTTATTGTTTTGTATCCCAGACCCCTGTTAGAAAAGAAACACCTGAATTCAACGTGTCCACATACTTTTGTCCAGATAGTGTAGAACTGAATTATGCTATGGGGCTAACAGCATGCATTTTAACAGCTCTGTATGTATTAATACAGTTCTCTCTCTTTTTTTTTTTTTTTTTTTTTACTTCAGTGCATTGTGCATATGTGTCCTTCAGGTTAGAACCAGAGTAACATGGGAATATAACCACTGCAACACAGTTGACCTTTGACATCTCACTCTGTTACTGCATGACCTTGATGCACAACAGCTCACAGTAACACAGGTGTTAAATACCGAGTCAAACACCAGCGACCTGTGATGCCTACCAACCAAAAAAACTCAGTGTGTATGAAAAGGGAAATGTGTTCTCACGGGGGGTTGTGGAATGTGGAATTCTATTTTTAAGCAGCAGGCAATCATGCACATTTATGCTAAACAGACGGTTCATATGCGAGGGAAAAAAAAGAAAACATAGATCCAAGTAAAAACAGGTTTGTAAAGAGGTTTTTGTTAAATATCTGCTGTTACTGGATGGTTGTCAGTTCAGATAAACAGCAGTCGTTCTCAGCTGGAATTGAACAGTGGTGGTTGTGTGATACGAAGCTAAAAAATGAAGCCAAACAGGATTCTTAACTTGTATTTTTTCCCCATAAATTTGTCAGCCTTCAGGAGATCAATTCAACCCGTTAAAAAAATGAATGTGATTCATTTCAGACACTTCCTGTTCCTTTGTTCTGCAACATGGACAGTTTTTCTGCTTGAATGCGACATGGCCCTGCTGTTGTCATTTGTCATTTCATTCATGAATTAAAACATGAAGTATTAATATATCTGAACCGGAATAATAAAGATCCTTCAGCTTTAAGTGCTTCACTTTGTGTATTTTCATGAGGATATTAATTTCTCACATTCATGTCTGAGAAGGTTTGGTGGGAACATCCTGTTACTCCTGAGTTCTTCCGTCTGTCTTTGTGTTTCTAAGGTAATGATAGAAATGGAGAAAACTGACTGTTATTCTCCTTTCCTGAAAGCATCGTGTAGATAAATGCCCATGAATAACTCCTACATACTGAAGCATAAATGTGACGTAGACTCCGATGGTGATAAAGGTTCATGTACGGCTGTTCTAAGCTTTGCACTTGTTAAAATAAAAACACTATGTAATTTCCCAGTTTGGGATAAATAAAGTCCATCCGTCCGTCCGTCTGTCCGCCCGTCCATCCATCCATCCATCCATCCATCCGTCCATCTATCCATTCATCCATTTTCATTTTACAGATATATTTAAAGATTATATTAACATTAATCATCTTCTGAATTTAACTAACTTTAGAGATTTTGTACCTAATGTTAGCATCCATCCATCCATCCATCCATCCATCCATCCATCCATCCATCCATCCATCCATCCATCCATCCATCTATCTATCTATCTATCTATCTATCTATCTATCTATCTATCTATCTATCTATCTATCTATCTATCTATCCATCCATCCATCCATCCATCCATCCATCCATCCATCCATCCATCCATCCATCCATCCATCCATCCATCCATCCATCCATCCAAAAGCAATGTTTTCATTCATCAAAATCACAGTTTTTTTCTTTTTCTTGAATTGATAAATTTGTCTCCTGCTACTTTTTTTTTTATTATACTTGAATGGAGCAACTGTAACACACAAACAATTTCCCCCTGGAATTAATAAAGTATTCTGTTTCAGATTTAAATGAATTTCTTACACTAAATAAGAAAATTCTCTGTTATCTAGAGATAAGACTGCCTTTTCAAAGAAATAGATTTGTCCTCAACTCAGAAGTAAATCATTGTTGTGATACAATAGTGAGATTTCTAGTGTAATATCACCTTGTAAAGAGGCGTATGTGTGTGTATAGGTGTGTGTAGTGGTGGTGGGTGGTGGGAGGAGTATACAACAGAGCCTTCACATTCATAACATTTGTAAGGCCTTTGTGGTGGAGCTTCCATTTGTACTACATGTTGAACTGAAGCAGCTCACAGATACAGATGTAGCTTTGGGAGACAGTGGGATCTGTGGGATGTGGATCTTCTTCACGCTCCACCGTGGGCTTTCCCACTCCACTTGAAAGCCTCATACCTGGGACGCCCTCCCTGCATCATCTCTGCGTGGAGTCTTCCTCATGGAACTGCATCCGTGTTCTTGCAGCGTCCCTCCTGCTGCTGTCCTAGTTTCTACTGAGTTTTTAATCTAAATTTATAGTAAAATACATTCTTAGTTATACAAGATTTCATTTCAACATGAATTTATCTCACATGAAGAGAGAAGAAATATAGTAATGAGATTATTATTCAACCTTGAAGCAGCAGTTGTTATATAGAACATTGATGATATAATGATATTTTTGCTGTAAGCCACTAAAAATATGACTGTGGTTAGATGCATCATCAAAAGTTTTCCAAAAAAACAAACAAACAAGTCACAGTCAATATTTGTTTTAGCTTTGACTGTGCACTCACAGTGGCTTCATGTATAACTCACAATGGTTATGCAGTTTCAGCAACAGCAACTATAGCAACATTTGCAGATTGTCCGTAAAGTCTCTTTACAATTTAACAAATTTATTATAAAAAGCAAATAAATAGACAAATCTGTGGAAATTATTACAAAATGAAAGGAAGATATTGAAGTGTTTTTGCCTCATTTAATGCACACATTGATATACTGAAACTTCAAATACAAAGTATTTGAGAAGACAAAAATACACCTTACAAAACAAAAAACTGGTATTAAAAATGTTTCGTGGGCAAATTGTGCACATTTTTTAAGCTATCACTAGCTTAGCTTATGCCTGTGTGCTTAGACAGTGTTTTGTGTTTGATGCCGATAGTTAATTGACTTTAAAGGACTGAATTATTGACATTGATAATAGCACTATGCATAGATTGAAGACACAACATGTAGTAGAAGTCTGCCTTAGAAATGTAGTTAGCAAATGAGAGAAAACAACCTGTACCCTTCAAGAAATAGAGAAAGATAAGCAAATACGCACCACAACAAATCTGACATACTGAACCTTTAAACACAAGGTATTTGAGAAGACAAATGCAAACTTTATGAAATGAAAAACTGGTTTAAAAATGTTTTGTGTGGGCAGATTGCGCAGATTTTCTAAGCTATCCTTATCTTAGCATATACCTTTTTGTGTTTGGAGCCGATTGTTAATTGACTTTAAATGACTGAGTCTCAGTTGTTAATAGCACTATGCATGGGTCTAAGACACAACATGTAGTAGAAGTCACTGGTTTAGAAATGTAGTTAGCAAATGACAACAAACAACCTGTGCCCTTCAAGAAATAGAGAAATATAAACAAGTGGTGCCAGGCACAAGAAAAACTGCCCCTCGCACATATTTCACCCATTATAAGTAAATGGGAAAATTTAAAACATTTATTATGAGATTATTTATTTAGCAGCTCAAACAATCTGACATATTAAACCTTTAAATACAAGGTTTTCCTACAGACAAAAATACACTTTGGGCGTTTCTCAATATCATGTTCACAGAGTACGGTCTTGCAAACTCAGCGACTACAGTCTTGGTAAGAACGGTTCCAGAGAATGGACTTCCTAAGAACAGAAGTCTCTCTGGAATTGGAATGGTTGTGTACTTGTGAACTTTCCTCCTTGTCTCTGCTGTATTTTAGTCATCGGTTCCGTAACGTATTTCCCTCAAATCACCACAATATGTCACTCGATTTGATTTCAGTACATTTGTACTCGTATTTACATGTCATTTATACATTTATTATCTTTTTCAAAACTGTTATACATTTCGTTGAATCCCACGTCATGATAATAAAGACATATTTCTCACTATTCTGCCTCTCACTCGTGTTCTAACATTATATCACATCATTTCATTATGGTCATCTAGTCAATTAAACATTTTTGAATTAAGTTTTCATAGAAGCCGCCGTAGCATTTGAGAATAGCTGTAAGTGCATCTTGGGATATTTTCCAGCCAAGTCTACATGAGTCACCAACCAGTGCATCCTTGGTTTAAGCTAGGAGACAAGAGCAACATCCAGGTATTCCATGTGTTCTTGGTTTATATGAACTTTGAAACGGAACAGTCCTTGGGCTGTGACTGATGACCTTTCATGAGATTGTGAAAACAGAAGAACAGACGAGAACACATATTGAGAAACAGCCTTTAGATCAACTGAAAGTGAGTAATTCTGATTGTACTGACTAATATGTAACTACATGAACAACAATGAGACCGCAAAGATGGATGAGGTCCAAAAACCCTAACACTTAAACCAGGAAGACAAATTGCTGGACACGAGAAAGGAGATAAGACCTGACCTTATTCAAGTGTTCATAAATGGCTGTGGACAGAGTCAGCTTTAAACACTTGGCACTGAATGTTCTAGAGGATTTCTCCAGGGTTTCCCACTTCCACTGCTGCTGGAAACAGACTTGAACATCTGCAGTTGTTGAAAATGTTCAGGAGAACCGGACTGTCCAAGGGGACCGACCCACTGCATCCAAGAAGAACCAGACAGGACGGATAAAACACTGTCTGCATCGTCACCGCTGATGGAAGTTGAGGATTTTCACCCGTCCACGGGTCCTTGAACTGCTCCCCTCTGGCAGGAGACAAATGGCAATTCACCCACAGACATGAACGAAAACGATAACATCATTTAAATTCATTCTGGTGTTTTTTACCTCTGATTTCAAATACCGCAGCTTTAATATTTAAGTTCATGGTTGCTCACATCCAACAGTCTGTGCCAGTTCTAATTTCTGTACTTCTTTTATTTACAAATTACATATTTAATTTCCCTCCCAGCAAAAGTGCTACATCCTCAAACTTAATTAAATACATAAATGAATAGCCTACATTTAAATGACATTAACCAGAGAGCTATCTGTATTCAGTTTTTACTGTAATTTAAAGGTTCAATGTACAACATTCAGGAGGTTTAGGAGTATGATGCTGTAGTGAATGAGCACATAAAATAAGAACTGTTGTGGTTTCATTACCTTAGAATGAACTGCTTACATTGACATGTTGCTGCGTTATATTTTTAAATTAGCTCCAAACAGATTCTTTTGTCTGTCATATTACAGTGGAAATTACACAAGTTTTGTTGTTGTGTTTTATTTTTGCAAAACTTTCTGTGTGTTTCTGAGATACACTGAAGAACAATTATAAGTATTATATAGATTTCAAAGCCTTTTATAGATAAATTTATCACATTTAAGCAAAGAATCCATTTGTGTCATTCCCAAAACATTTGGCCAAATGTTGGTGTCAGTGTCATCTGGTCCATAGGGGGCACAAGATACCACCCCCACTAAAAATACCCAGAGGAGAAGAACTATTGAAATTTTTTAGCCAAAAAACAAAAAGATTATAAAGTGCTTTCCATCATAGTAGTGTACAACAAATAGAACGTGAGGATAAAACCACACTTAAAACAATAAGAACAGTCCAGAAAAAACAGTCAAGAGGTTATAGTCGCAGTAAAATTACAATAAAACACAGTAACACAAATAATGTCTCTGAAATCAAAAATTATTAAATTAAAAAAAAATTATTTATATATTAATAGGCTCATACTGTGTCTGTAGTTTATGAGAACATTTCATGATGTTACATTACATTACATTTACATGACAAAATTTACAAAAAAGCCCGAGTGACATTTGGGTTTGTTATGTAAAAAAGTGGACTGTGTTCATGATGGAGTCACCTTTGAAGTTGTTCACCTTGAGGGAAGTGATTCACGTGCGTAAGTGCCATAATTTAACAAGGTCTATTCTACTCTGTTACATAAGCACAGAAAGCTTAATGGATTAGTGATCATTTTGCCATTTTGCTGTGTTCCAGGCAGGTTTTTGAGCCCGTAAGTCACGACTTCAAGCCACAACTCACGACTTTGTGACATTCCAGACAAGTCACGCCAAACTGCCAGAAGGCAAGAAGTTGTGGTGGTTAGAAGTAAACAAACCAGCATGGTGGACCGTACGGGGTTTATAGATGAATTTCATGTGACGTATACATACATTAAATCTTGGAGGCGGAAGTCACACCGAGTTTGTAGTGTGTTAAATGATGGACCTGCTTAACTCCTGTGTGCCGTTTATTACTTAGCTTTCACCAAGTATAAGTTAGGCAGAAAGACCGCTGGGTTCCATTGGTGGCAGCGGTGGTTCTGTTCTGCTGACCACTGTTTATAGTTATTACCGTGGTTAGCGTAGCTTCTCAGTATAGTTAGCCTGTGTGCCTGTTGCGCTTAGTGGCGTGGGAAAAAAGAATTGTCATCATGTGGTACGGTGTTGAAGACCCCTTTAAACCTACCAGGAGGGCTTCCCATGGCCTATCACCCTATACAGACAGAGTGATAGTGGATCTACCTGCTCCCTTTGCCGGCGATGGCAGCCAGAGTTTCCTCAGCTGGAAGTGGCAGTCGGAGCTACAGCGGGCGACACCGCTGAGTTCAGCGGGGAGCTGGTGACAATAGTCCCCACCCATCTGTGCAAGTCTGCTTTTCTACAATGGGACAGCCTTCCCCATGTGGCCAAGTCCAATTATGTGGCCGTGAAAGAGAAGATGTGATCAGCTTTTGGACCGTGTTAGAGCTAACATATCAGCTCGTTCACAAGTTCCAGGGCAGAGCCTGGAGGTGTATGTGATGTGAGCCGGCTGGGAGCTGGTACTTGTGTTTTTGCCTCCGAGTTGCACGCACATCACTGTTGTTAGTAAACACTGAAACTCATCTATGCACATTTACAATAATTTCTATCCCAGAGGTGCTTGTTCTTTGCTTATTTGAGGGAAACAGAGGATGAAAAATGGCGCATAAGGCAAGAGAAGCTGATATATCTTTTATGTTGCATTATTTGCATATTTAGATATGTATTTGGTATTAATTCATTCTTTCACTCAATGGACTGAAAAGTGGCTAACATTAGAGTAGCTGCTGATAATACATAACATTTGCGGATAAATAACGTTAGAGCAACACCTTATTTTAATAAACGATTTGCATAAATACTGCATCCATGGGGGCCGCCATTGTTGTTTCATGGGCTATGTGACGTCAGAGCACCCAACTGGGAGTACATTGATCTAGTATGAGTTATTTGCCTATTCTTCTTTGTGTCTGTAAGTCTTTGCATTACTTTAATTTATTTGTTTGGATTATTTTTCCTTTTGACATCTTGACGTTTGTTCAAAATTTCTCTGTTTGTATACCTATATATTTTCAATAAAGTTGGAAAAAAACAACAACAACACAAAAAACAACAATCTAGTACAAGTTCACAGGTGGGAAGTCATGGCTTTGACTGCCATTCCAGTGCATCTTCACTGGTAGAAGGCTGGAAAAACACGGGTTATGGAACGTAGGCTGTCACTTAGGTTTTACAAATAAAAAAAAAATTGTGATGAAAGTCATATGCTGCTTTAAAGAGCATAAAAATCATCATCCAGTGCTTAAATTCCTTGTTGTCCTCATGAATATGACAAATATAAACTAACATGTGTACCATTTACTGACATTTACTGTCTTTGAATGTCTGACCTTGCAGGTGATGATGTTTATTATATAAAGGTTATGATATTATTACTCGTCTGTATTGATATTATTACTCTGCTCGTGTCTTTGTGAACGAATGGCAGTGATTAATCAAATCAGCAACATCAATGACTAATTATATTAAACTCAGAATGCTGCCTTGTTCATTCAGGCACAATGGAGAACTGATACCTCCCTGTGACTCCTTTTTTTTTAAGAGGCCAATTCCCATTATTTTTTGTTTACAGCGCCGGGTGATCCATGGCGCACCGCCGGTTGCGTTAATAAATCCCATTATCTCAGTATGCAAAGGTGAAGGAGTTAAAGCTGTGTGTTGTTACTGAGTGATGAAATCAAAGGGACTGAGCCACCCTGACGACACTGCGAGAAATAACAGCAAGCCCTCTGATGTTGTTCGGAACCTTTAAATATTTCATTAAAACCAAGAGGAGAGAAAAAGAAAAAAATAAAATAAATAAGGAGCAACTATCTCCAAATGAAACACCTTCACGCGCTCTGGTGATGAAGGTACTTTATTCCCTTTAGAATAAACACGTACGTGACTGCGGCTGACGTGGAGACAATATGGGATTATGTCACACTGTTGGCATTTTTCCGCGTGTTTATTTAGACGGGAGGACTTGTTGACAGAACGGGGCATTTTTTGCGGGGACTGGCTTTTACGCATTCTCCCGTGTGCGTGCGTGCGTTTGTGCTTTTGTGCGTGCGTGCGCGAGCGCGTGTGTCCGTCCCCTCCTACCTCCCCGCATCTGACAGCGTCCCTCCCTCTCTCCCTCTCTCTCCTCCTCCTCCGCCTCCTCCTCCTCTTCTCATTAGGCTTTTCACCGGCAAAACACCGACACACTCCCTTTCCCTTTACCCGGGTAATAAACACGGAGCGGCGGCTGGAGCTGGATTGACCTCCCGGTGCGCACCATCCATGGTCCTCCCTTGGATGTCCTTCTGACAGGAGGGTACGTTTGGAACACTCATATTTATATTCTCCTTCTGCCACTTCCTTCATGTCGGTACAATCCCTAGCTTTGCTTGTGTGAAGTGTTTCTTAAAGGATTTGTTGAATTCCCGTGTATCTGTGACAACCCCGTGCGTAAATCGTTAATGATCGCTGTGCCATGTTACATTATTCTCTTTGTGCTTTTGGCTACTGCGGTGAAAAGGCATTTATTCAAGCTGCAGCTGGTCACTGGACTATCATTTGATAAGACGCGTGGAGTTGAGCCGTTTGCTTGCGTGTTCCGTTCTCTACCGTGGGATGACTATTATTATTATTATTATTATTATTATTATTATTATTATTATTATTATTATTATTATTATTATTATTAGTGCGATCATGAAGACGCAGGGGTATGTTGGAACGACGCTTCTGTCAGTGTTAACATCACATTTCCAGGCAGGGTTGGAGCTGCCTGGAACACAGATGATCGTCTTCTCACTTCCATTTGTGACTTGAATTTCATTGTTTTTCTATTTTGCTTTTATCTCCTTCTTCCAACTTGAGCTGCACTTTCACAAATCAGCTGGTGACAGTTTGTTTCCGTTTGTGTCTCAGCCTGTCCAGGGCGAACTGGAGCTGCTATTGGCTTAGTATGTTCTGAAACACACCCATCACTCTGACACACACACACACACACACACACACACACACACACACACACACACACACACACACACACACACACACGCACACACACACACACACACACACACGCACGCACACACACACACACACACTACACAGGACTTGCACAATGTTGCCACAGTCACACCCCTCTCATCAACAGGCTTTGCTTTACATACACAAAGTGGTTTTGGTTTGTTCAGAAACAAACCAAAGTGGATTTGGATTTTTATAGACTCTGACCTGATGTGTCACAATATACTGTTGTGGAGTTCAGTACGTGCATGGAAACACTGGAGGCAGAATATAAGTGGTGCCGGGGCCGTTCGGTTGCAGTCTTGCTCGGGCAGGTCCATGTATGGAGTCAGACTCACCTTTGCCCCTTGGCTCCCACCACTGTTTTGGAATTACATAACAGTATTTAACCCATAAAGACCCAGAGCTACTTTTGTGTCAGTTCCTAAGTGGATATTTTCCTCTATATTTAACCTTACTTAAGGGATTTATCGCCATTTATTATAATATTATCCCCTGTATTTTGCAGTTTTTCAGTGAAAATCATGTATTTTCCTATATTAAATTCACTGATTGTGTAGATTTTCATAAAACGTTCAGCTTAAATTTGAGGGTTATTATATCAGAAACAGAGAAAACTAAAGAAAAAGTGATTGTTCCAGCAAATCTATTAATAACTGAACATAAACCCAGTGTGTCCATCCACTGTCACTGATCCAACTCCATGGGTTTTACTGGTGAATCAATGTTGTAGAAGATGATGGTGTTTCCATGTTCACTCCGAAGCCTATGAACGTCCAAATGTTTTTTTTTTCTCTATTTAACTTTTCTTAAGTGATTTATAACCATTTATTATAATATTATCCTCCTTATTTTGAGTGTTTTTTAAATTTTAATAAATCATGTATTTTCCTTTATTTAATTTACTAATCATGTAGATGTTCATAAAAGCTCAGATTAAAGTTGAGGGTTATTATATCAAAAACAGAAAACGGAAGAAAAAGGGACTTTTATAGTAAAATCTATCATTAACTGAACATAATCCATGTGTCTCCATCCACTGTCATTGATCCAACTCTATGGGCTTTACTGGTGAATCAATGTTGTAGAAGATGATGGTGTTTCCACGTTAACTACAGAGCCTCCGAACGTCCAAATGGGTCATATGTGATGACCATGAAAAGATGACAAACTGTATTTTACACCAGTTATTTACATGTACTGATAGGATTAATGGCTCAACAGGTATTAAACAGTTTAGCTCAGTAGATGCTTTTGGTGGATGGTGGATGTTTGGGTCTTTATGGGTTAAAGTCAGCAGGTTTAAGTGATTTGGAAAATCAACATATTAGCCACGAAACATGACAATAAATCACTTATATGTGAAATACTCCTCATCAACTGTGTATGAGTGTTACCTAAATATCTTCATATACCTTTGGAGTTGACATCAACAAATGACTGGCTCCCACATAAAACAGACTGGTACAAACTCAGGCTGAGGAGCTGAACATTTAATGTCTCTAATGACCATGAAAAGATGACAAACTGTATTTTACACCAATTATTCACATGTATTGATGGGATTAGTGGATCAACAGGTATTGAACAGTTTAGATCAGTAGATGGTTTTGGTCTCCAGTGGATGTTTGGGTCTTTATGGGTTAAACATGAGCTGCTTTAGGATCCAGTACAAGGGATATTCTACTATTTCTACCTTCACACAGTTTTCTGAGGCCTTTGGTGATGCAGTTGAGGGATTGATGTTTGGTGTTTTTTCACATGCAGCCGAAACTAAAAGTTTTGGGGCTGAAGCAACTTTTTTGTGATTGGAAGCTTTGCTGCATTAGTTTATTTTTGATTTATTTCCCATGCCTTTCTGAGATACACTGAAGTACAATTATAAGTATTTTATTAGATAGATAGATAGATAGATAGATAGATAGATAGATAGATAGATAGATAGATAGATAGATAGATAGATAGATAGATAGATAGATAGATACTTTCTCTCTGTGTATTACAAAGATGAGTTTGTAAATAAATGGACTATAGTTCTTATTTGTGTCATGAGTGACCAGCAGTAACTCTTATAGTAGTTGACTGAGCCTCATCTGTGCGTAATAAGGGATTGATTTATTAGCTTCATGTTGAATTTTGTACTCACGTTGGGATAGTACTAAAAGTTAACTCACTAACTAACTGAAAGAGTTACAAAATCTGAAAATTATGATTAATATGCCTAAATATGCTTGAAATTAGATTAACAATATAGTTGGATGTTATCATAAAACTTTTTCATTAGCTTGAAATCAGCTAGTGTTGAAGTAGCATTAGCTAACATTAACTACAAAATCTCAGTTAAATCTGGAAGATGGTTAATGTTAATATAATCTTTAAGTATATCTATAAAATTAAGATAGATAGATAGATAGATAGATAGATAGATAGATACTTCCTCTCCGTGTATTACAAGGATGAGCTTGTAAATAAATGGACTATAGTTCTTATTTGTGTCATGAGTGACCAGCAGTAACTCTTATAGTAGTTGACTGAGCCTCATCTGTGCGTAATAAGGGATTGATTTATTAGCTTCATGTTGAATTTTGTACTCACGTTGGGATAGTACTAAAAGTTAACTCACTAACTAACTGAAAGAGTTACAAAATCTGAAAATTATGATTAATATGCCTAAATATGCTTGAAATTAGATTAACAATATAGTTGGATGTTATCATAAAACTTTTTCATTAGCTTGAAATCAGCTAGTGTTGAAGTAGCATTAGCTAACATTAGCTACAAAATCTCAGTTAAATCTGGAAGATGGTTAATGTTAATATAATCTTTTTAAGTATATCTATAAAATTAAGACAGACAGACAGACAGACAGACAGATAGATAGATAGATAGATAGATGTAATGAGTGACCAGCAGTAACTGTTATAGTAGTTAGCTGAGCCTCATCTGTGCGTAACAAGGAATTGATTTATTAGCTGCATGTTGAATTTTGTACTCACGTTGGGATAGTACTAAAAGTTAACTAACTAACTAACTGAAAGAGTTACAAAATCTGAAAATTATGATTAATATGCCTAAATATGCTTGAAATTAGATTAACAATATAGTTGGATGTTATCATAAAACTTTTCATTAGCTTGAAATCAGCTCGTGTTGAAGTAGCATTAGCTAACATTAGCTAACATTAGCTACAAAATCTCAGTTAGTTAAATCTGGAAGATGGTTAATGTTAATATAATCTTTAAGTATATCTAAAAAATTAAGATAGATAGATAGATAGATAGATAGATAGATAGATAGATAGATAGATAGATAGATAGATAGATAGATAGATAGATACTTTCCCTCCATGTATTACAAGGATGAGTTTGAGATAGTGCAAAGTGCAAGTGCAAAGCATAGAACAGCTGCACATGAATGTTTATCTGCATGAAAATAACATTTATGCAAAGATGACTTTGTGTCACGGCTAAAACTTTTGACCGTAACTGTAATATTTGACTATGATCATTAGAGTATAAAAAAACATACAGGTTATAGATTTTACAGACTTAGACATAAGCAAGAGGAAAAGTTCTACAATTATATTCATTTGTTCATTGATGAAATGACCTGAAGTAAATGAAAAGAATTACCACAAAATCTCATTTGTTAAACAACAGTGAAAAGCTCTTTACAGTCATTTAATGAGGACATAAATGCTAGTTGGGGCTTGGTAATGTCAACAATGTTTTGACATATTAACAAAAAGAAAATCCCAAACATTTTTATTAGCTGACCTGCAGTTTTCTACACTTAAATTAGTTGTGCAGCATAATAATAAACCTACTCGCCATAACTTAAAGCTGTCTGTTTGTATAATATCACAGAAAAGGTGTAACAGCAGTTTGTGATTGTTGGAGGCAATGATTTTGATAAGATTTACTCCTTATTTATGGATAACCTGGTCGATAAAAGGCATTTTTTGATATCCAAGTAATTCAGTATTGTGGTTTGGTACTCAGAGTTGATGTTTTTAGAGCACACTTTTATCAATATGCAAAAGAAATTCCATTTATAAAAAGAATTCTGCCCCTCCTTCTGTCTGAGATTTTTGTCCAACTGATTTCTTGAACACTATTCAGCTGATTCTTTTCAAAATTCACACACATGTTCTGTACATGTGCCTTTCTCTCAATCTTTTTTTAAATTTATTTTTTATTTTTACAAATTTATGAAAAGTTTTTGAAATGTTTGAAAGTTAAAACTCAAAATTAATTCCTAGGTCAGCAGTGAGCAAGAGGGCGGGGATATTAGTAAGCTCCGCCTACTTTTTCACTTGTTTCCTCTTCATTTTGCTTTGGATTGGATCATAAGTGTCAAAAGTCATTTTAGTTCAGGTTCCACATTCAGCCCAATTTGATCTCAAATGTTTACCTTTAGAAACTATCCTTAAACAAAAAAACTGGAATAACCTGAAAATTCATGAAAAACCTGAAATTTCCTAAGAAAAAAAAGTGCAATTTTAACAATATTCTGCCTCAGTTTATCGTTTCCTCATTACAACTTACAGATCACAGTGGACCTACAAATACACAAAACATGCATCTAGAACTGAAAAATATAGCGTTTAACTTTATGATCAATCCAACTTGACTGTCAGTGTCTTTATAAAGTCATCTTGTGGGCTGGATCGGACTCTTTGGAGGGCCGGTTTTGGCCCACGGGCCGCATGTTTGACACCGCAGGATTACAGTAGCTGCTGTGAAAAATGCTAACACCAGGGGTTCTTCCTGTGAAATGATTCTCTTTCAGTATTCTGTAGATGTTCAATCAATGGATCTGCAGCTTGCATCGAAACATTTCCATAATATTCTACAAAATGCTTTTATAGTTTCTTTTCGTCTCATTTCTGTCGCTTAAATTCAGAAATATTTAGCTTGCATCAGTTTGCCATGTTGTGTCATCATTGCCGTGCATCAGGCTAAGTGTCGCTCAGCTCCTGTCAGGCTCCTGGTCCTTCATCAACCCCCTCCCCCCCTCCACCCCCCCACTCCTCCAGGCTGCACTGCTGTCAGCCTCAGCTGCCCAACCCGCTGTCACACAGCATCCATGTCCTTACCATCGGACACAGTCTGTGGCTGCTGTGTCAGCGTTGCCTCGTCAGCCTGTCAGCCTGCCTCCCTCCTGAGGATCACCTGATGCTTCTTCTCCAACCGGGGGGCGGCGGCGGTGATGACAGTGTGTGGGGGGGGGCAGTGATAACTCAACTCATCCTAACTCTTCTTCTTGACTTGAATTTGTCAAATATCGAAGTGAATCTTGAAGTGAACTGAAAAAGTCTGTATTGTTTTTTGTCTTTAGTTGCGTGGTGTTTGTGTTACTGCTGCAGTGTAAGTGTTTGTGTGTGAGTTCAGATGCTCGGGGGTTCTGCTGGGATTTCACAGCCCAGCATGCCGCCTGACACCATTTGCAAGTCAAATGAGTCTGTATAAGGCTTCTAGTGAAGCTGAAGCAGCCCTCCTTCCTCTGCTTTTCATTGGACCCAGTCTTAACTCAGTCATCTCTTATTGACTTCTCTGCAGGAAAAACACAGCAGCGGTATCACACAGGATATATACAGTATATTTTTGGCATCCATCTTTCCCCGCTCATTGTTTATTGTGTGCATACTGTAGCTTTTGGGCATTGGCGTAGCTGCTGCATAATCGCGTGAGGTCACCCTGATCTTTCCAGTGATGCCAAGGCTTGCAACAGGTAGCGTGCACATCTGTCTACGTATGCATGTGTGTGTGTGTGTGTGTGTGTGTGTGTTCTGCACTTGGCTGTCATTGCTGTTGGCCCTGCTGAATGTTTTCGACCCGTCATGCTTTTGTAACTTGGGAAGTGCGGTCACGTCTCTTCCTGCCTGACGAACTCCAGAGACCAGACGCATACACAAAGATTCACTTGTGTACATTTGAGGACTGTCACTAACACATTTAACACACAAACCTCTGTCAAACCACATTTGGAGAATATATTCTTTATGATATTCCGCTTTGTTTTCATCATTTCCGCCTTTCACGGTTAAAATTATATCCCCATAAACAAATGATTTGCCGGTACTGAACAACAACTGCCTTGTTATTCTGGTGAATCAATGTGGAAAAACCAGATAAATGCACATCAGGTCTGAGCCAAAACAGTACAATCAGGTTCCTTTTTGTTTTTCATTTAATGCAACGGCTGCTCTAACATCCAGCGGTGAAAATGATACGTATTTCCCTGATCATGGTTGTTAAACAAATAGAAAAGTTTTTGTTTCACTTCAGTCTTGGCAAAGTGACAATGACAATGATTTATTTCCATCTCATCCAAGAGCTGAAACTCTGCCTCGTTACCATCTAGAAGTATTTCCAGTTGTCTGCGGGACAGTTTGAGTATCGATGCTAAATGCCTGACGCCGAGGTTGTCTTTGTTTTCCTTCTCGTAGAACCCTTCAGTAACTTCTTCCTATTTCCTCAGTTGAGGTGGTTTTGTGATTGTCTGTCATTAAAGAACGGGTTTTTCATTTATCAGAGGTCTATGTTTGATATCGGAAGAACTAAAAACCTCTAAATTAGAGACAGACTGAGTAATCATGCAAGTAGGATGGTATTAGCTGAACTTGACTGTGATATTTTCAGAATTCTCATATGGAATTGCTGATTTAAAGGAAAATAATTGCTCAAAAATACAAAAAAAAAACTCCATCTCAGTTTATGACGGTTAGTTTGGTGTTCAGTTCTAAAGTCAGTCATTTATTACTTTAGGATTGTTCATTGATCTGGATTCATTTATTTAGTGTTTTCTTGCTTTGACTTAAATGTTCACATCAACAATTATTCAGTTCATAATAAAGTCAAAAACTGTGTAAATTTGTTCAACTGGAGGCTGTGATATCAACTAATGTCTCCCAACTAGAACCTAATGTCATTATATCAGCCTTCAGCCTATTTAACTTTCCTCTTAGTTTTGTGTAAATATCACAGACCTAGTTTTGGGTTTTATGTTTAAATACCTTTAGATATTAGCCACTGATGCTAGTTATGGGTTGGTGCTAGGGCTGATATTGGAAAAAACTGACATCGCTATTTTTTTTTAACCCTGCGATATATATTGCGATATGAAAAAACACTCAGGAGTATATGATAGCATATAAAAGTATGTAAAGTATAGTAGTATATAAAAAGTTGTGTGGTATTGAAGTAAAAGTTCAAACAAATTAGTTGTGTTTCCTCTCGTTGTGGCAACAGGTGCTGTCGACACAGAACACGTATTTCGATATCATCCTTCTTGTAGCCGAAATAACTCCAGATAGCTGACGTTGCTTTTCATTTTTGCACCAAGTCTTCATTTACAGTGATTTTCTCTCGTTCATTGCTCATTACCTCCGCCAAGTGTAACAGCAGAGGTTATGTTTTCTGTTGTCTTATGGGTTTGTCCGTCTGTTTGTCTGTTAGCAAGATAACTCAAAACGTTATGGATGGATTTGGATGAAATTTTCAGGAAATGTTGATACTGGCACAAGGAACCGATGATTAAATTTTGGTGGTGACTGGGGGGATGGATGGACGAGGTGGGGCAGATTCTTTGTTTGTTTGTCTGTTAGCAAGATAACTCAAAAAGTTAAGGACGGATTTGGATGAAATTTTCAGGAAATGTTGATACTGGCACAAGGAACAAATGATCAAATTTTGGTGGTGATTGGGGGGGGACGAAGGGACTGATCTGCCTTGGTGGTGGTCTGTGCTCTCTGAGTGCTTTTCTAGATTTTCAGTGTTGTTACTAGTGACTCATTCCAAACCAAGGTTGTAATAGTTTTGGATTTTTCATTGTAGTTTAGTTTTATTTAGTTTTGACTTTTTTTTTCTGTAATTCAGTTAGTTTTAATTAGTTTTTAGAGCAGGTTTGCTAGTTTTTATTAGTTTTCGTTATTTGCTAAATGCTTAGTTTTAGTTTAGTTTTAGTTTCTTTATATCTTTTATCTTCTTCACCGTCGTATTCAAATAAATCCCAGACAGGACTCTGCCGCTTTCTCCCAACTTTAGTTTCCATGTTTCCAGATAGAGTGGGGACCAGAAGACGACTAAATGACAAGTGACAAGAAGTGACATACCATTAAATATCATATGATGCCAGCAGCTAAAATTGTTTGAGGGAAATAAATCGATTTTATATCAATCCGACATTGACAAAGACGAAAACGAAGGGAATTTTATCCAGAATTTTTATACGTTTTAGTTAGTTTTGTAAACACACAATACAGTTTCAGTTAGTTATCGTTTTTTTTCTTTTAATTATAGTTTTTATTTATTTCAGTTAACGAAAATGTTTTTACAATTCTAGTTTTTGTCATTTGTTAGTTTTCGTTAACGATAATAACTTTGCTCCAAACAGATTAAGAACGATTGTGATTGGCGAATTGCTACATGCAGTGTGTCACATATCTTTGTAATTAGATGAGAAAACGTTGAGTTCATTTGCCTCTTACATTGCAGGACTTGCGATGTGACTGTTGCGCACACGTACATTGCAGTGTCGTTGCTCAAACGACATATTGTGCAGCTCTAGTTGGTGCTAGCGCTGGTTTTGAACTGGGACCCTTCCAATAACCAGTATGCTTTTCTACAGGCTAAAGAACCACAATAGGGCCAGTTGGTCCATCAATATATAGTATGTCTATAAATATGTATCTACACTTCCAACTTCACACAACGACTCCTCCCACAGCTGCTTCGATTCCCCATCCAAACTGAAGCTCTAGTGTCTCTTCTTTTACTCTATTTTACTGTAGTCACAGAGTTTTACTTGGTCTTGTCGATCATGATAATTCTCTCTCCAGCCTTGATATAAGCAGTTCTTGGTTCTAGACCAGCAGAGTCTTGGCGCTGCTCTGGAGCCAGTTTTCGCTGACTTTACTTTGGCTGTTAAAACTCGGAACAACTGCTTCAGGATTAGAGACTGGCCCCCCAACCACCTTGGATGATAAAGGGGTGGATGAATCCTCTAAGCCTGTGCTTTGCTTGTTCAAACAGATTTTGCAGAAATGTTGATCCAAAAGTGTTCTGACTATCTACTTGGCCGTCAAAAGGCACGAGTAAAAATCCATGTTCAGTGGGTTTGTTCTCTTACTCACTGGTCCAACTATGAGTTTAATATCGTTAGCTTCATAGCATAATCACCTAACTCATACACAAATGGACAAAAGTATGTGGACACGTTGAATTTAGGGGTTTCTTTTCTAACAGGTGTCTGAGCTAACAAATGTCATAATATAGTTTTTATATTGTGAAAAATATCATATTGATTATTAATATTGATGTTTCTATGTCATCATGAATATTACATTTTATAGCTGTAGACATGACGTGTCCCAATATTTTTGTCCATATAGTTTATAAACATCAATATTTCCTTAAAGTGTAATGGGAGTTTTCTTCCTCAGTGAGATGTGAAGAAAGTGGACAAAAGTAGAAGAAAGTAACATAAAAAATGAACACAAATAAACCAAATAATCAAGAAAATCAATAAAAGAATCCAAAAACAACAAAATAATCAACTAATTGAACAAAATAATCAAGAAAATTAGCAAAACATTCAACAGAAAGAACAAAGCAATCCAAAATTGAACAAAATGATCAAGAAAATAAACAAAATAATAAAAAAAAGCTACAAAAATGAATAATGATGAATGTATGTTTATAATTCATATCATCATGAACAGGACATCTTACGGCTGTAGACATATGTCCCAATATTTTTGTCCATATAGTTTATAAACATCAATATTTCCTTAAAGTTTAATGGCAGATTTTTCTTCCTCATTGAGATGTGAAGAAAGTAGATGGTTAGTTGTGGTAGAAAATTATTATTTACAGTCAGAGCATGAAAAATATTTTCGACATTTAGAGGTAGAACATTAAAAATCACAGTCATGGATAAAAAAGCAAAAACAAAATTGAGGTAAAAACCATCTCTTTGGCTCTTTTGGAACCAAAGATAACAATTTAAACCAAACTAACCAATGCAATGATATTTATCCCAATATAAAACTATATTCTGACACTTGTCATTATTGTTTTGTATCCCAGACCCCTGTTAGAAAAGAAACACCTGAATTTAACGTGTCCACATACTTTTGTCCATTTGTGTATGCGCTACTATACTATGAAGCTAATGATATGTGACACTCTGCTGTACTTTTCTTGTTTATATACACCTCAGTGAACAAGTATCACAACTTTTGGCATCAGGCTTTGTTTACGCACCATGTAACTAATACCTGATACCTGATAACTCCTGTGCAGCACTGTGTTATTGATTAGTCTGCCAGTGGATGTAGCTTTGGTACAATAGCGCTGCACCGTGCAGCGTTGCAGCTTTGTTTAATTGAAATGCTCAGAGACATAATCTTGTTCTGTTTTTACATGCCCTTTTATCAGCATTGTTTGAAATAACCCAAAGAGGATAACGGAACATTACAACAGCCCAATCCAGCGACAGCATTCGCAGCCACTGAATTGAATTAAGCCTCATCCAGAGTCTGCACCCACTGCAGTCCTGTCACAATAAACTCCAACATCATATCGCTTCACTGTAATAGTTTGTCTGGTGTTTGCAGCAGCAATCTCAACATTTATTTGCGGTGGTCAAGTCCCATCTAACGCTTATTAGGGGTCTCTTCCCTGAGCAACCGATAGCAATCCTGTTGCTGCTTGTCTCATCAAGGCTTTATTTTTAGCTTTGGTTTTCACTCAACACAGCTTTAGGGCGATTTATTGCCTTCTTCGGATTGCATCATTCCGTCTGCACCCAGGATGTGCGAAGGAAGAAAGAGGCGCTATTACATGGCATGAGACGGTTTTATTTCACCGTTCTATTTCCCACCTTCAGTCATATTGCTCTTATGGTTGATGGGAAGCATCACTTTGTCCTTCTGAAGGGGAGGCAGGCAGCTGTACCCTGAGAAGCAGCACAGCTTGCCTCAGCCTGATGATTACAGTGAGTCAGCAGGTTCGCCGCTTTATTTTTTCTTTTTTTTTCCTCCTCTCTTTCCTTTGCATACCTTCGCTCGTCTCCCTCGCTCCCTCTCGACACCTCCCTCTTTGAACAAATCCCTCGCCTCTCAGAGATGAGACTCATCATGTTGTTGTCTGGCTTTGATCTGGTGCAACGATACCCATAATGCAGCTCATTTTCGTCCCTACAGTAAAAGCCAGTTTATCTTGCAGGCAACCTCGACTCACACGGGGAAACAGAACAGTTGCCACTTCTTTTCCGGCTGTTTATTCAACGCTCATTGTGGTCTGCTGCAGAGGCACTGCTTTTCTCCAGCTATTTTGGTCTCTTCCAGTAAACCAAAGCAGCAGCCATTGTATTCTTTTGGCCACTTCACACTTGGCACTCGTTAATTAGAGCCTCTGCATTCAACAGTTGTGGAGAAAGGCTAATTCCATTGTTGGCGTGTGTCTATTTCCCTCATGGCTAGAGTGTTTGATTGCCTGAGTTTCACACATTGTAAAAACCGGCAAATTAAGGCAGAATAGTCTCCGCTAAGGTCCAGCCTTAGCGCAAACTACAAATACAGGACCTAAAAAGAGGATTAGTGGAGATTAGAGTTGAATAAAATTCAACAATAACATATTTATTTTTTTACAGACTGGATGTTGCAGTGTGTACTGATTGTTTTTACAACATGATTGCAGTGTATTTCACAGTAATGGTGAAGGGAATTTGTTAAAACAGAATTTAACCCATAAAGACCCAGAGCTACTTTTGTGTCAGTACCCAAATGAATTTTTCTCTATTTTTAACCTTTCTTAAGAGATTTATCACCATTTAACCCTTTCATGCATACAGGTCACTCCAGTGAACAGTTATTCTACAGTTGTTCTCTATTATATTCATGGGTTTTGTTGTTTTAGTTCCATATCAGCTGTTACAGTGGATAATTATGCACCATCCCATAATACACTGACATTCAAACCATTACTGTAACTTTATGTTCTTGACAAACCTGATCTGCAGTAACATGATTGAGTGTAAATCAATTGCTAGTTGTTATTAGACTGTAATTAACAGTTTTCTTAATCAAAAAGGTTTTTTATTTATTTATTTATTTTTTTTTTAAAATATTATCTCCATGAAGTGAGTAAGAACTACTATTAGAACATGATAAAGGTGCATCAAAAATGCTTTTGTTTCATAGTTTTCACACAGTTTCACTTTGTGATATTGTGTTTAAATGCATGTTTCTTTGCTTCAAAAATTAAACACATGGTGTCCAAATGAGTGGACATTTTTGTAATTCGATGAAAAATGAGTTAATTAAAAAAAAAAAAAAAAAAAATCAATCTCATTGTTTTTTTCATGCCTAAAGAGGAATAAAAACACTCAGGAAAACAAAAAAATCTTGACTAAGGTTCTTATAATTCATGCATCAAAGGGTTAATATAATGTTATCCTCTGTATTTTGCAATATTTCAGTTGAAATCAGGTTTCTTCTATTATTTAATTTGCTGATCATGTAGAAAGTTGAGGCTTATTATATCAGAAACAAAGAAAACTGAGAAAAAGTGACCTTTTTAGTAAAATCTATTATTAACTGAACATAAACCCAGTGTGTCCATCCACTGTCATTGATCCAACTCCAGGGGTTTTATTAGTGAATCAATGTTGTAAAAGATGACAGTGTTTCCACGTTCACTACGAAGCCTCTGAACGTCCAAATGGGTCATATCTGATGAAAATGAAAAGATGGCAAACTGTATTTTACCTGAATTATTCACATGTATTGTTAAAATTAACGGATCAACAGCTATTAGATATTTTAGATCAGTAGATGGTTTTGGTCTGTTTGGGTATTTATGGGTTAAGGATTGTAGTCTCATCGAAACAGCGCTGTGATTTAAAAAAAAAAAAAAAGTGTGATTATAAAGATATGTAACTCCTCTGAGGAAGGTGGGTTCACTCTGACCTTTACATTATATTTCAGAGCTAATTAGCCTGAAAGATGCTTGTGTACCAAAAGCCCAGTGAAGCAGGTGGGTGTAGTCTGTATACAGACGTTGGCAGCCTCTCCGCCTGTTGGATGAGGCCCAGTGCTGCTTAAATGACGAGAAATGAGTGGTGTGTTGTCGGGGGCCGTGTGGGCTTTGTTTGTTGCAGTGGTCTGAGGAGGAGCAGACAGACAGACTACTCCCAGTCCCTTTGGGCCTGTCGTGTGGCTCTTAAACTGGTCTGACAGGTTGGAAGGCAGATCCAGGCACAGCCTCCATCACCGATCCACACTTCATATACTCGGCCTGTCAGAGTGTGTGCATGTTTACTTTTCTTTCTTATAATGTGCACACACACGTGACACACATCTTGTTTGTTTTCCGTGGGGTTTGTGCATATTGGTTTGATACCAACCTACTGTGTTTGCAGCCATGTGGAGAATAAACTGTACTGTTAACTGCACACACAAAGGCAATCTGGACTATGTGGGAAAAAAAACATACACCCAGTTAACCCTAAACCTCATGAAAGTGTCAGATTTGGCATCATTTATCAGACAATCTGCTGAGTTGTGATTTATTTGTGGTATTGCTTTACTTTATGGCTATACATACATATCATTAGCTTCATAGCATAACTGCCTAACTCATACACAAATGGACAAAAGTATGTGGACATGTTGAATTCCGGTGTTTCTTTTCTAACACAGGTCTGGGATACAAAACAATAATGACTAATGTTATAATATAGTTTTATATTGGGATAAATGCCATTGCATTGGTTAGTTTGGTTTGTTATCTTTGCTTCCAAAATGCCTCAGAGATGGTTTTTACTTTTACTTTTCTCTTGACACTGATTTAGTTTTTTTTTTTTTTTTTTTTTTATCAATGACTCTGATTTTAAATGTTCTGCCTCTAAATTTCTAAAATATTTTTCATACTCTGACTGTAAATAATAATTTTCTACCACAACTAACCATCTACTTTCTTCACATCTCACTGAGGAAGAAAAATCTCCCATAAACTATAAAGAAATATTGATGTTTATAAACTATATGGACAAAAATATTGGGACACATCAAGTCTACAGCTGTAAGGTGTCCTGCTTGTGATGATTTGACATATAAACATCAATATTCTTAATCAATATAGTATTTATCCCAATATAAAACTATATTATAACATTTGTCATTATTGTTTTGTATCCCAGACCCCTGTTAGAAAAGAAACACCTGAATTCAATGTGTCCACATACTTTTGTCTATGTAGTATATGACTTAATGCTACGAGGCTAACGATATGTAAACATACATTTTACTGTTTACATAACCACAGACACACATTTAAGCACAAATATGTCAGAATACCACATATACAATGTGCCTCACAGGCAGACAGTTTCCTTTAAGGCAGAATGAAATGATGGCCTCAACTTGAGGTAGACACCTCAAGCATAGTCAGCTTCGGTATTTGGCAGGGTATAACAACCTCACCTGATGTTTGAGAGAGTTTACGAGTGTTGAAATATGACTTAAAGCTGCAGGAGGAAGGAAAAAACACCAGCGTCTGTAAACACACACACTCCTCCTGCAGCTTTTGGAATAGACTTCGAGCCTGAAAATGAAGATGGACGATGAAATACTGTTTCATGCTGGTAGGGAAATGTAAAACCAGAGGATCAGAGGTAGAGGAGCTGCCATGTTGATTCTATATTGAACCACAGTGTAGAATTAAAAAGACTTCTGATCAGGGGTTAGATATTCTAAAGTCTGAAAAAAGAGCTCAGAGAAAGTGCAGAAGTCTTGTTTCCACTCAGGTTACTTTGTGAAAAGTTATTATGGATCGATGAAACTTTGATGGATTAATACCACTACTAGTATCTTACAATGGTACATGGAATAGCACAGCCATCAGACTACACAACAACTCACAGTAAACCCCCACCAGTAACCCCCCCACCCCCATATCACACCATGTACATGTGCAACCACAATGTAAATAATGTAAATATGTAAATACCATTGAAAGTTTTAATTTGAAGAATGTTTAATTTTAATTCTCTTTATCTAAATTTTTATATAAGTACCAAATTTCTTATTTTTCTTCATATTTCATTCTCACTTTTTTGCTTCCTGTCTTTCTCTTGCACTGGTGTGTTGTATGTTGCTGCTGTCAACTGTGAAATTTCCCCATGGTGGGATCAATAACATCTTATCTTATCTTATCTTATCTTGCCTTATCTTATCTTATCTTATCTTATCTTATCTTATCTTATCTTATCTTATCTTATCTTATCTTATCTTATCTTGCCTTATCTTATCTTACCGTATCTTATCTTGTCTTATCTTATCTTACCATATCTTATCTAATCTGATCTTATCTTATCCGATCTTATCAGAATCGAATCGAATAGAATAGAGTATCCTGTATTGTCATTGTGCTACTCCATTCAGTTCAACAATATTAATAAAACACCAGTATTTAAGAAAATAAGAATAGAGTGAATCTAAAATTGCAAAAACGAAAAATAAGAGAAGAAAACAGAATATAAATTTTACAATTTTACAAAGTAACATAAGAATAGAGCTAAGTAGAATAAAAAATAAAACTTTTAGTATCAACAGTATGTGACATTATGTATATTCATGAACAGTATTAACAGTATATATTACCCATGAATAACAGTATATATACACCTATGAACAAGTCTATATGAAAATAGTGCATTTATATTTTGATAAATATTGAATAAATATTGCATTGTTATTGCAGAACAGGAGAGTCATCAGGATAAAACAATTACAACAAATGGCTGGTGATTTAAGTGACTGCATTGGTGTTCATGTACTCAGTGGTGTGGTCTAGTTTGTTGTTGTGGATATACTGTGATGATTCCCTCCCAGACTCATACACACAGTGAGACCACATAAACATGTCTCCAATCATAAACCACTACTGTATGTACATGTATGACGGAGTTTTGTATAAGACTGTTAACCTTATTATATAATACTCTTTAAAGTTAACCCTTAATGACCAAGAATTATTATTGTGGCAATTTTCTCTACATTAAACCATTCCTTAGTAATTTATCACCATTTATTATAATATATTCTGCATTTTTCAGTTAAAAGCTAATATTTATTTCATTACCGACCTTATAGCTATTTAAGTTCAGAGTAAATTCAAAGGTTATTTATTTTATTTTATTGTTTATTTAACAGGGACGTTGTGCAGTCACACCATTGCACCAGAGTTACAGAAGAGCTCATTTACATCTGCAGTTCCTGGGCAGGTAAACAGACAACAGTGAATACAGAATATAAAACAGTTGACAGATAATTTAAAAACGAAGCATAGATACTAATATGGCAATATAATATGAAGCTTTAAATACAATAATAACAATGTAGTCTAAAAAAAATATAATCTGTACAAAGCATAAATTATAGTTACTATATCAGAACAGAGAAAACTGAAGGAAAAATGACTTTTTCAGGAAAATATATGATTAACTGAACATAAAATCAAGCAGCTACATCCACTGTCATTTGTGCTGTATATCTGATGACTCTGAACAGCTAAGAAACTGCATTTGGACAGAATTATGTACATGCATTGATAGTAGGGGTGTAACGGTGCACTTGTTTGTACTGTATCATTTCGGTTCGGGGCCTTTGATACAATACAGAGGTGTACCTAACGAATAGTTGCAGCCTATGTGAAGAACACAAATACTCAGGAAGCAGGGTGGACACAAGCAGAACCCATGTGGGGGGTGGGGGGGTGTAAACATGACAACAGAGATTATAACACAGCCACAAAAGCCAGGTCAGACATTTGAAGCATGTTAAGTTTCGCTTTTGGTTGTCGGTAGTCACAGAGCGCCCCCCAACACCCCCCCCCCCCCCCCCCCCCCCCCCCCAAGTCTCCATTACTGTACCAAAAATGGACCGAACCAAACTTACACTACTGTACTGTACTGTTACATCCGTAATTGATAAGATTAGTGAATCAAAAGTTATTTAATATTGTAGCTTAGTAGATGCTTTTGGTCTTTAAGGGTTAAATCTATGTCAAATGTCTTAAGTAAATGATGTTTTCATATTTGTTTTGTAAATCTTTGTACAGAATTAGTCCAATGTGTAATTAGATGTTGTAAATGGACTGAACTTATATAGCACATTTTCTACACCTTCATGGTGCCCAAAGCGCTTTACAATTCCTCACATTCACACACACACTCACTCACCAGTGGGCGGCTGCTGCCAGGAGCAATTTAGGGTTCAGTGTCTTGCCCAAGGACACTTCGACATGTGGACAGTTAGAGCCAGGATTCGAACCACCGATCCTTTGGTCATTGGACGACCAGCTCTACCAACTGAGCCACAGCTGCTGATTTTGTATAGACTTTATGGGAAAAACAACAGTCAGCCCAAAAAAAAAAAAGATGAAATGTGCAACATCAGTGGAGTTTTAACCAACTAAAGTAAAAAACTGTGGCTCTAAATGTTACATTAGACCAGGTTCAGGTTTATTAATGGAAGTGAAGCTCAATAAGCCCATTTAACACTGACCAAATGTGGAACTGTCTGTGTCTTACAAGTAGAAACTATTAAAAGTGCATGTAGAAGCCCACGATATTACTCACTGACATTCCATTGTGGAGGAGGACATCCGTGGTGCGATCATATTTGTCCTGCAGGGGGGGTTGGGGGGCAGCAGCATATGATGAGAGATGCTTCACATAACCAGTGAGACAGCTGTTGTTTGGCCTGAGCCCATCCCTCCATCCTTGGGAATAATCCGTGTAATGCATCAACAGCTGCTAGATGTCTGATGGTCACCGTTCACACTGTAAAAAATATGACAAACCACCATATTCTGCATTAACCCCTTATAGATCACTCAGAAATAATCTGAAATTCAAAATTTCAACCTTAGTGTGTTATTGGAGGACATAATATTTAATTACTTTTGTGGAATTTTTCAACCTTTTTAATGTCATATAGAAAATAAAGGTCAGTGATGTTACCATATTTGGTTCCTTGCTCATAAGTGGCAAAAAAAACAACATCCAATTATGTATGTGTTATTCGAGGACATAGTAAGATTTAATCACTTTTGTGAAATTTTTCAAAATTTTGTATTGTCATGTAGAAAATCAAGGTCAGTGAAGTTACCGTATTTGGGTCCTTGCCCATAAGTAGCACAAACAAACAAACAAACAAACAAACAAACAAACAAGAAGTATATATATATATATATATATATATATATATATATATATATATATATATATATATATATATATATATATATATGTTATTGGAGGACATAATAAGACTTTATTACTTTTGTGAAATTTTTCAAAATTTTTTATTGTCATGTAAAAAATCACGGCCAATAAAGTTACCGTATTTGGTTCCTTGCCCGTAAGTGGCAAAGAAAACATCCAAAAAGAATATATATGTTCTTGGAGGACATAACAACATTTAATTACTTTTGTGAAAATTTTCACAATTTTTTATTGTCCTGTAGAAAATCAAGATCAATGAAGTTACCATATTTGGTTCCTTGCACGTAAGTAAAAAAAAAACAAAAACAAAAAACATCCAATTTGTATATATATGTTATTGGAGGACACCATAAGACTATTACTTTTGTGAAATTTTTCAAATTTTTTTATTGTCCTGTAGAAAATCAAGGTTAATGAAGTTACCATATTTGGCTCCTTGCCCATAAGTATAAAAAAAATAAATAAATACAAGCATATATAAAAAAAATACAAGAAAGCATATGTAAGGTGAAAGGAGCATGTGTTTTAGAACATTAGAACATCCCTTTTCAAACATTAAACTTACATCAGTGCTGTTCCAGACCCTTGTCCACATCCACATTATCCCTTTGAACATCATTCCTTACATTAGTACCATTACTTCATGGTACCTAACAAAGCAGGTCCACTCACTGTTCATGCAGAGGTGGACCTTACAGACCCTGTAGACCACATTGGACCTGAGATAGTTGACTCACTGTCCTCACTGTAACTGTTGATTTCACTGTCTTATAATGTGTGTGGAAATGACCAAAAATAGACACTCACTCGATAAAGGCTTAACACAGACAAAGAATGCACAAGATGGAGTTCATGACTAGAGGAAAGCCTATTTTAACGCCGTACACAGTATTGTATTTACACATCCAATTTAATTAAGTGAAAGTTCTGACTCGTATGGACATCCTTGAGTCGTAGTGCTTTATACAGAAAGGCTGCACATTGTGTCTGTTCAGTGAAAGTGCAGTGCCAAGTGCAGCAAATTAACTCAAAAACACACTATAGTATTTTTGCTGCTTAATAGAAAAGAAAAACTCCCTTTTTATATCATATCTACCACACCAGTCTGTCTGATTATTTTTAACTTCATTTTTATAGAAGAGTCGTCCAAAAAAGAACAACATAAACATTTCCACACTGTTATCGTTTTTTCCCAGCTTTATATCTCCTTTATCTTTGTATCCTTGGGTGGAATTAAATAAGTTACACTTCCTCCCACTCCTTTTCAAACATGCAAATGAAGTCATTATATTTTGTTTTCATGTATATGTATTATTTTTCATGTTTTCTTGAAATCTGTTTCATTTCTAGGGACTAAAGTAGGATTATTTTGTTAGTTTTGTTGCATATTTGAAATAAACTGAAACTGAATCCTATCCATGATGCATCAAGGCAATGATAATAATAGCTGTCTGTTTCTTAGTGTAAAAGGGTGGAATAATCTATATTATAAATTCAAGTGGCCTCTGTGTATGTTTGTGTGTGTGTGTCTCGGGAATCACACAAAATCCGGATAGAGCTGACTGCTGCAGTTTGGGATAATTATGGATTTTTGGTCAACGAAGACAGTCGTGGAAATGGCAAGTTGATAGGACCAATATTTTGGGAGAGATTAGTAATTTTGGAATACAATAGCCTTACAGTCATGTTGCTATGCACAGAACGCTTTGGCGGTGACTGCTGGACAAATGTGGTACAGCATGCACAAATACACAACAGCATAAAAACTACCACATCTAGAACCTGTGGATCCCCATGGGTCAACACAATAGTTTATTACATAAAGGAGGTGGGCATGTGTGTGTGTGAAAAGTGTGTATTCATTGTAGTGATATCAAGGTTATAATAATTTGGATTTGTCATTATAGTTTAGTTTTATTTAGTTTTGACTTTTTTTTCTCTAATTCAGTTAGTTTTAATTAGTTTTTAGAGCAGGTTTGCTAGTTTTTATTAGTTTTCATTTTTTTTTCTAAATGCTTAGTTTTAGTTTAGTTTTAGTAATAATTTTAGTTTTGTCGTATCTTTTCTCTTCTTCTCCATATTATTCAAATAAATCCCAGACAGGACTCTGCTGCTTTCTCCCAACTTTAGTCTCCATGTTTCCAGGTAGAGTGGGGACGAGAAGACGACTCTAAACCACAAGTGACCAAAGTGATGGACAGTCAAGTGTCGTATGGTGCCGCTAGCTAAAATTGCAAGAGCAAAATAAATAGATTTCATATCAATCCGACACTGACAAAGACGAAAACGAAGGGAATTTTATCCAAAATTTTTATACGTTTTAGTTAGTTTTGTAAGCACAAAATACAGTTTCGGTTAGTTATCATTTTTTTCTTTTAATTATAGTTTTTTTTAATTTCAATTAACGAAAATGTTTTTTCAATTCTAGTTTTCGTCATTTCGTTAGTTTTCGGTAACGATAATAACCTTGAGTGATGTCCCAATCTGGATTTTTTTGCTTCCGATCTGATCCAATTTTTTTAAGGATTAGGTTTGCTGATGTAGCTGGGATAGGCTCCAAGCGACCCCCGTGACCTTAGAGAGGATAAAGCAGGTTCAGAAAATGAATGAATGAAAAGGTTTGCTGATACCGATCTGATACCGACTTTTTACAGTAAAATTCTGATTCAAATTTGGAGTCATTATATATAGGTTATTATGCTATTATTTTACTTGAGATCACAATTGGTCTGAATGTGGAACCTGAACTAAAACAAGTATGACACCTTTGACTTTTAATAACTTTAGTATAATTTTTGCACTTTCCAAATTCATACTGTGGGACAAATTAGAACTTTTGGTGGCCCGGTTTTGGCCCACTGGCCGTACGTTTGACAATTACTGTAGCACATCTATGGACAGGTCCGTCCAGGTATTATATGAGGGTGCGTTCCGTGCCGTATATTAGTGATGCACGGATCAGCGGGTTACTTGCGGGTCAAAAGAATGTCACTTTATTTTCGGGGCAGTTCAAGGCGGGTCAAATAATTCCACAAAAGCCCTGTGGGTTGAAAAAAAGCTGACTCGTGCATCACTACCAGACTATAAAGTGAAAGTGAAACTTATAGATGCTTGACTAAGCCTCTAGCTGTTGTGCAGCTAATTTTCCTTTTCCCTACCCGATCTGGTGACTAAATCCGATCCGATTCGATATTCTAAAAAATGCCAGATTGGCAGCCAATACCGATATTTAGATTGCATGGAGACATCCCTACTTCATTGTATTAGTAAAGCCATAACAGGACTCCGACACTTAATGAAAGTAGGTTTTTGGAACCTTAGTATGTAAATAATCTGCTCCACTTCATAAATATCTTGATTTCACAACAGTTACTTCAATCCATTGGTTCTTTGGTACTGAGGGACATATCGGCGTCATTCTGGATTGATCTGCTTGTTGCCAATTAAAAGTGAAAATGATGGAACCGAAGAGAAACAAAAGTCTAATAACTTTAGAACCACTAATCCTATCTATATGTTTTAATAATTCAGGTAAAATGCAGTTTCTCCAGGTTTTTAATGACGTCAGATATGACCCAATTGGACATTCAGAGGCTTCGTAGTTACCGTGGAAACACCATCATCTTCCACAACATTGACACAACAGTAAAACCCATGGAGTTGGATCAGTCACAGTAGTTGTATTTTTTTTTGCTGAAAATGTCACTTTTCTCTACTGATATAATAGCCTTGACTTCACTCTGAGCTTTTATGAACATCCACAATAGAATAGAATGGAAGAGGATAACTTTATTGTCATTGGAACAATAACAAGTACAATGGCATTTATAAAAGTGCCATCCAATCTATGCATCATATGTAAAACATACTATAAAAAGACAAATAAAAGCAGCTAAAATAAATAAATGTACATGATCAGTAAATTAATATAGGAAAATGCCTGGTTTTAATTGAAAAATGAATAATGCAAAGGATAATATGAAAATAAATGGTGATAAATCATCTCAGAAAGGTTAAATATCCCCAAAAAACCTCAAAAATATCACCAATGACCTATATTATGGTTAAGGTTACAAAGTAGTTATGATTGAACTGATGTAGTTTAAGTTGTGTTTTAGCCACATATTAAATACATAACACATGCAGCTGTAGTTTCATGATCCAAACCCTACTCTAAGTTTATGGTAGAGGTTGGAACAGGTTAAAGCTGTATTTCTCTGCATATTTACTCTGCATAAACACCCAGATCATTCTCAGATGATTACGTGACGGTGAAAGATTCTCGTAGTTTTTCCTGAAAAAGATACCACGGTGTCATCTTTTTCCAACATTGTGCAGCCTTGATAGCGGAGTATACCTGACACTTCCACTCCTCCACCCACCGTCTACCCATCGGACCCGGATCAGCTGGTCTTTTTGTTCCTTTCAGCCGATAAGAGTCCTCTCAACATATTAATAAGCCTGTTGATTTACAACCAGGGCAGGTTCTCTCATTTGCAGGGAGCCTCTCTGTGAAATTATACACTAATTAAACAGTTGAATTGTTACAGGGTGTGTGTGTGTGTGTGTGTGTGTTGGGGGTGTCAATACTCACAACCAAACCACATTACACATCTCAGATAAACAACAGTGGTTTGGTTCAGGAAATGTGATGTTTTTGTCTTATTTTCTGAAACTGATGGGTTTTTGATTCAAGACTCAAGACTGTTTATTATCATTATGGGTACACATAATGAAATTTACACCTGTGGTTCTCGACTTAGACGGTACAAACGTAGATACTCAGAGATATTGAAAACAGTATGAACACAATATAAGAATGTGTACAACATTTGTGAAAGCCGAAATGTATAAACAGTATGTACAGTGGAAATAGATAGATAGATAGATAGATAGATAGATAGATAGATAGATAGATAGATAGATAGATAGATAGATAGATAGATAGATAGATAGATAGATAGATAGATAGATAGATAGATAGATAGATCCATCTGGTGAAAAATTTGGACAATAAACAGCCATCAAAAATGGGTATGCTAGGTTAATTCTCTTGTCAGTTTTCAGAGTATTTAATGATTTAAGCAGAAAAGTCAATTCAGTCAAAAAATTACTTAAACCAAAAATTTTTTTGGAAGGCAACGAAATATTAAGAGAATCATTTTATAACAGCTTAAACGCAACTCAAATCATGAATGTTTTTTTTTTTTTTTTTCATCATCTTATCTTATCTTACTTTATCTTATCTTATTTTACCGTACTTTACCTTATCTTATCTTATCTTCCCTTCCCTTGCTTTACCTTATCCTATCTTTTCTTTATCTTATTTTATCTTATCTTACTTTACTTTACTTAATCTTATCTTTTTTTTTTATCTTATCTTCTTATCTTATCTGATCTTATCTTACTTTACCTTATCTTCCCTTCCCTTACTTTCCCTTGTCTTTTCTTTTTTTATCTTGTCTTATCTTACTTTACTTTATCTTATCTTATCTTATCTTATCTTATCTTATCTTATCTTATCTCATCTCATCTTATCTTGCCTTAACTTTTCTTATCTTACCTTACCTTATCTTATCTTATCTTATCTTATCTTATCTTATCATTTTACCATCAGCTGCTGCCTTTGTAATAGTTTTTTTTTTTTTTTTTCCAATCACAGGCTTTCCTCTAATTGTACTACAGCGTTTAGACCTTTATGCTCCCCACCATAAACTATTCTTCTCGGCTCACACTGATCATTCATAGATTCTCTGTCATGCATTGATTTTTCTTCTCTTTTCCTCTTATGTTGGCAGGGATAATGAGAGGCTCCTTTATAATTCATGCCATGATTGATCGCAGTTTGCATGCTGCAATCGCACCAAAGACTTGGCCAGCAGCTCACAGCACTGCCAAACACTTCAGTCCACATTAGGATGCTCGGTGTTGGCTTTCAGCTGCCATTTAGCAAAACCACGCTCTGTTGTCTGTAGCAGTGCTTGGGAAATGATTGATTCCACCCAGAAAAGTTTAAAAGACAAGTCTAAAATGTTGTTGAATGGTATTGACATGGTCTTTCAGCCATAGCTGTTCTGTGCCTGTCCCTGTCTATACTTAAACAAATAGCACTGAGCTCCTTGTTCAGCATCTTTACAAATCCTCTGACATTGACACCGATAATACAGAGAGCTCCTGTAGCTTCCTTTCAGTCCCAGCACTGATCCTAATAAGGAGATGAATGGCTCTATACAAACAGTGGAGTCCAGCCTGGGTTGGAAGTATTCCCGCTGCCTCTCGCCTTCCCTCTGTGCTCAGGCTTTAATGCCTGCTCCAGTCGTCTCCGTTGACCTGGTCAGCGTCGGGGTCAGCTTTGGTCAGATAAAACGACTCCCTCAGCTCCTGCACTGGACAAAGCTTTAACATGGACCTGATGTATCGGCAGAGAAAGAGACTGAAGTAAATATTAGATGATTAAAGGTCAGTAAATTTACAGAACTAACTGAACATAGTAACGTTCCCATATTGTATGAAGCAAATGTGAAATAAAGTTTAAAGACGTTGCAAAAAATAAATGCAAAGTAGTTCATATTTGCAGCTCAATAGTTGGAATAGGGTTTGTGAGAGCAGAGATGTTCTGTATAATTTCATTATTGTTCTTTATTATTGTCAGTTGAAGTATTATTATTATTATTATTATTATTATTATTATTATTATTATTATTATTATTATTATTATTATTTTAAAACACATTTATTGTTTTTTCATTCATACAAAACCATCGAACACCGTGAACTTCTTGAACATGGCAGAGAAGAAATAGATAATAATAATAATAATAATAATAATAATAATAATAATAATAATAATAATAATAATAATAATACATCACACTTATATAGCTCTTCAAGATGCTTAATAACAACAACAACAATAATAATAATAATAATAATAATAATAATAATAAATATAATACATAATCCATACATTAAATGAAAATAAATAAAATAATCCTCAAAAAGATTGTGCTGAGAGTACTGAATAGAAACAACAAATTAAATTACATAATAAATAAAACTTAAGTATAGTGTCAAACTCATTTTGATTCAGGGTTGAAGTGGGCTGGACCAGTAAAATAATAACATAATAATAAATAAATAAATAATGTCAACTGTAAACTTTTCTCTGTGTTTTAGAGTGAAAAAAAGTAAAACAAGTGGTTCCAGGCACAACAAACCCACCCCTCGCACGTATTGTAGTTTATTTTAGCGTCGATCCAGCTGACGTCCTCATGTCTATGCATGTGCTGATGTCAACATATCAATTGCCACTATATATGTATCAAGTTTCAAGTAAATTGAAACAAAATGGATGATTTTATAGACATGTGAAATTTTACCCATTATAAATAAATGGGAGAAAAAAAAGATTTCAAAATTTGAACTTTGACCTACTTTTCCCAAAATGTAACCACATCTATTCTGGGTCACTGGCAATCTATAAACCTAATTTAGTATGAACTCAACCAACAGTTTTGCTTCTAGAGTGTTAACAAACAAAGAAACAAACAAACCAAAAACAATGGCCCTTGCCTCCCCTTTGGGTGGCGGGGTAAAAATATTAGGAAAATGTTTACATCTGTTGAATTGAATTGAATTGAAAATGATCGTTAATATCTTTAGTGTAATTTTTGCATTTCACTAATTCATCCCACTGGCTGAACTGGACCCTTTTGCGGGCTGTGGGCCACATGTTTGACACCTGTAGTGTAGAGTTTGCATGTTCTTTCCATGTTGTACAGATTTACTCCGCATCTTCCGCCATCAAAAATATGTATGCTAGGTTAATTCTCTTGTCAGTTTTTATCCGCTTACTGGCAGCGCAATACTCACAGTGTATTAAGATCCATCAGATTTAGAGCTAATGTTTCTTCAACTAATACCTTGTGCACATGAATATAGATTTTATAAGCAGGTATTTTCCTTATCTTTTGTTTTAAAAAGAAGAATTACCTCAATTTTACAAAATATCTCAAATTATATCCACACAACAGCACAGAACTGACTACAAATGAATACAAAAGCTTAGAAAAAAAAAAAAAAAAATAATTCTGGGAAACATTAGATAGATTTCCAGTTTGGGATTTATTGATCTGGAACTGGGAAATTGTAGTTCAGCAGCAGCAGCATGACATGCAATATAAAGTATATTTGTCATTATTGTTTTGTATCCCAGACACCAGATACCATTTGTGTATGAGTTAGAGGTCAATGATATGTAAATATAAATTGATGCTAAATACTACGCAGCTAATGGCTAAAGCTAAAGTATCAAGCTAGCAAACATAAATTACAGAAACTAACAGATGACAAACAAACTGCTGAGAATATTATCAGGAGCCGTGGGACAAGGGGAAAAAGGACATTATAAAACTCTTTTACAGATGTACGATAAACTTTTTCCAATCATCATTCACCTTGTGGTACCATGAGCCTCAATGCTACGGCCTTGAGCTATTAGTCAGCTTTAAATGACTGCAAGCCTGTTGTCCTAACACCATTTGATTCTCTTATCTCGTATGCTAAACGAGTCAGTCATAAATATTTAAGCTTCGCAAGAATGAAAGGAGGGACATGTAAATACTCAGAAATGCACTTTGCACATTTATTTCTAACATTTTCTGACCCATTTCTTTAAAATCCCACATGGTGAACCATCATCATTCTGCTTATCTGCATCAGAACAATAGTGCACAGGATCTGCCAGATAAAATATGCCATTAGAATGAATGATTGTCATGTTTCGGGGAAAAAAAGACTCACTATAAGAGGGCGAGTTTAGATTTTTTTTCCCATAAACTGCACTTTAACATTTCAGTGTAGCACTTGGAAATAATCAGCAGAATGCTCTTACACCCACATGGTCAGAGTGATGTCTCTAAGTGCATTTCAGAGCTACAGTTTAGGCCATTTTTAATTCAAAAGTCAGAGGTAGTTTCTTTAAATGTAGTACACGCTTGCTTATAGAAATACTTTGTGCATTTTATATTTGTGTTGAGAGAAATACAAAGATAAACCACAACCTGAGATGCTACTACTATATCTTTTCATAAACTGCTGTCATAAACATCTGGACTGAGTGGAGTATTGATAAAATAAAGTGGAAAAAAACAGACTATCAGCTCATTTTTGGAAATGTGACGCTGTTGTATGTGGAGCAGCAGGTGCTATATTACCAGAACAGTGTACTTGATTGCAAACCCACAACTAGATGAGAGTAGACAATTGTTAGAAATGATGTATTGGGAGGAACGACTGAATCTATGAACAATGCAAGCCTGACAATTTTTCAACGTATTGTTCTTCTTATTTATTTTTCTCCAAACAGAGTGGGAAGCTCTAGCCATAAATGCTCTCCGTGTAAAGTGGTTTTGCATTTGCACATGTTGCATAACAGAAAGGAAAATGTGGGAGTGAAATGATCAGCTGTCACAGCATCGCCTGGATTATATATATTTTTGTTGTTCCTGTGCAGAAGGCATTAGGCTGGTAAAAAAAAAAAAAAAAAAAAAAAAAAAAGCACTATCTGCACGCTCTCTGCTCATTAATTGTAGATAAAGAGACTAAATCATGGGCAAATTTTAGCCCAAAGGAACAGAAAGACTCCCTCAGAGTCCTCAGAGCGGTGTTCACACAATGTTTAATTTTATTTGACACTGTCCTATTAACTGCTCGTTTCACTCTTGACAAAAGCAATCGAGGCTAATGTGTGTTTCGAGAATATTTCTGAGTGTATTTAAGGATGGTTGGATAGGTCAGTGCTGTGGTCGCTTACTGTTGTGTCTGAAAGCATAATGGAATCTCTGTTAGCATAAAGTCGTCAAGGATTTATTTAGTTTAGAACAAGAATGTACATCAGCTTTAAAGGCTCAGTATCTATGGTTTGCAGATACCAGTGTGCTTCTGTAAAGTTTGGGTTGGAGTGTACGATCTGAATGGGAGTTGGTTGTTAGTTGCTGTCAGCTAACTCTATTTCTAAGTGAATGCTAACTAGTGTTAAGAAGTAGAAGACGGTTATTAGCTGTGATTCCATAAAATTTCCAAATGATGTTGTGAAATAAGAAATTAATGGTTTTCATCAACTGGTTTGGAGAAAATATTTTGTTTTGATAAAGAAAGATAAGGTTATTTGTCACATGCATGTGTGTTATACATAGTACAATGCACACGGAAATGCATTTTGTAAAAAGTATCCTATATTGTAAAAGGGAAGTGGACTGTGTGTCTCGGGCATTACACTAAATTCGTAAAGAGCTGACCGCTGCAGTTGGTCATACTTATGTATTTTTGGTCAAGGAAGACACTAGCAAAAACAGCAGGTGGATAGGACCAATATTTTGGGAGATATTAGTAATTTTGGGTAAACAATGGCCTCCCAATGGCCAATCACGTTGCTATGCCCAGAATCATAGAATCATCACTGAAGTGGGTTCCCTAGCAACAGATAAACAATAGGGCCATGTTGCCATGGTGTCAGATTTCATGTGCAGAAATAGACATACCAACTGAGAGGTTATTCAACTGAAAATACCAGTAGAACTTAACAAGAACGTAAAGGAATGAACTGTATCAGAGGATCTAGAACCCATGGGGAACCACAGGTCAATGCGCTAGTGTATATATGAATATAAATGTATAAATAGAAAAGTAGCTCTAGCATATACAAACAGTTTACAAAAAATAAATAGAAGCATTTTCATTTAGCCTATAGTCAAATGTTGGCACTGATATAAACAGAGTAGTAGAAGTAGAACTTGCTGATTTTGCCTGTGATGTTTTTTTAAGGATTATCTGTGAGTTACTATATATTTGCTACATCTGAAAAAGTTCGTCTAAAAATCCAGTTTCTATCTCTCTGCTCTGAATATTAACTCTGTTTTCAGAAAGCCTAACAACCCAGTTTGTGAAATTCATTGCAAGGCCATTTCCATAAACCTTTTCTAATGTGCTACTTATCCTAATGGCATGCTTTAGCTTGATAAATGCGCATAAAAATAGGAAATAGAAACACAGGTATTGAAGAACTGAAGTGCAAACGCAAAGGTTTGTGTGGAAATACTGACCTGAGTTCTGTGCATAGATGTACCAAACATAACTGAAAGTGGTTCACAAACCTTCCATATTGAATCTTTATGGAAAATAATATATAATTTATGGAAAATAAAGATTAAGTAAGTCTTTATTTAACCTATAAAACCCCAGTACTACTTCCCTGCCAGTTCCCAAATGAATTATTCTCTCTATTTATCCATTCTTAAGTGATTTATAGCCATTCATTATAATATTAGCCTCTTAATTTTGGGTGTCTTTGTGGTAAATCATGTCCTTTCCTATATTTAATTTACTAATCACGTAGATGTTCATTAATGCTCAGATTAAAGTTGAGGGTTATTATATTAAAAAGAGAGAAAACTAAAGAAAAAGTGACTTTTATTGTAAAATCTATCATTAACTGAACATAAACCCAGTGTGTCCATCCACTGTCATTGATCCAACTCCACGGATTTTACTGGTGAATCAATGTTGTAGAAGATGATGGTGTTTCCATGGTAACTACGGAGTCTCTGAACGTCCAAATGGGTTGTGTGTGATGACCATGAAAGATGACAAACTGTATTTTACACCAATTATTTACATGTATTGATAGGATTAGTGGATCAACAGGTATTGAACAGTTTAGATCAGTAGATACTTTGGGTCACTGGCGGATGTTTGGGTCTTTATGGATTAAAAGGTCAACAGGTTTAAGTGGTTTGGAAAATCAACGTATTAACCACGAAACATTATAATAAATCACTTGTATCTCAAATATTCCTCATTAAGTGTGTATGAGTGTAGGGATGTAACAATATGAAAATTTCATATCATGGTTATTGTGACCAAATTTATCACAGATATCATTATTATCGCAGTATTGTTGAAATTGTGCTCAAAATGTTCAAAAAGTACTAATACACACACTGAAATAATTTAACCAAGTTGTATTTAAAAAGAAAACAACAACAAAAAAAAACAAATAAAATAATCGGCACAATGTACTTTCTGTTGCAGAAACATTCAAATATTAACCTTTAGTGGTCTGAGTCTATTTTGGCAGTTTTTCAGTCCTTTTGATTTTGCCTTTATATACTATATAAACAAATGTTTACTATACTCATGTTTGGTATCTTTTTTTTCAGCACAACTTCATCTATCTTATCTGTCTATTATTTTTTCACTTTAACCTACTATATCAACACAAAAGGCCAGAAAACACCAAAAAAGTATAAAATCCGATTTGAAAAATTTACATAATTTATTGCATAATTAACACAAAGATACTTAACAAACCTTTTCAAAGACTTTAAAAGTAAGTATTGGTTCCAAATATTAGGTATAGAAAATTAAAATTGTAAAAAAATTAGAACTATACTCAAATATTTGACATAAAAGCAAATCTTTACATAGGCGTTTTTTCCCCCAAAAGTGCGGTAATCAAACACGGTTATCATGATAATTAGAATTTAAACAGTAATACTAACCGTCGGCAATTTTACCGTGGTTTATCGTTATACCGGTAATCGTTACATCCCTATATGAGTGTTACCTAAATATCTTCATATACCTTTGGAGTTGTTATCAACAAATGACTGGCTCCCACATAAAACAGACTGGTACAAACTTAGGTGTAAATTGTACATTCAAGGCTCAGGAGCTGAACGTTTAATGTCTCTAAAGTTTTAGATCGAATGCCTTTGCCTCTTACTTTCACGGCCTAATGGATTTGGACGACCTCTCAGACGAGTAAAGCCTGAAACGCCTCACTGACCCGAGACTCCAGACTGGAGAATAAAACACCAAGGGCATCCAGGCCCTCTGTCTGAATCACTGGAGGTTAAACGTGTTCTACCCAAGGGCATGAGGCTAGTCCAATAATTTATGATTTTTCTACCTGAACGCTTTGTGTTTGCACCAGCCGGCCTGTGTGTTTCATTAAACCGAGGACTGGATTCCACTTTGTGCGGCTGCTCTTGCTTCCGCCTCCACACTGTTATACTCTCAGCCAAGATAGACTGCACGCCGCTCTGAAACTGAACCTGATAAAACAAACAAAAACAAATATCTCGATGACACATATGACATTTCACCTGGTCGATCAGATCAACTGCATCCAATGGATGGATGAGGGATGCAGGAACAGAATAATTGCACCCACTTCTGCGATGCTTTGTGTCATCACAGCCTCAAAACCATATTTATTATTCATGGTTATTACATTCTTGTTTAAATATTTTATGTTAAGGGTAGCAGTTCTTACTTACTGAAGAAATCCCCAGTTTATAATGTGTTTTTTTTTTTTCCCCTTTTTTTATAATCTTATCTTCATGTGGAAGTATCAAGGGAAAATGAATTTATGCTGAGAGGACGACTGTGAGATGTATTTCATCACGGAGTCTGACTTGAAGAATTATGTAATACCAATTTATATTCACATCCACTGGTCAGATTGAATTGTAGGCTGGAAAAAAGACACGCTTCTGCTGAGAATGACTGGTGAGCAGACTGCCGACTGAACATTTAGTCCGGCCGTTTCATGGTGTTGTGTGCTTGTCTTCAGCTCTCACGGTCAGGTCTCCAGTGGCGTTGTCTGCCTGTAGCTGCTCATCTGTGATTCACAACCTTGATGTCTGGGGTTAACAGACTTGCAGCCCTTTAACCTGCTGGCCCGCTGTGCATCTGTCACTAACTCAACCCCTTTTCACTGAGTTTTAGGGTTTGATTTAGACCAGAAGAAATGTAAAGTTTCAATGCATGTATTATATTCAACATGAAAGGGAATATTCAGTTTCTGTGTAGAACAGTAGTTTCCAACCTTTTTTGGCTTGTGACCCCATTTTAACATCACAAATTTCTGGCGACCCCAGACATTCAAAATGGAGACTTTTCTTTTTTTTTTTTTAGCTAAAATGAATTTGTTTTTGATCCTGTAATAGTTTGCTATACTATGTTGCAAACAAATGTTACTTTTAGACGACATTTAGTCTATATAATGTATATTATTATGGACGGAGGCAGTAAAGCCAGGTGTAGATTACTGCACAAAGGGAGAATTTTATTTTCCTTGGTCAGGATATGTACAGTCAGTCCAGCTTGGATTTACAAGGCTGACAATTAATACTGAACAAACAAGAACTGAAACTATGAATTGTGAAAGAGCTGCAGCATCTGAAACCGACCACAATGAACATTTGACAGATAAACAGAACCACAGAGAAACAGTACCACAGTGCTTCAGTTTCAGAACCACAGTTTGTCATGTCTTCTATGGATTGGGATTGTCTCTGTCAACTCACCATATATTTTTTATTAGTAAGTTTTTATTTTCATTTTCATCAATTTCTAGAAATTTCAGGCGACCCCATTTGAATTCTAGGCGACCCCACATGAGATCCTGACCCCAAGGTTGAAAAAAACTAGTGTAGAATGTGATTGAAACAGACTCTAGAATCGTTAGCCTCATAGTAGGGCTGGGAGATATGGGAAAAAATCATATAACGATAATTTTTTTCATATTAGACAATATTGATATGTATCACGATATAAATCAAATCATTTTTTTGTCAAGCTTGAATTTTCCATTACACATAAGTTAGGTGTGAAGACATCAGAAGGGGAGAGCGAGAGCGAGATACATATGTTGTGGTACCTATGGAGACGTCCCTCCCTCCACTGTTACATTTACACCCCCCCACCCCCCCATCCCCGCTCTTATGTATTATTCCCCTGTTTTATTCATCTAACCCTAGCCCCAATCTTAAGATTTATTGACCCCCATCTTATAAGCGTCTTAAGTTTCATTTTCAGTTTTGCAGCTGTATGGTTTGTGTGTATTAGTATTGCGGTAGGCATAAACTGCAACACCCCCTGTCTGTCGATCCATGCATACCTCTAAATTCAGGTTTACAGGTGCACCACTGGCGACTGGTGTAAACCGAAAGTGAAACAACATGCTTTGAACATCCGACTCCTGGCTTTTAGGCCTCTATTGTACGCCGGAACCGAAACGGTTCGCACCCTACTTTTCAGTAACCTGGTCGCCTGAGGTTTCGGTAAGATTTTCTTCTGAGGGAACACTCATTACCTCCTGCTGCAGCCCAAACATTAGCGTGTGAACTGCAGCTGTTCTTACACCTGTGCTGTGGGTGTCAACCTAACTTGACGTGGCTCTAGCGTGTTTGGTTCGGTGCGGCGCTACTTAATTATGATTGGCTGTTCTTATGTCTGTCAAAACATGGATGAATGAATCGAAATTGCATCGATCATGTCTCATATTTCTATTGAGGAAAAGTTATATCGTGATATTTATCGTTATCGTTTTATCGCCCAGCCCTACCTCACAGCATAACTGCCTAACTCACTCCACTGGATGGACAAAAGTATTTGGACACATTGAATTCAGGTGTTTCTTTTCCAACAGGGTCTGGGACACCAAACAATAATGACAAATGTTGTATTAAAACGATGTCTAAGCAGTATTTTAGGTTTATTGCCAGCCACACTCAGTTAAGACATGTAAACAGACTGAGTGATGAATCTCAGGCTACAAACCAAGTTAAAGGACAAAAATACAACATTAGTTTGTGTCGTCTATCCATTACAAGACTGTGTTGTTCCAAAAGTCAAGGGGGTGAGAATGTGAACCTGTGCCTGAGTTGGAAAAAGAGGCCAACATCAGATCCCAATTTTGCAAAAAAAAGACCTTGAAGTTAATATTTTTAGCTACAAAGTTACATTTCAAGTTGATTCATGTGTCATTTCATGCTGAATTTCTATTGGTAGGGGTCGTATCTCACAGCACCAGTCACACCGTGCAATGGTCAAACTAAATTTCTGATGCTGCAGGAATTAGGACAACACCTGTCTGAAAAATTCTTTCACTCTGCAATGTCAGACCACAACCAAAGGCATTGCTACATTTCTCATCTTTCATGTGGGACAGGCCAAAATCACACAGATCCAACCTGGCTTTAAAGACTCACATGATCTGGATGGTGTTAAAAAAAAGTTTTAAAATGTCTCATTCTGTTGCTCAATTTCAGTCCTGCTAAACACATGCAAATTTGCAAACCTGCAACTATTTAGTGGTTAATTTACTAAGCAGCAGCTCATTAAGCAGTCAGCGTCTCGGAGCGCGGCCGCTTTAGCTGAGTGGCGCCATTTGTCATTGAGGTCACCGAGCCCAACAAAGGGAATGACAGCGCAGGGTAGGGATGCTGCAGAGAACTAATAAAGAAACACTGCAGCTCTGTAGAAAATTAAGAGACCACTCCAGCTTTCCAGACCTGAAACCCATTGGAAATGTCTGGAATGGGATCAAGATGAAGCTGGATGGTCACAAGATGTATACAAAGAGAGAATCTTACATGCCAGGAGTGGAATAAAGCAGCCAACAGCATTCTGAAAGACCAGTGGAGAGCAGGACAAGATACATGAAACCTGGGAATGGAAACTAGGGTTGTTCTTATGTCCATAGTCATTTTTTGCACTTTTTGGCTGACAGATGAAGGATGAATGAGTGGCTATATCTTTATCTTTGGTCCTGGCAAGAAAACTGAGGTACAGTGGTGTGAAAAAGTGTTTGCCCCCTTTCTGATTTGTTATTTTTTTGCATGTTTGTCACCCTTAAATGTTTCAGATCACCAAACAAATTTAAATATTGGACAAAGATAACATGACAACACAAGTAAACACAAAACAAAATTTTTCATTGAAGGTGTTTATTATTAAGGGGAAAACATTTCCAAACCTATATGGCCCCTACATGCCCCCCCCCCCCCCCCCCCCCGTTTCAGATAAATTAACTGTGGTGTATCACATCTTGGGAAACCTGGGTTTAATTTCCCCAGCCCAACCCAGGCCTGATTACTGCCATACCCTTTCTCAATCAAGAAATCACTTCAATAGGACCTGCCTGACAAAGTGAAGTAGACCAAAACATCCTCAAAAGTTGTCTAGCATTTGAGGATCTGGAATTTAGAATTTTTTCCCCCTTAATAATAAACATCTTCAGTTAAAAACTGCATTTTGTGTTTGCTTGTGTTATCTTTGTCGTTTTACACATTTAAGTGAGACAAAGATGCGAAAAAATAAGAAGTCAGGAAGGGGGCCAACACTTTTTCACACCACTGTATTGTATTGGGATGGAGATGTTCCTAGATGGCCAGTGTTAGAGTCTTGCAGCCAAAGGTAGTCTGGGACAAAACTCTGACAGTAGCATAAATGTAGGATGTGAGTGCTGCCACCACATAGGTCTACAAACCAACCAATAGGAGCACAGCACGAAATGATGCAAACATGTTTCCATCACTAAAAATAATTTCGTCAAACTGCCTCTGCAAAATTGCCTGAGGTCTTAGAGTAGAAGACTAGTGGAGGTAAAAGCAGTCACACTGAATCTGCACATATGTCAAAGACAGCACAAGCCTCCAATCATGTCATATTCATTCAGTCAACATGTAATTTGTGAATGCTAACAGTCAACAACTGCTCACTCTTTGGTTCATTCATGTCTGGAACTAAGTGTGCAATTACACTTTTTACAGCTGCTATTCAGAGGCAGTTTCCAAATAATCTCAGGAAAAGTGCAGTAATATTTAATATGTTCCTCTTCCAGTTTCATATGCATTGTGGAAGGAGGTGTGTCTTGATGCTGAAATGCAAATTGTGCCTCAGTGTCAAACAGTAACCACTTCCAGAATGTTTGGAAAATAAAATTAAGAAAACCAAGGGATTTGTGCTTCAAAAATCAGGCACCAAATGTTTTATAAATACAGTTTTAATTGGATCCTTCTCCAGCAGAAGCTGGCTTCAAAAACTTTGGCTTCCATTGAACTTCTCTCTGAGGGAATATTTATTCCAGGACTTTTTCTAGTATCATTTGCTTTATTTGGACTATTTAGTGAATGGGTTCTTTTTGAATTATTAGTCAGAGTTTTAAAGCCTACAGAATTCTTTGACGTCTACTGTGTTGGACTGAAACATACAGATGTGATCAGTGGCCTCACAATTTAAACATATATTTTCCTGACAAAGATTCATTTTTTAGTTGTTGATAAGGTGCACAGCAAGAGCATCAAATGTTTGTTTGACATTTCATTTAGCTTGAGGTTTTACCATATATGTTAACTTTGGCATGAGCTAATCTATTAACCCCTTATGTGCATCCTTAGCTTCACTCTTCTCAACAAATATGGTCACTTCACTCAAAAACCCAAAATAAGTGACACCCAAACCTGTCAATACTATATATCAATGCTACATATAATCTCCTTTTAGTTTAACAGGTTTTAACCACACTCATTAAATCAGCTATACTTCAAATATTTTTCATCCAGTATACGTTTGAAATAAAAAGTTCCAATGTCCCTGTATGTCAGCATCATGTTCCATCTGAGTAAATCCCCAGCTGAATGTGTGAGGTTGTCAGGTTCTGTCTCTGTGTTCTAGTCCTGTGGTCTGGATGCAGGAGATCAATCTCCAATGGAAGTGGGCGGTACTTTCACTGGAGGAGAACTCAACTAATTCAAAGTCCATATATCAGTGATCAATAGGAACTGTATTGGTATCTCTAATCATTTAGAGTTGTGTTTGCTCTTTTTAAACCATACTGACATCAGAAACTATCCAAATGACCCTGATTTAAAGTTGACACACCCTAGTACTTAATCCTCTGTATTGGCCCCTTTAACATCAGCAACAGCTTGAAGTCTTTTGTGGTAGCTGTGGATGAGGCTCTTTATTTTCTCAGATGGTAAAGCTGCCCATTCTTCTTGGACAAAACACCTTCAGTTCTGTTAAGATTTTGTGTTTTCTTGCATGAACTGCATGTTTGAGACCTCCCCAAAGTGGCTCAATAATATTGAGGTCAGGTGACTGAGATGAACACTCCTTCACCTTCACTTTTTTCTGCTGTAGCAATGACAGGTCGACTTGGCCTTGTGTTTTGGGTCATTGTCATGTTGGAACATCCAAGACTGTCCCATGCACATTTTGTCGGGGTATGTAAACTTTTGAGCACAACTGTACATGTTATAAACCATCAAAATATGGACCATTAGAGGGAAAGGCGCATTTTCAGTATTTAAAAAGTTGGTCAAAAATTCAAAAATCTATATTTGTTAAAACTGTGAACAAACTTTATAGACATTTTCCCAAGGAAGATACAGCACACATAAAATTTTAAACGAATTCAACCACTAGTTTCAGAGAACATTGTTGAAATCTAGACTAGGGATGTAAACAATTAATCAACTATCAATTTACTGTCGATAAGAATTTGCTCGATTAAATTATTAATTGTTGGTTAATTGCCCTTTTCCACGGCAAGATTGTGGTGTTGACAACAGGGGGTGCCACTGTCCAAACTAGGCTTCGTCACTGAAGTTGAATAACGCCGCGGGTAGAATAGCCAGTCATCGAACAGGATCATGGCGTTGATGAGTTAGAATCGCTTTAGGGACACGGTGGAGCGAAACAGACCAGCCCGTCTGTTTGTGGGAGCGGTGCACCCCCGCCTAAATACACACACAACGGCGGGGCGTTATCCCTGGAGGTGGGTCTAGTTCATGGTCATCTGGACTATCTGGTCAGTGAGACAGAAGTTGAAAACATCCTCCAGGCTCCGGATCCGGGCCACAGGTATGTCCCGCATTATGTCCAGCAGTCACCCCAGTGGCCACGAGAAAATCATCCATAATTGTCCGAAAAAGTCCATTTATGACCCCTATCAGTGCTCACTAGTGACTATTAATATCTCCAACTATTTACATGTTCTACACCTTTCTGCTCTCTACTGTGTTCTAGAGCCTGACCGATATGGGATTTTTGGGGCCGATGCCGATACTGATATTGGGGGCTAAAAAAAGCCGATATCCAATATATCGGCCGATATCCGATATTGGCCGATAACCGATATATTGACCGATAAATGAAATAAGAACACTGATCTACACAGGATATAATAATCTTATATTAGATAATTGTGGACAGGTGGATAAACAGCTGCATAAATCTTTGTTTATCTCACAAATATAATTTACACAACTTTCAAATGCAAACTATGCAATCACAAAAATAATTACAGCAAAAAATATGACTTAACACAAAATTATGTTTTCCATCACAAATTTGGACGTGTCTGCCTCACGGCACTACAACTTCTTATGTGGACTAAGGACTAAACTGAGTATGTGCAGAGTGAATTAGGTGAGTCCTAAGTTGTTCCTGATTGGAGCAATTGCAAGAGTTACAACTGACCTGCGTTACAACTGTCCCCGGTCTCCCCTACACTATTAAAACCCAGACCTGCTGGCAGAATGAAACTGTGAGGTAGACAGGAAGTGCACGGAGTGTGTGTTGGGGGGTGAATACTTCATAAGATGAGGGGGGGGGTCCATGATTTTTGGAGCGGGGGGGGGTTAGCGGTCCATGCTCGTCAGAGCGTGCGGTAGCGATCCGCAGTTTCCGCCGGGGGGGAGGGATAACCAGTCAATCCTTGTCAGAGTGCGCGAGCGGGGGGAGTAGCTCCGTGATTATGTGATTGTGTGTGGGGGGGTGATAGCATCATTGTCCGAGCAGGAGTGAAAGTGAAACTAACTCGCTTTAAAGTTCCTCTTACTCCGAGCGACAGAATCTCCATGCAGTAAAAAAAAAGTTAATATATCAGCTACATATTGGCCGATGTTGATTAATTGGTGATACGCTATAATCGGCCCGATTAATTGGCCAGAGTCGGGCTCTGCTGCGTTCTGCCAAAGTCTCCTCAGTATTAGATGTATTTTTAACCAACTTGGACCTCATGTAGGCCAAAACGTCAAGATGCTATCGTTTATATTCTTCAATTGTTTAACAGTCGACAATTGAAATGGCTCCGGTCCCATCTGAATGATCCGTGTCACATTTTCCTTTGATCATTGTGGCATCGCCGTGGCCACAGAGGCGTCGACTCAGTTATCAGGTTGAATATAGAAGATGAATGAGCTCAGCGGGGCTTCCACCTCAATGTTGGCTCATGTTTATCATTTATTTCTTTATCATTTCTCGTTGCGCCCACATTCATTATTCATGCTTTTCATACTTGAAAATGCATCATGTTTCTTGGATTGGGATACATTATCCATCTTTCAGCAACTCCTGTCCAGTGTGGAGTGGTTGTTGTGTTTGTATGAATATTTAATGTGTAGGGATGGAGATATAGCTGCAGCACATTAAGTGTTGTCATTCATGATAATGGTGAGAGGGAAATCACAGCTTTCCATTAGGGCTGATTTGTTCTGTTTTTGCCTTTCAGCAGCGTTGAGAACAGAATTAAGGACGAACCATTCATCTAATTCATATAATTATATCTGTGAATTTCCTGCTTCAGAAGTTTTGCAGGAACTCGTGGCATGTGTGTGTATGTGTGTGTGTGTGTGGCTGAGATTATTGTTCCCCAAAATTGTGTTTCCTCCAATTTATGGCGAAGTAAAGCCGTCTCTCTTAGATTGATAACCATGCAAATGAGAGAATGTGTAATTGATTTCTGAAGTCATTTCCTTGAACCTAAGCACAAGAAATGGACTGTGAGAGCTTTTCAATTTGAAGTAATTCATGTGTAAAGTAGAAAATGTTGGACTTTCACATAGTAGCTATATTTTACATGGTTTTAAAGTGTATTGATCGTTGCCTATTTTGATAATTATTTCAATCATCCTGAACACAAATCGTGCTTCAACATTCACTGGTCCTCCTTCTGCTTTGCTCCGTCTGCATAACTGTTCATGGAAAGGGCTTTTAAGTGGAAAGTACTTGAAGACATTAAGTTTTTTGCAGTAATTCCATGCTGTCAGAAGATACAGTAGAATGACTTCACCTCTTTGGCCCAGACGGCTCAGCAACTGTTAGAATGGATTAGCACAGATGTTCACAGATACTTACCCCATAAAGACCCAGGGTTACTTTTATGGCAGTTCCCAAATGAATTTTTCTCTCTATTTAACCTTTATTAAATGATTTATCACCATTTATTATAATAATATCCTCTGCATTTTGCATATTTCACTGTAAAACCATATATTTTCCTATATTTAATTTCCTATATTTAATTTAGATGCTCATGAAAACTCAGTAAATTCAAAGGTTATCAAATCAAAACATGGAAAACTGAAGAAAAAGTGACTAAAATCTATCATTAACTGAACATAAACCCAGTGTGTCCATCCACTGTCATTGATCCAACTCCGTGGGTTTTACTGGTGAATCAATGTTGTAGAAGATGATGGTGTTTCCATGTTCACTACAAGATATAGACATCAATTTTTTTTTTTAATTTAGAGGTAGAACATTTAAAATCATAGTCATGGGTTAAAAAAACAATGTTGAGAAAGATTAAGTAAACACCACCTATGAGGCATTTTGGAAGCAAAGATAACAATTTAAACCAAACTAACCAATGCAATGATATTTACCCCAAAATAAAACTATAATCTGACATTTGTCATTATTATTTTATATCCCAGACCCCTGTTGGAAAAGAAACCTGAATTCAACATGTCCACATACTTTTGTCCATATAGTGTATCTGTAGCTCAGACATGGAGTTCACTAACATAACCCCCCCCCAAAAAAAAAACAAACAAACAAACAAACAAGTGGTTCCAGGCACATCAAACCCCACCCATCTCATGTATTGTAGCTTATTTTGGCATCGATTCAGCTGATGTCATCATGTCTATGCATGTGCTGATGTCAGTATATCAGTTGCCTCTATATATGTGCCAAGTTTGGAGTAAACTGAAACAAAATTGATGTTTTTATAGACATGTGAAATTCCTCCCATTATAAGTAAATTGGAGAAAAAAAGATTGTAAAAAATTCATAAAAAAAATTTAACTTTGACCTACTTTTCCCAAAATGTAACTACATCTATTCTGGGCCACTAGCAATCTATAAACCCAATTTGGTATAAACTCAACCAATAGTTTTGCTGCTACAGACATGTGAAATTTCTCCCATTATAAGTAAATGGGGAAAAAAAAAAAAAAAAAAAAAAAAATTGTATCAAGTTTAATTTTGACCTACTTTTCCCAAAATGTAATGAGATCTATTCTGGATCACTGGCAGTCCATAAACCCAATTTGGTATGATTTCAACCAATAGTTTTTCTGCTAAAGTGTTAACAAACAAAGAAACAAACAAACCGAACCAAAAACAATACTCTTTGCCTCCCCTTCGGGGGGGGCGGGTTAACAAACCAGCTATCAGCACAAGAAAGAGCTACAACACTGCACAATATCATGCACTCTGTTTAAAGTATTTTACTCATGGAAAAAAAGCAGTTCTTAAAAAGAGGCTACATAAGTTACTCTTAAAAACAGAAAAAATCAATACTAAACATTAAAAGATAGAGACTCATCCTCGAAATATAACAACGTACCCACAGGGCCCTTACATGGAGGAGAAAGAGCAAGCGAGTTCCACTTAATTTTTTTAAAGAGCACTTCATCCAGCCTGGGTTTTTCTTCAGGCATTTATCCCTTGGTGCTGTCTTTGTACTAGAAACTCAATCAGAATCAGAATAGTTTATTAATCCCAAAGGGAAATCAATGGGTGTTACAGTTGCTCCATTCAAGTATAATAAAAAAGTAGCAGGAAAGAAATTATCAGTACAACAAAACAGAAAACTTATATAAAGCTCTAAATACACAAACTCTAAAAAGCTCTAAATCATGGGTGTCAAACATACGGCCTGTGGGCCACAACTAGCCCACCAAAGGGTCCAGTCCAGCCTGTGGGATAAATTAGTGAAATGCCAAAATTACACCGAAAATATTAACAATCATTTTAGTTCAGGTTCCACATTCAGACCAATTCTATCTCAAGTGGTTCAGACCAGTAAAATACTATCATAATAACCTATAAATAATGACAACTACAAATTTTTCTTTGTTTTAGAGTAAAAAAAAAGTAAAGTTACATGAAAATCTTTACATCTACAAAGTATCCCTTCACAAAAAATGTGAATAACCTGAACAAATATGAACAACCTGAAATGTCTTAAGACAAATTAATCTTTTTTTTTTTTTTTTAATAATCTGCTTGTTATTAAATATTTTGTGTATGTGTCTTAAGACAAATTAATGTTTTTTGTTTGTTTTTTTTTTTTAAATAATCTGCTTGTTATTAAATATGTTGTGTATTTGTAGATCCACTGTGATCTGTAAGTTGTAATACACATGTGTAAATGATAAACTGAGGCAGAATATTGTTAAAATTGCACATATGTTTCTTAAAAAATGTCAGTTTCTTCATAGTTTTTCACGTTAATTACACTCTTTCATCCACAATTTGTAGATGTAAACATTTCCATCATGTAATTTTTTTTAACTTTTTTCTCTCTCAAATATAGAGAAAAGTTTGGAGTTGACATTATTTATATATCATTAAGTTATTATTTTACTGGTTCGGCCCACTTCAGATCATTTGTGGAACCTGAACTAAAATGCGTTTGACACCCCTGCTCTGAATATATATATTAAAACACACTATTAAGACACAATTAGAGCAGTAATTTATACAATATGAACTACACAATATATTAGCAATATGATAATTAAAGACATATACATAAATAAGTGTGCTAAAGTATAGTTGTGTGTAAATATTTTTCTAATTATAAACTTGTGGACCCTCGCTGGGCTTCGTTGCCCTCGAGTCACCCTCCAACTTTCCATGTGTCTGGTATTGATGTGACGTGTGTATCTTGGCTAGACTTGCAGGAGGAACATTGATTTAAGCCGGCGACAGGTTATTAGCCATCTGTTTTGTTTACCAGTTGAACAGACTCATGCAGGAGTGGCGAGCGGGAAGCCGAGTGGAGATCAATGTCGGATTCAGAGCAAGGCTTTTTATCACGCTGCATCAATCACAGGCGTCTGCCTCCGACTCATCCTTCATACTTATTTGATAGAATCTCAATTTAACTACATTCTCAAGGTTATTACAATACCTCTTCGACAGCGAGGGGCGTGTACGCTCCCGATGAGAATCTTAAACGGTGTCAGATTGTCAGCTGGCGCCATCTTTTATGTGTCAGACCTGTTTATTAAGGTCAGGATGAGCTGAAGGCTGAGAGCCAGTTGGAGAAAGTTCAGTTAAAGTTCTGGACTCTAGTGGGTGAATTCGTCCTCTGCATTTGACCCGCGCTAACGTGTTGGGATCAGATGCTAACGGTTGAGTAATGTTCTACAGGTCAGCTCAGAAAATGTCCACAGCTCTGGCATTTGTAGAAAAGCTTGAGTAGAGAAAACCCACACAGATGTGCAAAGAAAACAGCAAGATCCAGACAGGAGCAGGATGGAGAATCAAAACCTGGACTCTGCAACAGTTAACCCGAGTTAATACATGAACTCATACACAAATAGACAAAAGTATGTGGACACGTTGAATTCAGGTGTTTCTTTTCTAACAGAGGTCTGGGAAACAAAATAATAGGGATGTAATGATTACCGGTATAACGATAAACAGTGGTAAAATTGCAGACGGTTAGTATTACTGTTTAAATTCTAATTATCATGATAACCGTGTTTGATTACCGCACTTTTAGAGAAAAAACCCTATGTAAAGATCTGCTTTTATGTCAAATATTTGAGTATAGTTTTAATTTATTACAATTTGAATTCTATATACCTAATATTTGGAACCAATATTCATTTTTAAAGTCTTTGAAAAGGTTTGTCAAGCATCTGTGTGTTATTTATGCAATAAATTATATACATTTTCAAATCAGATTTTATATGTTTTGTGTGTTTTCTGTCCTTTTGTGTTTTTATAGTAGGTTAAAGTGAAAAAAATTATAGACAGATGATATAGATGAAGTTGTGCTGAAAAAAAAAACAGATCCCAAACATGGGTATAGTAAACATTTGTTTATATATTATATAAAGGCAAAATCAAAAGGACTGAAAAATGGTTAAAATAGGCTCAGACTACTAAGGGTTAATATTTGAATGTTTCTGGAACAGAAGGTACATTGTGCCAATTATTTTATTTTTTTTTAATTTTTTAAAATAAAAAAAAAAATTTTTTTGAAATACAACTTGATTAAATTATTTCAGTGTGTGTATCAGTACTTTTTAATGATTTTGAACACAATTTCAACAATACCGCGATAATAATGATAAACATGATAATTTTGGTCACAATAACCGTGATATGAAATTTTCATATCGTTACATCCCTACAAAATAATAATGACAAATATCATAATATAGTTTTATATTGGGATAAATACCATATTGATTATTAATATTGATGTTTTTATGTCAAATCATCATGAACAGGACATCTTACAGCTGTAGACGTGATGTGTCCCAATATTTTTGTCCACTTGTGTTTGACTTAGGCCAGTGATTCTCAAACTTTTTTACAGTGGAGTACCCCCTGAAATATATATATATTTTTTAGCCAAGTACCCCTTACTCTCACTCCAGCATTTTTGATTAAAGGGATTAGGAAAAAATTACTTAACAAACATGTATTTAACTGTAATATATATATAAAAAAACCCAGCAAATCTTAATAAGTAAATTTTGTGTGCAAAATATAAACTGAAAAGTGCCCCCTTTCATTGATAAGAAAAATAAATTAATCTGTCATTAATGAATAAATGAACCTTTTATCAACAAAAAACACTTATTTCATCTTGAATAATATAAAATAGAAATGTTCTTAAAATGTTACCAAATCTGAAACAAGGTGAGAGACAATAATAATATAAAAAATAAAAAATATTGAAATGAAATAAGGTCAGGCATGACAGATTTATTATATGAATGTATTTATTGTGTTTTATATTTCAGCATTAATTCTCATTATTTATTTCATTTTCAGAACAGAGTGACTTATTGAATATATTTTTCCCCCCAAAGTTTCAAGTACCCCCTGGGCTTCTACCAAAGTACTCCTGGGGGTACGTGTACCCCCATTTGAGAAAGACTGACTTCGACAATTACGCTATTAGGCTAATGATTTATAGCCTCTAATAAAAGGATGCATGAATAAAAAATATATAGCATACAGGCTTAGATCTGTATATCAACATATTATATAAACCAGAGGCGGCTGCTCGTCTTTCAGAGAGGGGAAGCTCATTGTCGGCTTACATCAAAAAAAAAAAAAAAAAGTCAAGTTATTGAAACATAAATTCGGCCCTCTGTTCCTTTTTAAGACAATGGTCAGTAACCTTATCGTACCAACTAAACAAGAAAATGTTGAAATTATGTTAAATTGAAACAAGGAAGTACAATGAGTGTGTTTTATTTACAGTGCAAGAAATGAACAAGTAATTTCGTAGTGGTTTCTCTCTCGATTTCACAGCAGAATGTGCGACGGTATTAAACTGAACTCTGTCAAGTGAAGGAGTATTTTCCAAACTAGCTGTCAATCAAACGGGATTCAGCCTTTTGACTGATCCTCCAATCAGCCCGTGGAAGGTCAGGCGTCCAGCCTGGCCGAGCTCCGCCCACAGCACCATTCACCCCCAGAGACACCGAGCGTCCGGGGGTGGGACAACATGGTGGCATTTATCCAATTACTGTCCAGTTTTGAGGCAATGAAAAAAACTGTTCCACTCAGTCCCATTGAAGTGCATGGATGCTGAGCGTCTACGGACAAATGCACTGAGCAGAGATCGGATGAGAAAACAGCGCAACGGGAATGGATGAGAAGTGAACAACATCGAGTCCATTGATTTGTGATAAAGCTGATTCTGAACGAACTCGCCTTTTAGATGAATGTGTTCTAACACATTTGTAGTCAATAAAATGTCAACACAACCATACATATTTAACCATTTAATTTTTGTAATTTTAGGGGAAGCTGAGCCTCCCTTGCAGTCTATGAGAAATCATCTCTGATATAAACCCATTTATTGTTAAAGCGATTATAGATAGTATAGTAGTAATTTCATTTTAATATATGCATTTGACCAATGCTAACTTCTTGGGATCACATGCTAACACTTGTGTAATGCTCTGCAGGTCGGCTCAGATATTATGGTATTTGTAGAAAAGCTGAGCAGAGAAAACCCACACACATATGCAGAGACTATGACATCTCCAGATTGGAGCAGAGTGGAGAATCGAAGCCTGGTTTTTGCAACAGTTAACCCACTCCAGAGTTAATACATTTAAGTCAGCGTCTCTAAAATGTGCAATTGCTTTGCTGCAGAGGAGGCGAGGATGATGCAAAGACGTGTAATACCATAATTTCAACACTGATAACAGTATTAACTCTGAGATCTAACAGGTTTTTTTTTCCTATCATACCACAAAAGAACAAGGAAAGTCTGCAACGCTTCACATCTCACCATGATTCTCAGCAGCCATCAGGTGAATATGCTTCTTAGGTTTCTTCTAGGATGTAATGAAGCCAAAATTTGGAGTTCACATAGTTTTTTCAGTTGTAAATAGGAACGGGAGAAAGAAATGTATCGCAGTATGCATGCAGTAAGTAGCATTTATAAATGTAGACGAATCTGTCAGCATCTACTGGTATAAACCCTTAAAGACCCTATCAATACATGTAAATAACTGGTGTAAAATGCAGTTTGTCGTCATTACATGGTCATCAGCTATGACCAATTTAGATGTTCAGAGGCTCCCTAGTTACCGTGGAAACAATGTCATCTTCTACAACATTGATTCACCAGTAAAACCTATAGAGTTAGATCAATGACAGTGGATAAAATGAGCAAAACTGAATAAAAAACCTACCAAAAAAAACTAAATAATGTGGAAAAAATAAGCAGAAAGTTTACTAAAATAAAGTAAGAAAAGAATAAAATAAGCACAAAAAAACCCAAAAAAAAACAAACAGCCAAAGTAATGAATAAAATGAACAAAAATGAGTAACAAATCAACAGTAACATGAACAAAACTAGCCACAAACTGACATAATTTGAGGAAAAAAATAAAAGTACAAAATGAACAAAAGTAAAATGATAGACGAAAATATACACTTTATTTAACACTTGGTTTATGTTTAATTAATGGTATATTTTACTGAAAAAAGCACCTTTACTTCCATTTTCTCTGTAATAACCTTTGAATTTCCTCTGAGTTTTCATGAACATATAAATATAAGAAATTAAATACAGGAAAATACATGATCTATAGTAAAAAATGCAAAATACAGAGGATGATATTATAATAAATGATGATAAGTCACTGCAGAAAAGTTAAATATGGACAAAAATTCATTTGGAAACTGCCACAAAAGTAGCACTGGGTCTTTATGGGTTAAATAAATAAACAACGGCTGGGCAACGAAGCTGAAATATATAATGATAAAATGATATGGATGATTATTGATCATTTTTACGGACTTGTTTTTAATAAAGACCAGGAGGTTGAATTGAAGCAGTTTATTTGTAATTAAACAAGCGCATGATCGAATAATAGTTCAATGTACGGAAAAGGACGATCAATAAAGAGTGATTGTTCCACTTTAAATCCCATTTATTCAGTCTGACATTTCCCAGCCTCACACCGGACTCTGACTCACCGTGGTGTGTTCAGGGTGTGTGTGTTTAATTACTCGGTTATAATGAAAAGTGTCACTCTTGTTTTTCTGGGTGTTGATTTTGTGCCTGTACTATTGTTTTAGTGGCTTACATGACATTTCTCAACACGAATGTTACTGTGTTGTTGTCATCTCGAATAACGCAGCTCCTTGTTTTTTTGTTTTTTTTTTCAGCTTTAAGGGGGTCATAGTTTGCTAAACCCACTTTTATTAGTCTTTGGTTCATTTATTTGTGTATGTGGACCCTAATAGTTCATAAAGTCTGAATTTGAACCCCTTCAGGGGCTGCAAAGCTATCTGTATATTCATTTTGGCAAAAATTGAGTGGATTTCTACAACTCATTTTAATTCCTTCTTAATTTATTACGTCTTTAACTAGTTACGTCATGACATTTGCACATATAAGGTCAAGACTTCTGACAAACATTTCTCAGAGTACAACATAATTGTTTGTCAGCAGCAGCGGTTGTAGTCCATACTGAAAATATGTCCAAACTTTGAGCCGATTACCTAAAATTAGGGCTGCACGATTAATCGATTTTAAATCGAAATCGGATTTTTTAATTAGGACGATTTTTAAAAACGGGAAATCGTAAAATCGATTTCATCTGTCTCGTGCCTGCGGGCCGCGCGCTTACGGGCTCCCGTAGGCTCCTCCTCCTCTCAGTGACAGATGTCTGTCACAGAAGTCCGTGTAATGACTGGACATTAAATCTGTGAATGAGTCCGCAGTACTTGCAGCAATGTAAGCCGTGGCTTCACGCACGGATCCCGCAACTGAAATATAACTGCATGCGGATCACTCATCTTACGCTGTCCCGGATCCGTACCGTACTGTCTTCTTCCGAACCGGGTCCGGGTCTCGGGGTCATCAGCCTCAGCAGAGGAGCCCACACAGCCCTGTGCCCACACACATCCACCAGCTCCAGTGACAGAATCCTTCCAGCGTGTCCTGGGTCGGTCTGTTCCACGCACGGGTCCCCCAGTTTAAATAGAACCACATGTGGATCAGTCATAATAACGTGGTCCACGCACGCACGACTGATGCCTGTCACTGACTTACATTGGTATCACTTCTGTGGGCCCAGATACCCAGAGGAAAAAAAAAATAAAATAAAATAAAATAAAATAAATAAATTATATATATATATATATATATATATATATATATATATATATATATATATATATATATATATATATATATATATATATATATATATATAAATTTAGTCCTCTTACTTGCTAAATTTTTCATTCACAAATGTAAGTTCTGTAACACAAAACCAAATATTATTTATTTTTTGAAAGATGTTGAACTTTATTTAAAGCTGTTCGATAAATCTGGAAACAAAAAGGCTGGTATAAAAAAGGTATAAAAAACATAAGTATTTGCTCTGATTTGGACATTGTATTATAGTGTATTCCCCCTGGCAAACTTGTGTTATTTTCTTGTTGTATACATTGGGTGTATACTCTACTTCATTCAATAAAAATTTAATTAAGAACAAATAAACTTCTGTGGGTTCATCACGTGATACCATCACAGATTTGAGGTCAGAGCAGTGCCTTGCATTGTTGGCTGCTCATGAAAACGACATGCTGACTTCTGTTGTCTTTTGTAGTTTTACGCAAAAATCGAAATCAAAATCGAAAATCGAGTTTTTAGAGGAAAAAATCGGGATTTTTTTTTTTTGCCAAAATCGTGCAGCCCTACCTAAAATGTTCAATTGTTGGTTGAACGGGACAGAGCAGCACAGCCAACAACCTGGAGGGGGTGGGGGTGGGGCTTAGGGGTGTGTATTGGCAAGAATCTGGCGATACAAATCACAATACTAGGATCACAGTACGATATATCACGATATGTCATGATACTGTTAAAAAGGCAATTTTTTGTTTGCTTCTTTTTTTTTTAATGATTATTTCCTTGAAAAATTGAGTTATACCAGAAGTATGCACAAATACTAAACAATTTTTATTTGATCAGAACAGGATCTAATGCTATATCACAAAATGTTCCCGTGTTAAAACTTAAATTATATTTTACAGTCATCACAGTTTAAGATCCTGTTCAAATGTTCATACTGTATTAGTTCAGAACTAACATCAGAACATTATTTTTGTGCAATCTCAACAAAGGAACTAAAATTATTTTAAAAAATGAGTGTTAAATAATAAGACATAAAATAGAAACAAAAAAGAAAAACAAAAAAAAACCCCAAAAATGAACCTTTACAATATCTGGATTTGAATAAATGCCTAAAAATATTGACGCCGTACTTTTTAATATTGATACAGTATTGTGAAATGAAATGTCACGATATATTGCAGAACAAATATTTTCTTACACCCCTAATGAGGCATGAAGTGGCTCATTTGCATTTAAAGGGCCAGCGCTCAAAACCACCTTTCTGGTGTCATTACTCAGAAATAGGGTTGAAGATGGACCTGTGGAGTTGAATTAATGAAGAATTCAGACCCAAGCAGAGCATTTACAGTTTATGTAGACCACAGGGAAATGTTTGAAAATGCATAATTCCATTTAAAAAAGCAAAAATATCACTCCTGTAAGTCTTACTGTCAGTTACAAATGGTGCAGCCCTATGTCATTCATCAAGTTTATCACTCATGTTCCACCTGCACATATTACATTTATGTTGTAACCAAGCAACACACCTCTGAAATGAATGGGTCAGTGCGTCATAATCATTATCAAGGAATATGATGATGTCTATATGAACCAGAGGGAGAGCACACATTAAATGCAATTTGTTTATGTTTATGTTTACGCATTTGGCAGACGCTTTTTTCCAAAGCGACTTACAGGGGAAAACCAATTAAATCACTCAATCAATCAAATTTTATTTATATAGCGCCAGATCACAAAAAAGTTATCTCTTGACATTTTATATATAGAGTTGGTCAAAACCAGACTCTAAGTCAATTCTACAGAAACCCAACAGAATCCTCCTGGAGCAAACACTTGTGACTGGTGACAGTGGCGAGGAAAAACTTCCCTTTAACAGGCAGAAACCTGGAGCAGACCCAGACTCCTGGAGGATGGCCGTCTGCCTTGACCAGTTGGGGTTAAAGAGAGAGAGTAGAGAAGGGGAAAAAGAGAGAGCGATAGAGATAGGGACTGGGGGAGAGGGGGAGAGGGGGAGAGGGGGAGAGGGGGAGAAGGGGGGAGTAGGGGGAGACACATGGAGGCGGTTGAGGATAAGTGAGTGGTGATGATGAGGGCAGGGAAGAGGCAGGACCACCGCAGCAGGTCCAGAGATAATCGTGAAAGAATCTGTGGTTGTCCTGGGAAAAACCTTATTAGAATATTTAAAATGGAATGTTTGAAAGTGCTAGGACAGGAGGTGCTCTCGGAAGAGCTGGGTCTTCAGGAGCTTCTTGAAGATAGGCAGGGATGACTCTGTTCTTGTAGCACTTGGTAGAGCGTTCCACCAACGTGGAACGACCCATGAAAAGAGCCTGGATTGTCTTGTACAAGGTCTGGGGACCACCAGACTACGTTCCCCAGACGAGCGGAGTGGTCGTGGGGCGACATAAGCTTTTATTAGTGCACCTAAGTAGACAGGAGCAGACCCACGGAGAATTTTGTAGGCTAGGATTAAAGATTTGAATTTGATGCGGGCAGCTATGGGTAGCCAGTGTAACTCAATGAGTAAGGGGGTGACATGTGCCCTTTTAGGCTGATTGAAGACCAGACGCGCTGCTGCATTCTGGACCATCTGTAGTGGTTTGACAACACAAGCTGGGAGGCCCGTTAGAAGAGCATTGCAGTAGTCAAGACGGGAGATAACCATAGTCTGCACCAGGAGCTGGGTGGCCTGTTCGGTTAGGTATGGCCTGATCTTTCTTAGGTTGAACAGAGTGAAACGGCATGATCGGGTGACAGAGGCAACGTGATCCGTGAAGGATCTGCATTTAACAAATTAAATTAAATTTGCATTTAATATATGTACAAACTCAATGGCCACTTTATTAGGTACACCCATTCAATCACTCATTAATACAAATACCTTAATGGATAATCACAGGGTAGCAACTCAGTGCATTTAGGGTTATAGCTAAGAGGATTTGAATAGAATAGAATAGAATAGAATAGAATAGAATAGAATAGAATAGAATAGAATAGAATAGAATAGCCTTTACTGTCCTGCTACTTTTTGTTATACTTGAATGGAGTGACTATAACACACAATAATTTTTGTTAATTATTGTAGTTAAGTTAACATCAGATGATTATTTTAATGTTATGTATTTGGCAGGTGATTGGTTAGTTTATTACCTACTCCTTATTTCTCTTTGTTTCATCTTTTATTAGGAGTGAATTAGTGAAAATATCTCTGACTCATAAGCTGATGTATTTAATTCATTTCTGTCTTATACTACCTGTTCCTATGACACTGATTACCAAACAATCTGCACTGACAACAATGATATCCCAACTTGTATAATATTTTAAGACTAAGAATGAAAACGTATCTATCTGATTAAAGTATTAAAGCCAAAAAACTTAAGAATCTGAAAAAAACACACCTTCCTTGTGCTGTTTTTCTTTCTCAGTCCAAAACAAAAGGTTAAATATAGATATAAATGACCTGACGTTTCATACTAATTTGGGTGCTGCTATAAAAATGGGTACATTTTGGTATCTGGCACTTTGCCAGTTTTTTTTAGACCCAATAATAAAAGAGAAATTTAGACATGTTTTCCCCCCGGATGTACCTAATGATGACTTCAGATAAATGCAAAAAAATGATACTCTTGCTCTGAGCCATCCCAAAATTAATGAATTTTTAATCAAATATTGGGGCCAAAAATAGGACCAAAATTGGGACATGAAAAGCCACCTAGGCGTCAGTGCATTTTATCTTGAAAATATGACTGGAAATGGTCTTATATCCCGCTATAAAGACACTGTGTTAAATTTGACGATCCTAGTGGTTTTTCTAATCAGACATGCATGTTTTTCATGAATCAGCAGTTTCATTTCAGGTTTTGTGTGTAACCCATCGTGTCCATTTGTGTTACATGCGGAACCTGCCCATTTAAACACATATAAATTGCGAATAATTTTGCAACAGTGGTCATTTTTGTGAAACACTCTCGCTTGCATAATTAGTTCAATTCCCACAATGTACCTGTGAGAGGATAAAGAGATTTTTTTTTTTTGATCAAGATCTTTTTATTAAAGTTTTCTAAGAATAATACAAGTGCAGTGCTGAATGGTCATTAAAGAAATCTTAAGTAAGCATAGGTGTAAATTAAATGCAACTAGCACCATAGAAAAAACAAACCAAAAAAAAGGATAAAGAGATGCTAAAAAAATAGTAGCGCATAACTTTTGCGTCCTTTTGACCGTGTTACATGTGGGTTTTTGTATTAAAAATAATGCAAAATAGTTTAAAAATGTGTTTTATCTGAAAAATAGTTTCTCTTTTATCTCAGTATGTATTTAATTTTAAAATAGACCCAAAGTGCTTCCAAACTTGCTTCATAACATTAGTCTGCATCTTTGAATTTTTAGCCACCATGTCCTGTTTTTAGTTTCAGAGAAGCACCCATATGGAAAAGTATCACAAAAGAAGCCATTTTCCCAAGTTGCATGGACTAGACCATTAGAATCATGTCCAGTTCGATTGGTAATCACAGCTGTTGATCACATATTAAACCTCCTACCTGTCTGAAAAACACATAAAATTCACCAAAATCTGCATCATAGAGTAGAAGCTCGACAGAAAACACAGGAATGGACCAGATGCAGATGTCTCTTGTCCTCTCAGACCACTCCAATAACAATATAATGAAAGGGAATTTGGATTTTTTTCCTCCCAGTGATGTTAACAAACAGCTGTAAGTGCTCTACTAAACAAAAATAAAACTCTTATACTAACAACAAAAGCTCTGTACTTTGGAGGTATTTCACACTGCGACACCAACAGTAGTTTGTACCAACTTGCAGATGCATAATCCAGTAAATGTGTGTATTTCTCTGTTGCTTTTTGTTTTGTAAAGTCACGGAGTAGAGTGTTGCTGATTCTGGTCTCGTCCACACTGTGAGTCATGTTGCTTTTTGACTAAACGCTGGTATTGAATCTGGACTCTATATTGACCACCTTACACTCAACACCAAAGCCCTGTGAGTCTTTAAAAGTCACATCGGTGCTTCCCTCAAACTTCTATGTGCAGATCTGGGTACGTGCACGGACCTTTAAACTCATCTGAATGATAAGAAAAGACCAATGAGTTTCCTGGAATATTCATTTGAGCGATTCTTTTCTTACAAGACACCGTCTACGTACAAATCAACAGCTGTGTTAATGTGAAATGAAGTGGTTTTTCTCAGCTCTGTGTACTTCTTTTCTTACGTCTCAATTCTTTCTTTATTGAAGAAGCATCTGTGCAGAGGTATTGGATTCACCACTCCTTACTGAATTGCAGACGAGTGTATTATATTGTATGAATGAGTCATTTTGCTGTTGCGCTGTAATATTTTCAATCCACACTCTTCTTTGGGATCTCCAAATTGAACAGTTGTATGTTTTACAGCTTAATAAGTCTTGAATTGGATGTTAGACAGGCATTGATTCTAGATAAGATAAGACAAGACAAAATATGGTAAGATGAGGTAAGATACTTCACTTGTTTATCATTTATTTATTTATTGTGACTTGTGTTATATCATTCTATCATGTTTTTATGTTTTAATCATGCTTTTAACAGGTTTTATATGGACATTTTTTAGTGATATCTGATTACTTTCATTTATTTTATTTACTTTTATTTATTTATTTTTATCTATTTCTTTCTAGTCTGTTCTAGTCTGTACCTGTCCATGTCTTTTGTCTGTGCCGTTTTTTGTTATTTTTTTTGATGTAGTGATTTATTTCAAATATGCAAGGAAATTTAACATATATGCGAACAAGCAAAACATACATAATAATACAAATATCAACAATCATAACAATCTTAGACAGAAGAACAGCACAATAGTTCTATTTACATGCCTGAAAAGGGGTGGGAATCTGTACCCTGTGTGTGTCCTGTGGTTTTAGTTTTTTTTTGTGTATAATATTTAAGATGCCCTCTCCAGACAGCAGGACAAATCTATCTACGGGTATTAATAAACTCACCTTCAACCCTGATACACTAAAAATTTCCTGTCGAATTTACAGTAAATACCAGGCAAAAAAGCTGCCAATAAAGTGCTGTAAAATTGTTTGCTAATTACTGTAAAAAATAATTACTGAATATTACTGGATACTTTTTATTTATTTATTTATTTTTACAGGTTTTTGCTGTATATAAATTACAGCAATGTGTTGTTGTTTTATATTAGAAACAACCATTAATTGTATTTTAGTTTTTTTTAGTTTTGACTGCTCCAGTTCAACTGTAGCTGTGCTAACGGTGCTAATGGTGCTAATGCACGCAGCTAGTGTTAGCTTAACTTAACCAGTTTTTTGCTAGCTAACATTTGCAAAAGCAGTGCATTCTGAGTCCCACAGCCCGTATATTCCGTATGAAACACGACCAAGATAAATAAAATAATGTGAAATACAGTCACTCACACAAATAAAGAAACATTATTTTTTACTACAATGCTGGTTCTGACATGTCTACATTACACGCAGAGTTAAAATAGACGTCTACATGGTCAAGTTATACTGCATAAAGTTACTACTTGAATTACATTTTAATTTTGTGGGCTAATAATGTCTTACTTACACTTTATTGAGTGGATGGATGTCAGGTTTGTTCCCCCATGTCTGCCCTCATGTCCTCTTTCACACCTTCGAATACTAACAGTGTGAAATTGTAATTTGTATCATTTACAGTCAGGACCAAGTGAAAACACAACCATCCTGTAATTTTACAATGTGATACTGTGAACAAATTATTGAAGTTACCGTAAATATTTTTTACCCAGAATGCATTGCAATATACAGTTACACCTTGTAAATTGTTAGAACAAGAAGCTACTGTAATTTTTTTTTACTGTAGAAATTACAGAAATTTGTTACAGTGTAAGATAAGATAAGACAAGATAAGGTAAGATAAGATAAGATGTGAATGGGAACTGGTTGTTAGTTGTTGTTAGCTAACTCTATTTCCTAGCTAATGCTAATTAGTGTTGAAAAATAGACAACAGTTAGTTGTGATTGCATAAAATTGCCAACTGATGTAGTGAAAAAAGAAATGAATGGTTTCCATCAACTCTTTTGGAGAAAATATTTTGTTTTGGTAAGATAAGATAAGATATAAGATAAGATAACATAACATAACATAAGGTAAGATAAGGTAAGGTAAGATAAGATAATTTAAGATAACATAATATAAGGTAAGGTAAAATAAGATAAGGTAAGAAAAGAAAAGAAAAGCTAAGGTAAGATAAGATAATTTAAGATAAGATAACGTAACATAACGTAAGGTAAGGTAAAATAAGATGAGGCAAGGTAAGATAAGATAATTTCAGATAACATAACATAATGTAAGGTAAAATAAGATGAGGCAAGGTAAGATAATTTAAGATAACATAACATAAGGTAAGGTAAAATAAGATGAATCAAGGTAAGATAAGATAAGGTAAGATAAGATAATTTAAGATAACATAACATATGGTAAGGTAAAATAAGATGAATCAAGGTAAGATAAGATAAGGTAAGATAAGATAATTTAAGATAACATAACATATGGTAAGGTAAAATAAGATGAGGCAAGGTAAGATAAGATAATTTAAGATAACATAACATAAAATAAGATGAGGCAAGGTAAGATAAGATAATTTAAGATAACATAACATAAGGTAAGGTAAAATAAGATGAGGCGAGGTAAGATAAGATAATTTAAGATAACATAACATAAGGTAAGGTAAAATAAGATATGGTAAGATAAGATAAGGTAAAGTAAGATAAGATAATTTAAGATACGATAACATAACGTAAGGTAAGATAAGATAAGATGAGATAAGATGAGACTTTATTGATCCCATCATGTGGAACTTTGACAGTCAGCTGCAGCAAATACAGAAATAAAGGGCAGTGAAAACAGGCTGAGTTTGTCTCAGTATCAATGCCCTGTGTTTAAAACATGACTACATCTCTTAATTTTTTTTCCAGTCTGTGCATATTTTGCCCTGCGGCCTCTTCTTGTGGTTTTAAAGTGAAATTGAAGATTGTGGAGCACCATGTGATAACAGATAGTGATAGTGACGCAGTACTAGAGTTCAGAGCATCATATGACTTTAACGCTCTGTCCACACTAACAGATATATTCCTCTCTTTTACAAATAAATTCTGTCCACGCAACCTTTATTTAACAAAATATCTTTGTCCACACGACACAAAAACATCTGCAAACTGGTGCAAACACTAGGACAAACCATTAGGTGCTGGGCTTTAAACTGTGGACAGAAAAAATAATGAAAGTTACAGTCCAGTGCAAAAGTCCCGGGATAATATTATGTTTATTGGTTTATTTATCATCAAATTGAAGCAAAAATGAACCAAACTATTCAACAAAATGAACAAAAGTGAATCAAATAATCTAAAAAAAATGAACACAAATAAACAAAAATTATCAAGAAATTGAACACAAATCAATAAAACAATAAGCAACATGAGTAAAAATTACCAAAATATTCAATTAAAAGAACAAAATAATCAACAAATTCAACAAAATCAACAAAAGTCTTAGTCCATCATTCTGTCTGTTGGTTTATTACAGTTCTAATGTCCACACATATGCATTTATCTCTGTATTTAGATCCAATCTGATATATGTGAAGTATAAACAACAGGAAAAACTACAGTTTCAGGGTAAAAACAGCTTCTATAAACCAAAGTGGTCGTATTCAGTTTGTATTAACATGTCTTTAACCCTTTAGTTCAGAAAATATTAGATTTATGGCATTAATTTACTGATATTTTCTACCGGGTTTCATGCAGCACATGTCAGAATTATTTGTGCTGTTTCTTGTCATGGGGTCAGAGGTCACAATAAATACCGATTTGAACCCATTTAATTAACTTTTTGGAGTGTATTTTGAAGCTGTGCACATATTTCCTGTATTTTCTTGTTGTAGCTGAAGGAAAGAGAAAGAGATATAAAAAGTTTTTGATCATATCAACCCTGAAAAACAACAAAGATTTTTCTTTTACACAGTACATACAGTAAACACAGTTTTGTTTGTGTCTTTCATGAGTAATTACTGCAAATATAGGCCTATTTTAGACCAGATTTATATGTACTAGGGGAGGGGGAGATGTGTTTTGTTTGCTTTGTGTTTTATCAATAAATGATGACTGGGTGAACATTTAACACATGTGACTGGACATACACATCATACAGCTGGATTGGATGCTTCAGGTGCAGGTTCTTTAATAGACATTAGGGGTGTGCCAAAAAATTGATTCATATAAAAATTGCGATTCTCATTTAGTACTATTCAGAATCGATTTAAAATGTCCCAAAATCAATTAAAAAAATAAAACAACTCCACCAGCAGTCTGCCTCTGTTTTGTACGCGGAACATCCTGATGTCATCACGGTTCTGGAACGTATGCGTAAGCACCAAAACAAAGAGGAAACTAATGGAGGAGGAAGGGTTAGTGACTAGCGTGATTAGCAGCTAGTGCGATTAGAAGCTAGGGTTAGGGTTAGCAATTAGCATGATTAGTGATTAGCGGCTAGTGACACGCTATCAAATGGCTTTAAATAACACACGAAACACTGTAAGACCGGGTAAGTTGAGTTTACTTAAAAAATCTCAGGTAACTTGTTGCCTTAAAAAATGTAAGTAATGAGTAATGAAAACTTGAGTGTATTAAACTTAAATGCTTGATTTGAATGGAATTGCTATTTTAAGTGCAGCACACTAAATGCCAAGTTAATTTAACTTAGAATTTGTTTCATTTTTATAATCATCAGACTTAATATCATCAGTTCCTTTTACTCAATTCCAAGTTTATTAAATTTTTAAATCTTTTGCTATATAAATGGCTTTGTGTAATTGTTCAACTTCATATATTGTAACGTGGATAAAAGTTGGGCAGGAAGTTAGCTCAATGTAATTTGCAAGTACAGGAAGTGCTTTTAATTTGACAAAGCATTAAGATTTCCATTCCACAAGAACAATGTTAGACGAACAGGAAAGCCATTGTTCAGCCTATGGCTCTCACTCATGGTGCAGCTCTACAAAAATACAAAAAAACACAAAAGGCCAATAAACATTGCCATATACACATTAAGTCCAAATTAACACTAACACCACAACCCAGCTGCAACCCCTGCACATAAAAATAACACATTTTCAACAACATGCCCAATACCCACACTGCAATGCGGAGATAAAAAAGGTGTGGTCATGACTAAAACTGAGTGATTTAAATCCATTCAGCTTAAACTTTTTCATACTTTCAACTATGTCTACAAATTAGTAGAATATACTTAACATTTTATAATAATGTAATAAAACTTAAATCATTTAAGTACATTGTAATTAAAGCATTTTAGTAAATACAAAGTCTGGGCTTACAGTGAAGGATGAAAATGCGTACATATAGCATGCCAAATGCAGTAAACTGGTGTCACATACAACGCGATTTCATGAGCTCAGTCTGTCAGCAGGCATCACCCAGTGCTTAAGGACACGGTGCCCAGTCAGCCACCAGCAGCAAACCAACACACACTGCTGTGCCTCCCGCTAAGCATGGATAAATGCTAAAAACTTAATAAATATGAAAAAGACATTTTAACTTCTGCATTTGTCAGTGTCTAGCAAAGCAGACTGGAGTAGATCATGAGGATCCTTTGCACACCTGTAGACTGAAGCAGAAATCATTATGAATCAAATTGTTTTGAATTGGAAATTGATTTTGAATCGAATTGTAGCCCCAAAAATTGGAATCGAATTGAATTGTGAGATAGTAAAAGATTCCCACCCCTAACAGACATGCATAAAATTTAGTGCAATGCCATCTTTTTTCCAGTATCTCAGTTTTTACACACAAACTGGACTCTAGAAAATATACACTTAGGAAATCTTTTTAAAATATCCCTTTTATGACCTAAAAGTCTGTTTACATGTGGATGACGCCCAAACACAATGAAAATATCAGTTTTTCTGTATACCTGCATTAGTGTGGAGGGGGTCTAAGTGAGTCTTGGATGAGTTTCTGATGAAGACACTGTAATGACTCCTCTGGTAGACTGTCACGAATACAAGCTGTTGTAATATGTAGCATATTTGATAAAATTAATTATGTGCTAATGTTTATTAATGTGAGCATT